>NW_020954562.1:5822416-5903749 GCF_900497805.2 Vombatus ursinus
CAGGATTTGAACCTAGGTCCTCCAAGACTAGTTTTCTTTCCAGTGCTTCCTTACTTGTTTTGTGACCATGGGCAAGTCATTTAACTCTCTGAGCCTATTTTCATATCTATAAAGTGGGCACAATACCATAATACTTAGGTGACTAGGTGGGTAAAAAATAAATGAGATAATTTATATGAAGCACTTCGTAAAACTTAAAAGCACCAAACAAATGTTAGCCATTATTACTATGCATCCTTTAAAGCCCAGGTCCTAAGTACTACCTTTTTTCTTGGATGTCTGATATTAAACCTTCCTTGTACCCTATTCTAAGGTGAGAGCAAGCTGTTTCCTTTTCTCTACTCCTTTCTCATTCTGTCTGCTTCTCTCCATCTCTCCCTTTCCCCTTCCCTCTCTCTGTCTTTCCTTCAATACCCCATCCCCATCTTCTCCCTTCCCCTCAGTTCCAACAATCCTTTGTTTTTCTAGCTTGTTCCTTGTGTGTATGTCTTACAATGGGCTCCTAGATTATAAACTCCTCGAGGACAGACACTTAGCAGAGTGCTTTTGCCCAGGTGCTTACTGAATATTAGTAGATTTAAACTGATTTTATTTATTTATAGCTCATGTTCTATATTTTTATTTATTCATGTATAGCTTATTTCAGCCTTGCTAAGATCTAATTCAGAGCATCACTGATCGCATTTTTGTTTCTTTTTCCTCCCCATTCAGTTCTTCCACCTGTGTTGGTTCCAAGACACAGTGAATATAACCCTCAGCACAGTCTGTTAGCTCAGTTCCGTAACTTGGGACAAAATGAGCCTCACATGCCACTCAATGCCACCTTCCCAGACTCTTTCCAACAACCCAACAGCCACCCTTTCCCTCATTCGCCCAGCAGCAGCTATCCGAACTCTCCAGGAAGCAGTAGCAGCACCTATCCACACTCTCCCACCAGTTCAGATCCAGGAAGTCCTTTTCAGATGCCAGGTAAGTTGTGCCTCTTCTTGATTGGGGGCCATGGAGGTTCTGTGGTATGAAATTTTGTTTCCTTCCTTCTTTCCTTCCTTTATTTTCTCTCTCTCTCTCTCTCTCTCTCTCTCTCTCTCTCTCTCTCTCTCTCCCTCCCCCTCCTTCCGGGGTGAAGTCAGGTCAGCTTTCTCTTTTTCTCGGGTGTCCAGGAGCTGAGTCACCTAACTCTAGTGACGGGTGGTGATTCTGAACCCTTGTAAAGCCTTGTTATTTCTGTGGCTGGTGGCCAGTGCTATTCCCCAAAATCGTAATCTTGAAACACAGATTTTGGCAAAAAGTAGCATCACAGGCAAGCAAGTGGATGACTAGTGGTCTGTTGTATGGTCCAATTTCTACATCAGGCACAGATGCTTAAAGGAGATTTCCTCTCTCCACCCCCAATCCCCCACCCTACTTCAATCTTAAAAGGTTTTGAAAACAGCTGCATCCTTCTGGGAGCAGTGTAGTTGTTGCAGCCTTTGGTCCTTGTGTGAGAGAGGGGTGTGTGTGTGTGTGTGTGTGTTTTATAAATGTTTTATACACATTTGCTATTATGAAAAACATAACCCCCCCTTCCACATCATCTCAATACAGGAAAGATACCAGGTTGTGAGTTCAACCTCGGGTTACTATTCCACAAAAGAAAGATATTTCCCTAGAGTTCATACCACCCCCATTTGATTAAATTTATTTGAATGGTGATGTAATCACAAGGAACAAATATACTAGAGCTAAGAAACAATTGCAACAGAGGTCCTGGAAACCATCCACTTGTTTAATGTCCTAGAGACAACAGAATTATTATTTCCCTCTTCCTCTGCCCAAGTCTTGCTTAGTGCTATCAAGTCAAAGAGAAGAATTAAATCCTCACCTTTTCCCCTTCTGAAGTTACAGAGGCAGCTGAGGCAGGGTGGGGATCAAAGCCCCATGTGTGGCTGTTAGTTCCCAAGAAGGCCAACTGAACAAACAGATATACCAAATATACTTGACATCAATAAATATTTTCCTTTCTTGGAAGGACTATGGGTGAGAATGTATTTTTAGTCCCTGAAAGGGATTCTCTCTTCTCTCTCTTCTCTTCTCTTCTCTCTCTCTCCCCCTTCCCCCTCCCTCCTTCTGTCCCTCCCTTTCCTTCCCTTTCTCCCTCTCCTTTCCTCTCTCCCCCTCTTTCTTTCTCCTTCCTCTTTTCTTTCTCTTTTTCTTCCCCTTTCTATCCTTTCCCTTCCCCCTCTCTTTTTCTTTTCCTCTCTCTCCCTTTCTCTCATCCCCCTCTCCACTTAAATTCAGCTCCAGTGCTGACTGTGCCCTAAAAATAGTCCCTTGAGGTTTTTGAGGTGGCTCTCTTCCTTTGCCTTTGTCTCAGGGCTGTGTCCTCCCAGACACACGAAGAGAAGGAAAAGTGAGTAATATAATGATCAGTTTAAGGGTTGGGTGCCCAGTGGGGGCAGGGCTAGTTTTCTAGGAAGAATGGACTGTGTTGAATAATTAATGGCCTGGGATCTGAAGAAAGAGAATGTGTTCCACTATCGGGGTGAACCATTGTTACTGGGTGCCTGGGATGGGATCATCAGGAAGGGAAAGGAACAGAGAGATGAAGTGTTAAGGGGGGAAAACGTGTTCCTGACCAGAATTGGTAAGACTATAGTTTTTTTTTCTTGATTTTAATTAAACATTTTAAAATTAACACGCTCACCTACTACCTGTTATGGTTGTTTGTTCAGTTGTGTCCAATGTTTCATGACCCCATTTGGGGTTTTCTTGGCAGAGATATTGGAGTGGTTTGTCATTTCCTTCTCCAGCTTAGCTCATTTCACAGATGAAGAAACTGAGGCAAACAGGCATAAGTGACTTGCCCAGGGTCACACAGCTAGTAAGTGTCTGAGACCAGATTTGAACTTAAGTCTTCTTGACTCCGGACCCAGTGCTCTATCTACTACCCTGTTTACTCCCTCAAAAAAATAGAAAAACAAAATCTTATAACAAATATACATAGTCAGGTAAAACTAAGTCTTACATTGACCATGTCCAAAAATGTATTCTCATTCTTCGTGTTTAGTCCTTCACTGCTCTCTGAGGAGGTAGGTAACATTCTTCTTTACTGAGAGCATAAAAAATGAGAAGAAACTTCAAAGATTTATCTAATCCAACTCTCCCATTTTACAGATGAGAGAACTAAGGCCTAGAGGGGTCAGGTGGCTTGTACAATATCATTAGATATCCTAGCGGAGTTGTGATTTGAACCCAGATCTTCTGAATGAAAATCCAGTGCCCTTTCCACTCTACCACCCTGATCTTCACAAACCATTAACTTGGTACCAGTGTTATAAGCTTCTTAGCTTTGGCCTGGATCTTGAAACCATTCCCCATATGAATCACTGCGGATCAGAGCACCTCTGTTCTGTGGATGCTCTTCTGTCCCCTGTGAGAGAATTCTCTCGGTTCATTCCCACCAGCTGGTTTGTAGAAGTTCACTGAATTTTGTCTCTGAGGAGGTTGTTTGTCTGCATTCCTGACCAGAGGTGAAGCAGTCAGCAATGCAGCTGTGGTGGAGAAATTGAATTAAAAGGAATTGGAGAGAGGGTGAAAAAGGCATCCAGAGGAGGCTGTGGAGCCCTGAGTCAGGCCTTTGAGTCATTCCCTTGAAAACTTCCTAGGCAGGCACCCTCTGTTAGCCACTGTGGGATGAGAGGCCAGAGCCAGGGTATACTTGGAGTATAATGAGTCTTTATATTTGTAATGGGCTTACACCTTCTTGTTTTCCTATTCATTCTTTCAATAACTATTAAGCATTATATGCTAGCCACTGGATACAAAGATACAAAAGAGGGAATGGTCTGCCCTGGAGGATTTAAATTGTTTGGGAAAGCTAGTTGGGAAGCACATTATTTCAGCAAAATAAGGTAGACAGGGCAAATGTTAGTCTCCACCTCTCAGAGAGGTAGACTGACTTGCTAAATCTTCCACATTTACTTAGTTTAAAAAAAGGTAGGACTAGAACCTAAATCTTTGTGACTCCCAGGCCACTGAACTCACTATTTTGTGTGACTACCTCCCCTGTCTTGGGAATCCCTAGACATAGAGAAGAAAGATAGGTCTGATAGCTTGAAACTCACAGATGCCTTCAGTGATCAAGGGCAACATCTGCTCTCATTAATGTTGTTCATTAATGTTCAGTCGTTTTCAGTCAGGTCTGAGTCTTTGTAATCCCATTTGGGTTTTCTTGGCAAAGATACTGGAGTGGTTTGTCATTTTCTTCTCCAGTCCATTTTACAGATAAGGAAACTGAGGCAAACAGGGTGAAGTGACTTGCCCAGGGTCACACAGCTAGTCAGTGTCTGAGGTCAGATGTAAGCTCAGGAAGATGAGTTTTCTTGACTGGAAGCTCTATGAACTATGGCACCACCTGCCTAGCTGCCCGCCCTAGTTAATACTTGATCCCTGAGGACATTTAGGTAGGGTGACTGGATGAAGATGGTGCAATGGATAGAACATTAGATCTGAAGTTGAGGGCCTAGGTTCAAATCCCAGCACTGCCATGTACTCTATCTGTAAAATGAAGGGTTGGTCTGGTTGACCTTATAAAGTCTAGAGTAGCTCAGAATATCCTGTGAGAGTTGTTTGGAGGCAGTTAGGTGGCACAGTGGAAAGAGCACTGGAACTGAAGTCCAGAAGTCCTGAGTTCAAATTCAGCCTCAGACACTTAGTAGTATGAGCCCCGGCAAGTCACTCAACCGCTGTCTGCCTCAGTTTCCTCATCTGTAAAATAGAGATCACAATAGCCTTACCTCTTGTGGTTGTTGTATGGGTCAAATGAGATAATATTTATAAAGCACTGAGCACATAGGAAGTCCTTAATAAATACTTGTTTCTTTCCCTCCTTTTTCCCTACTATTCAGTATGGGATAAGATTTATATGGGAGGAAGCTCCTTTTTTATTTTATGTAGGATAAATGAATATTAACAATTCTCATTGCTAAAAGCGTATCATCGTACTATTTGATCTGTAAATTGGCTAGCTGCTTTTTTGAAAAGTATCCTTAAGGATCCAAGTTAGGATTGCTGGGGCTAGCCAATTCCTCTGCTGTTAATCTGTGCTGATAGTTTGAAATGTCAGGGTTCCCAGAATGGGTGGGGAGGAGGAAGTACTGATAACCCAGCAATTGCTTCTGCTACAAGCCACTCAGTTGATAGATTGTAGTGGAGATGAATGCAGCTATTCTTTGAGCATGGACATGTTGAATAAAACAAACTTTTTAAAGCTTCTTAACCTAAGATCACAAGGGGCATCATTCAAGTGGTTTTCCTATATGCTTTTAAAATGGGAAGTGCAGCCAGTTTTTTGACGTTGGCATGCAGGGGTGTGTGTAGTAGGTGCTATGTGGGTCATTTTGAAACTAAAGGATTTGGCAAATACCAGTCTACCTCTCTATCTCCCTCACTCAGTGTAGGAAGGCAATATGGTAATTACTTTCAGAAACTATATCTAACTTCTAAATGTTCACTTTGCATAAAGACCGTGACTTCTCCTTATGTCTTGTTGGGGTGGGGTAGGCGAGTAGAGAGACAGCTGTAACTAGGAAGTCTTATGCCTTTGGCAAATTTGGGACATGGAGAGAGAGGGCTAAGGGATAGGATAGTCTGACTGGGAGTAAAGTTTCACCAGGAGACAAGCTCTCCTGTCCCCCAGAGTGCCAAGCATTTGGAGGAGAAGGTGAAGGAGGGCAACAGTAATGGGACCTTGGGGAAAGTGATCCCTGGATAGGAAGCATACCTCTCACCCAAAATGCCTATACCCTGGAACCAACCTTGGTTTCCTTGCACTCATTACTTCTCTTGGTGAATATGGAAACTTGCTTCATCCACCAAGTATGTCCAGGCTGAGAGAGAGAGAGAGAGTGAGAGAAAGTGTGTGTGAGTGTGTGTGTGTGTGTGTGTGTGTGTGTGTGTGTGTGTGTTTATTTAATCTGACTTGAAAGGATAACGTTCTGTGATTTTTTTTCCAACCTTCCAGCCGATACTCCTCCTCCTGCTTACCTTCCTCCTGAAGACCCCATGACCCAGGATGGCTCACAGCCGATGGATACAAACATGATGGCTCCTCCCATGCCTCCAGAAATAAACAGAGGAGGTAAAATGAATGGCCACTAATTAGTTTCCTTGAGCCAAAGTTTATCAAGTATAAATGTTAATGTTCCCTTTTACATTCTTTTTTGTTTTTTAATGATTTGTTATAGCCAATATTGAACATCAGTAAAATCAGTTTACTTTGTAGCTGTGTTTACATTAGATTAATGGAAATTGTACCATAAGATATGGAATATTGTTTATATTGCCCGAGGTGGACAGTGTTTTGTTTGGTTTGGGGTTTGCTGAATTTTTTTTCTTTTTCTTTTTTTTCCTTTTGTAAATCCTTGTTGAAAGGGAAGTCTTCTCTGTAGGGAAGAGGAGAGAGAGATCCAGAAATGACAAAGATAGAAGAAGAGAAGAGAATAAGCATTTATTAAGTGTCTGCTATGTGTCAGGCACTATGATGATCCTTTTACAAATATGGCTAGACTTGTAAATCCATTGATAGCCTATACTCCCCAAGGAGGAAATTCCTACCCAATCCAGATCAAAACCTTCATGGCAGCTTAACAGCTGATGATCCAAAGGTGTCAGAACGACCTGCTGCAAAACTCCATAGATCAAAATGTAATTGGAAATTTTAACAAAATGAATAAAAATGTGATACCTCATAGATAATATTAATCTGAGGTTTTCTAAGTCAATCTGGCCCTAGTTTGATACCACTGGCCTAGAGCACTGAGAGGCTAAGTGGTTTGCTCTGGGTCACACAGCCAGTATCATAAGAGGTGGTCTTCCAGCCTCCAAAGCCAGGTCTCTAAGCCACTGCGGTCCCTCTGCTTCTCATAAATGACCATGAAAGTAAAAACAAAAGGCATCAGTTTTAAAAAGAACATTTAAAAAGAGGAATTCATCCCCTAAGATATAATGGCTGATCTTACAGTCTTGGTCTTCTTTTGCATATTTGGTTCATTTGTTTGCATTCATAGACCCTCATAACGGGTCTCGTCTGTACTCTGTTCTCCCCATATGCATTCTTGTTAACATATAGAAAAGTATGATATTTGGGAGTGGCTGCATTCTCTGATCAGCCAGGTTAGACTAGCCAGATGCTCAGAATCAGTTGGGCAACAAATAGAAAACAAAAGGCCTTTTTAAAAGGAAAAGTATAAATTTGAAGGGGCAGCTGAGTGGTTCAGTGAATGGAATGCCAGGCCTAGAGTCAGGAAGACTCCTCTTCCTGAGTTCAAATCTGGTCTCAGACACCAAACAGCTATGTGACCCTGGGCAAGTCACTTAACCTGGTTTGCCTCACTTTCTTCATCTGGAAAATGAGCTGGAGAGGGAAATAGCAAACCGTTCCAGTATCTTTGCCAAGAAAACCCTGAATGGGGTCACAAAGAGTCAGAAACTATGGAAATGACTGGACAGTAACAATAAATTTGAATTTTAACTAGCCCAAAATGAATTTTAATTCTGCCCTATTATTAACCACCTATTAATTTACAATTAGAAAGGAGGGAGAATAGTATCTTTTGCCTGAAATAAGGGTGAAGGAATGCTGAGCTTAGGATGGAGATAGTAATGTGGACCTAGAAACTTGGCCGGAAAGTCCAAAATTGGAACTGAATGAAACTGGGCCTTTTGAAAAGTTCCTTTGCCTTTCTCTTATGGCACATTCAAGCTCTCCCTGAGAGAAGCAGTGTGATGCAGTAGAGAAAATGCTAGAGTTAGTCACACCTGGGTGTGTATCCTGACTTGGCTACTTCGTATCTGTGTGACCTGGGGGCAGGTTGTTTTTCCTGTCTGAATCTCAGTTGTTTCCACATTGGTAAAATGAGGAGGGTGTACTAGATCACTTGTAAGGATCTTTCTAGCCCTAAGTCTGCGATCCTCTGACTTGAACAGTATCCCTGGCTGCAGACAATAGCTGCTGACCAACCAATTAGAATTACTGCCAGTACATCTCTGCATTGCTACCATCCTCTGGCCTCACGACTGGCATTACTCTGGGAAGATCTTGGGGGTAGGAGAGTGGGAGTGTTTGGAGCCATCTGATGCAAGGATAAAGCCAAGGCCAGGCCAAGATGCCAAGTTGCAAAGGCCTAAGAGGGTGCAAGATTGGGAAAAATAACCTTGGAAGATTCCAAGGCTATCTGATCGGGAGGTGATTATCAGTAACCATGGTAGCCACGTTGGATAAGCTCCTGTCCCAAAATAGCATCTCACTAAAGAGATTTTTCTGGTACACTTGGCACAAGGCATAATTAATTCAACTTGAATGTAGCTGTTGCAAATTGAAGTAAAATGCCATTTGATTACTAGGCATGCATTGTACATCATTTATGTTGCCAGGTTTTGGTTTTGTTTTTTTTTTAAATAAAATGAAGAGATCCTTACTAGCCATGTGACCCGGAGTATTGCCTCAGTTTCCTCAAATGGGGATAATAACAGGCCCTAACTCCCAAGGTTTTTAATAAGGATCAAATGAGTCAATATTTGTAAAGGTCTTGGTACGGTGCCTGGCACATAGTAAGTGCTGTATTAAATGTTAACTATTCTCATTAAGAAGGTGGACCTTTTGGACTTGGCCAGAATTCACTAGTTAATTTTCTATTGATAGGAAGCCTGATTATCACACCGTTGCTGATATCTTCCAATCTATAAAATTGTTGACAGACTCAAAGCGCTTATACTTTGGCCCTCTTTTAGAAATGCAAAAAGTAATAAATTGGGCTTTGCACCTCTCTTCTTATGGGAGTTGTTTCCAGGCCCCTGCTGATGTCACTGTGGAATCTAGATGTTGTATTTCCAGATGCTTCTCCAGCTGTAGAAGGACTGGCTCGATCTCCTTTCTGACATAAGCATTTACCACGTAGAGCTTTGCAGTCAGAGAGAGATTTTGTGTGTCTTCCTCTAGGCACTCATTTCCAGCATAGATTTCTCAAACCTGAAAAGACCAAAAACCACAGAATAAAGAAGTGAAAAAATTAACTTCTTCCTAACACACACCTTTGAGGGTGCATTGAAATAGTGGAACAGCAGCAAGTGGAGAGGGGACATATAGACCCAGGGATAAAGTAAGCAGGGTAGCCAAGTGACCTTGGGGAATTTACAAGCCAAAACAGCTCTTTGACGCTTGTTTAATGTCATGCTTATGTCCTAGATAAGCCTAAGAAGCCTGAATTCAGGAAATGAATTTGTCTTTTAAGTAGCATTTCTCAGTTGTGGGTTGATCCTTGTAGCTCAGAAGTTTTCCTTTCTATGTTTATCAGTATTTATGTCTTATTGTAGCTCTCAGTTTTGAAAACTGCAAGTATCTGTAAAATAGAGATAATAAAAGCACTTACTTCAAAGAGTTGTGAGAATCAAATGAAGTAATATATTTGAAATGCTTTGAAAACCTTGACATACTATATAAATACTAAATATAGTAAAATCCAGGATTTAAAAAAATTGATATATTTTGTTTCTATATTAACTTTATTTCCAAATATATATGCATATGTATATATTTTAATATGTAAGTATGTTTTATTTACATATAATTTATATATTTATGTTGCACATTTAAAATATAATTTATATGTTACATGTTTAATATATTTCTGTATAATTGATTTTTAAGGTTATCAATAGTAGAACATGCACATATGTACATATATAGAACATACACATATATGTATATACATATATAGGGCATGCACATATTTATATATATATTTTAAATGATTGTATGCATATATAAATATATATACATATTATGTGTATATACATGTATGTATATTCTATTGATAGCCTTAAAAAATCAATTTTCCCTGGAAATTCTCACTTCTCCTAATAGCTCCCACCTAGATTAAAGACTCCACTGTAAAAGAAAACCAGTCTGATGATGTCTACAACAGTCTGGCCTGATAGTTCGGTACCTCTGTGTCAGGAGCAAGGAAGTATTTATCTGTTCTCTGGAACCATTATTGCTTTTTCATTTACTCAGAGTTTAATTTCCTTTTCATAATCATTCCACTTACATTGTGGATTTAAAGCTGGAAGTAACCTTTGAGCTCAGGCGCCTCTGCTCATTTTACAGATGAGAAGACTGAGGCCAAGAGAGGTGACAAACCTCGCCTAAGGTCATATGGGTGGGGTGTCATAGCCAAAATGTGAGATGGAGTCTTCTGACTCCAAGTCTACTTCTCTTTCCATTTGTTCTCTTGGTTCTTTGTCATCCATAGTAGAGTGGACATTAGTAGAGGAAAAAAAAGTTTCCATTTTTGGTGCCACCAAAAATGCTTTCAGTATTATTTTTTTCCTTTTTTCTTGTCGTTTTCTTTTCTGTTTTCCCCAAATAACTGTCATTGAAAGCATTTTATGATTTGTGGTTTCTCTGTTGACATGAAGGCAACAAACTCACAACCCCCAACCCTTCAACTCCTTTTTTAGGGATCTTTCTTTCTTTCTTTGTTTCTTCTTCTCTTTTTAACGATTATATAGATAAGACTTTTTATAAACCTCAGATCATTGTATATTGGCATATTAGATGGAAGGTTTTGTATTACTGGAATCTGTAGTCAGTGGTAAAAGAAATCTTACTACATGGAGACTTTTCTTAAAAAACCTTTTAGTTGCAAATGTTCAGGAGCCTGTTCGGTGCAGAGATTTGTTGGTCTTAAGAGACTTGACTTAACAAGCTGCATCCTGTCAGTGAAGTTGGGTAATTTCCATTGTTGGCCCATTCTGGGAATGGAGAGACAAAACGCACCTGCTCTGCATGACTTAAAGCAAATGTAAGGAAGTCCGCGTGACATCTGTGGGAGACAGATATGATTCATTCTGGAAGAATGGCCAGCTGGCAAGATTTCTTCCTGAGTTTGAGAATTGGGGCAAAGCCGTGGCCTTGAGAGTTTGTTGGCAACTTTAGAAGTAGAGTAACTTCTTACCAATAATTAAAAAGTTGTTTTAAATGGCTTTGTGGAAGCCTAGGGATACTAAGGCTCTGTGGAACTTAATCCTTTTTACACTGGCATTTCCTGGCATGTTTCCTGGCCTGAGTGTCCATCAAAGTTCTTTTCCTGCTTACTTGTTTTTTTTGTTTTTTTCTTTTTCTTTTGACACTTGTTGAATTCATGTAGATAGTAAAACCAGGTTCTAAATAGGGGCCATCTTAGGTTCTATATATTATATAGCATCCAGCTGGTGTACTATAAATATGATGACTTGAATGCCTGGCACCATTTTGGTTTACCAATTTTTTTTTCTTTAATTATATTAGGGAGTTTTATCAGCAACTGTTAGAAAACAACTAGAAATTGTGGGAGGATGGAACCTCTAGATTTAGATCTGGGAGTTGGGCTTAATTACTTACGTGACCATGGACAAGTCACTTCAACTTTTCAGCCTCAGTTTCCCTATGTTTAAAAAGAAGGGTTTAGACTAGATACTGCCTCTGAGGCCCCTTCCAGCTGTACCTCTAGGCTCCTGTGATACTTTGAATGAGAATTACTGACTTTGGATGTCTTAAAATTCTGTTTTGTTACCAGTTGCTTATCTAGAATGTCATTGCAGGATCGTAACTCAAGCTTGGAAGGAGCAGACGCTCATTCATTCCAGCTGGGGTTGACTGTAACCTTTTCTTCTTTGCAGATGTGCAGGCAGTTGCTTATGAGGAGCCCAAACACTGGTGTTCTATTGTCTACTATGAGCTCAACAACCGTGTGGGTGAAGCATTCCATGCCTCCTCCACAAGTGTGTTGGTAGATGGTTTCACTGATCCTTCCAACAACAAGAACCGGTTCTGCCTTGGGCTCCTCTCCAACGTTAACCGGAATTCTACTATTGAAAACACCAGACGGCACATTGGCAAAGGTGTGTGTGTGTGTGTGTGTGTGTGTGTGTGTGTGCGTGTGCACCATGTTCTTTCTTGAATGTTTTTCTCCCTTGCCTCTATTCCAGAGCTGACTTGCCATTCTTGTGGCAAGGGGTTCCAGCAAATATCAACACACTTTCCATTGGTTTATTGTGGTTTGTAATTTTTTTTAGGAATGTGTGTGTTACCAGGAAGTCTTTCACTTTCTAAATCATTTATTTTTATGGTCTGCTAACTCTCATAACAACATTAATTTTAATTAACTTCAATAATGGCTTCCCTATGTTCGCTGTTTCCAGAAGTTTGGCTTTTTTATAAATTGGGACAAAATCATCCATTCTTAAGAAACGTTTTTTACATGGCGCTCTTGCCTTTCCTTCCCAGCCTCCCACTTTCCCCGCCTAGGAATACAGCTTCTACACTGTCTGAGCTATTCCCACTTCTTTCTCCTAATCACGGAGAGAATGAGTATGGAGCTCATTGTAGCTTGTGCCTGTAGCTGGCTGTGGTTATAATTCACATATGTATTGCTAGCCAAGCTCCTCTGGACCGATTTACATGGCTCACATTTACTGAAAAGTAACTAGTAAAATAGAGAGGTTATCCAAGGCACCAAGAATTTGTGATTTGCCCGTAGTGTCACAGCTAGTGTTTGTCAGATACTTGAACCCATCTATCTAAAGCTACCTTCTATCTACTTTACCACTCTACCTCGGAATTCCGGGTTATTTGTTATTCTGTATCAGTGGAGGGATTTTCAACACCAGAAGACTTACTGGTGAGCCTTTCCCACACTTAAGAAATCACAGGTATGGACCAAATCCCTTGTTTCATAGCACTTTTGTTTCATTCACCTTTTAAGGAATTTTGAATCTCAGCCCAGGGTTTTCTCTAACCTCCAATTGGAGATTTTATTGTTGAGTCGTTTCAGTCATGCCCAACTCTTTGTGACCCCATTTGGTGTTTTCTTGGCAAAGATACTGGAGTGGTTGTCCATTTCTTTCTCCAGTTCATTTTCCAGATGAGGAAAACGAGGCAAACAGGGTTAAGTGACTTGACACTTAGCCTAGGGTCATGCATCTAGTAAGTGTCTGAGGCCATATTTGAACTCAGGAAGATGAGTCTTCTTGACTCCAGGCCTGGCACTCTATTCACTGTGCCACCTAGCTGCCCTGTTGGAGCTTGATTACATGCAATTTAGAAACCATCTAGAGCCTTTCTCCTCATTTTATGGTTAAGGAAATTGAGGCCTTGAGGAGTGCAGTGATTTGCCCAAACTCAGAAAAACAATAAGTGAGATGGATGGGATTTGAATCCAGGTCTGATTTCAAATGGAAATATCATGTGGCCCCATGGATAAAGAGCCGGCTTTGAAGTGAGGCACACCTGGGGTTCAAATGCTTCTCTAACATCTAATAAACATCTTAGACCCCTGGCAACTCTCTAAGATTATGAACAAGCAGTGTCACATGGTGCATTGGAAAACTGCTGACTTTTAGAATCTAGCAAGAAAGGGTTCAAATCTCAGCTCTGCTACTTAATATCTATAGGATCTGGGCCATATTACTTCACTTCAGTGGGTCTCAGTTCCTTATCTGTCAAGCAAGGGGACTGCCAGACTTTATAAGTAGAGAGAATTGGGTCGACTGAGGACCCCACAGTTCCAGCCCCTCCTTCCCAATACAAACGAGGGAGGCTGTGTGTGAGGGGAAGGGTAGGTGGTAATTGGCTCCTTCACAACTACTTAGTTATTCCAAAATGTCATTTAAATTCATGTTGTAATAACCATATGTATCAATTTCCAAAAAAATTGGGACAGAGTAGATAGATAAAATGTTGAGCTTATCCCACGTTCCTTATGGCAGTGATCTAAGGAGAAGGTTAAAAGGTTGGGACTTCACCAGATTTTAAAAATAATGTCTGTTACTTAAAGAAATGTCTTCTAGAAACCTTAAGACTCTTTCAGAGTCAACCTCCTTGTCCCTTTTATTTCCATCTTAATTTTTTAAATCTGTGAAACCGATTTAGACTTATAGCAGTGACCTGTTCCCTCCCCAGTCCCTAGCCTTAACTGGGGAAACAGATGGTTCTGTTCAGTAACATTCCAGAGTTTGGAGTGTGGTAGTAGACATGGTGGCCATTGAATGCGTTGATTACAACACATCTCAAAGAGTTCACTCTTGGCACATTAGGTGTGAGCTGCAGATGTTTTCCCACATTCCAGTTGAGGCTTTGGTTTCATCCACCTTGTAAGGAATTTTGGATCTCAGATCAGGGATGCTCTCTAACCTCCATTTGCACCACACCAATAATGTGTCCCACAGAAGCCCCTGGGTGGTACTTAGTGATGGGCCTGGCATTTGCTCAGTGGCATTCTCATTTGAACAACTGAGGGGGTTGGACTGGGTAACTTTGCAGGCATAGTGAAAGGACCTCATTTAAATCCCTTTGAAAAGACTGGCCAACAGTAATAACCTTTAAAAGGAGGCTCCATTTTCTAGTCTCTTCTTAGGCTCAGAAGCGGTCCTCTACCTTTATGACTCAATCTCTAGCAGTTTTGAAGAAAATGGGCATGTGAATATTTATGCAGATCCACCTGACCTTATACACATAGTGATTCTTCTATGGGATAAGGGCCTTTGCTTGAACTAAGCTATATTCCAGTTAACTGCAGGCTATGACCTATTTACAGACACCCTGGATTGAGGACTCTTTACAGGGCAGCCTATTTAAATTAATCTCCTTTAATTCATCATGACACAGGTGTGGGGTCAGATCTCTCTAAATGTTTCCCCGCCTTCTTTTTCTTTTCTCCTTAAAAAAAAAATTTACTGTGCTTACTTTCAAAGCAGAGTTAGATCAGTTTCTTAATGCTGCTGGGACCAGGGCTCTCACAGGAAGGTGTGTGAAGCAGGTGGTAGGCTCAGGGAGATCAGCTTTCACCCGGTGTGAATCATTTTTCCCCCTAGGTCAGAAAAGCTTTTCCTGACCTAGCATCTGTGTGGCTTTCATTCATCAGCACTTCCTTCACCTGTGCCTCTCTGTTTTCTCAACTTCTCTATCTCTTCCAAATAATACCTCGATTTCCAACCCTCACACGGCAGAGCCACCAACCAAGGGCTACCGAATGTCACCTTGGTCATTGTGGTTGGTGGAGGGATGGAAAATGTGAGATGTCACTTAAAAATAAGCAAGAACTTGTGGAATAGGAATGCTCTTGGGTTTGGCATTAAATAAAAATGAAGAACGTGGTTAATTTAACATTTTCTAATAGAATGTTGTAGCCATGCCAGGATTGGAGTTTAGTTGTCATAACTAATAAGCTTTGCATCAGTTTTTCCAACACTAGATATTGTGCTTGCAGGCATTTTATATATTTATTTGTACTTTAATGATACCCCTAAAGATCATTAGTTTGACAGCAATTATAACTATTTTGGAAAAATTACCCTTTTTTAAAGGCAGCTGGGGCAGCTAGGTGGTGGTACAGTAGATAGAGTGCCAGACCTGAAGTCAGGAAGACGCATCTTCCTGAATTCAAATCTGGGCTCAGACACTTACTAGTTGTGTGACCCTGGGCAAGTCACTTAACCCTGTTTGCCTCATTTTCCTCATCTGGAAAATGAGCTAGAGAAGAAATGGCAAACCTCTCTAGTATCTTTACCAAGAAAACCCCAAATTGGGTCACAAAGAGTTGAACATGACTGAAATGACTTAAAAATAGCAACAAAGTCAGCTGGATGGCACAATAGGGTGCCGAAGTCAGGAAGACCTCCAACCCTTATTAGCTGTGTGACCCTGGGCAAGTCAGCCTGCCTCAGTTTCCTCTTCTGTAAAATGAGGTTAATAACAGCATGTGTCTTTTGTGAGGACCAAATGAAATAAAGTACCTTGTAAACCTTAAAGTGCTATATAAATAGCATTACTATTATTATTTGATTATTATATCAAGTTTGGAACAAAGTGTGAGCTGCTGTTTTTCAGCCCAAAAAGAAAATCAAGAGTCTCTTAACTGCTTCATTGCTTCTTTAAAAAAAAAAAGCTTCTATTTCTGCTTTCTACTTTTAGGTGCCACTCCTTTCTAGATATTGCTCTTCTCTCTGTCTCTTCTCCCAACTCCACTTCCTTGCAAAAGCTGAATCCTCTCTTGTCTAAGGAGGCAGCTGGTGGTGCAATGGTCAGTGTTGGTCCTAGACTGGAAGGTCTGAGTTCACATCTGGCCTCAGACACTAATTGTTTGGCCTCTGTTTGCCTTAACTTCCTCAACTATAAAATGCAGATAATTTATAGCACCCACCTGCCGGGATTGTTGTGAGAATCCAGTGAGAAAATATTTGAGAAAAATGCTTAACACAGTACCTGGCACATAGTAGGGGCTTATATAAATGCTTATACCTTTCCCTTCCCCCTATTAAAGATAAAAAAAGGAAAAAGAGAGATTCCATGGCAGTGTCTGTGTTATTCTGCTTCTGTAGCCCCCTGACCTCCTGCTGATGTATGTGAAGAGAGGGGAAGTACATTTTCATCATCTCTTCTCTGACACACACTCCCATTTTTGTTTCCCTTATAAGTGATTCCCCCCTCCCCCAAACCTCATCTGCATAGTGTATCTGCTCTCCTTTCTCCCAGTTCTTGCTCGGCTGATTCTTGCTTCTCTCTCAGGTGTTCACCTGTATTACGTCGGAGGGGAAGTCTATGCAGAGTGCCTGAGTGACAGTAGCATCTTTGTTCAGAGCCGCAATTGCAACTACCACCATGGCTTTCACCCCACCACCGTGTGCAAGATCCCCAGTGGCTGCAGCCTAAAGATTTTCAACAACCAGGAGTTTGCCCAGCTGTTGGCCCAGTCAGTCAACCATGGCTTTGAGACGGTCTATGAGCTCACAAAGATGTGCACGATCCGGATGAGCTTCGTGAAGGTGGGCAGCCCCCTCTCGGCAGCTTCCCTGGCAAAAGCCCCTTTGGAAATGGGCTGGTTGGGGGAAGAAGGGAGGCCTTGGAGCTCCAGGAAGAATCTCCCTGTGTCATAAGTTTTCTATGACTCTTCTTTCCTAGAGTTCAGAGAGGCTGGCCTTAGGAATTAGGAAGACTTGGATTCTTTTCCTGGCCCTGCCACATTCCATCGGTGATCTTGGGCAGCATTTTATTGGAAAAGTTAGAGACATTTCAGATGTGTAGAGAAAGTATACTTACATAGGAGTTCTCCTACCCCAGTGAAATCACGTTTCCCTCCCTCAACACACACACACACACACATTGCTGGGAGTTTAAGGTTATCTCTGGATTTGGATATAAATACACATATATTTATATATAAACATAAAAATAAATGTTACATATAAGTATGAATTTATATACAGGCATATATAAATGCTCACATAACATTCAGATATATACACCCATCTATCTGTCTGTCTATTTATCAACCTGTTTCCATATCCGGAGATAGTCTTCACCCCCAGCAATTTCCAGCTATTTCATAGATATCTAATTCTCTCCATGGCATAGGATACTAAAAAAAAACTTGATGCATTGTCCCTCTTCATAATTTAAAAGGTTGATTTTTAAAGTCGAAATCTATAACAGTTTCTCTCAGATGTGTTTGACTTTATAGAGGTAATTTTCAGAGATGTAAATGATGGAAATCTCATCCAACTTAAAGCATTCCTATCTTATTAAAAGTGTTAAGAACATGGAGACTTCATCAACTCCATTCTCTGCTGGGATGGAGCACCCTGCCTGCCAGGCTGGTGCTGTGCAATAGAGAACCTTATGTTTGGGCCAGAATATATAGTGATGGAATTCATTCTCTAGGATCTCCTTCCTTGTTTTCTTGTTCCTCCCATATGCATTTTCTAGTACTTCTTTAAAGATAATACTTGTGTTTTTTGTGTTTCAGGGATAAATCTTGTGTTTTAGGGATAAATAAATGACTCATTTGTTTTTGGTTTTTGTTTTTTCTCCTCTTTTTCCTTCTCTTCCTTCATCCTCTTCTTCTCCTCCTCTTAAATCTAGACTTTTTTTTTTAAGCTCATCATGATTTTCAGTAGCTATTACCAGGCGCCATGGTCCCCTCGTGGTTGTGATTTGTCCTTTCTTGAAGAGGACCGTGACATCAGAAAAATGATGCCATGACTTGCAAATGGATTGGCTTTAAGTGAGGGAGGGCTGTGCAAAGTCACCAGCCTCACTTTCTCCTCCAGAGCCATCTGGGTCCAGTGGCCAGATATAGGTCAGGACAACTGGAGATAGCCCAGGATGCAGTGGGAGACCTTGGCCCTTTTAAGCTGAGGTCTTTTAAGCTAAATTCTCACTTTGACTGAGGCAATGTCCATTCAGTAATTAGGGCTGTTTAAATGTTTCATGCCCTTAGCCATGAAGTTGAGGTGGAAAAGGTTTATGCAGTAATTTATTTCTGTTGTTTCTACTTGTGATATCAGGAAAAATTATAAGAAGCCATTGAATTTTTTTTGGTGTCTGAACCTGAGATTTTATTAGTGTGGGGTGCTACCCATGTGGCAGCTCCTTCTGTTGCAGGCCAGTCTGTAAGATACATTTAAAGAATTGCCTGGGGGCTCTGAAAGGTTGCGACTTGCCTTGGTCACAGGTTAGTGTGTGTATGTCAGAGACGGGAACTTCAACCCACATTTTCTTGATTCCAAGGGCAGTTTTTTAAATGGGTATTTAAATACTAGTTGAGGTTTCTACATGATTTGGTGGCAGATTGGAGGCAAAATGACTTCTTATCCCTGAATTAATTCCCTAGGAGGCAGATGCATGGAGAAAATTGAAGAAGTAGTCCTGCCTTCTGTTACTTTGGGAAACCTCCCTGCCTAATTATACACCTGGGTGGGGCCCGGCCCATAGCCTTTTATGTCCTGTCTTCAGAAGCTTTACCCCACTTGTTGTTAAACCTGTTCTGAATGGTATTAATTTCTGGGGATGATTTGGAGAACTATTTGTTAATTAGCCTGCTAGTAAGGAAGCCTTTTTTCAAGTGAAGCACAGGGCATTTTTAATTTTTATTTTTTTTCTGTTCTCTGGCCATTCAAGCAGTTTGTTGATATGTTAGACGTTAATGGTTTCCTTCTCTAAATCTGCCTTCTGCATGTGTGTTCTCTTGAAAGATTGAAAAAAGCTGATCAATTTAATAGGTTTCTGCATGTGCCAGTCTTTCTCAAATTGGTTTATGTCAAACTTCACTGTGTTATTTTTCTGTTTGTGCATGCACATGGGCATAATTTTCTTTTTCAAGGGATCTCATTGTAGGAGTGCACTCTTGTTTTCAGGGGTGACCAATATGATAATGCAGTATTGTCCCCTCAAGACCCTATGAATTTGTTTCTGATGAGCATTGAGTACTGTTTTGGCTTTACACAAGAATTCAGTGCTTTAAGACATTTTCATTCCAACTTGTTATTTTTATCAGAGTGGGCAGATCCCCATGTGGAAAATCCCTCCATATGCAAATCAGCTACTCCTGTTATATTGGGCAAATCACTTTACATCTCTGGCCTTGGAAAAGAGGTGCTCTTTTCTCATAGGCTTTGGTAAGATTTAGATCTAGAAGTGTCTGTACAGATCCTCTAGCTGTACCCTTTAATTATGCAAATATGGAAACAGAAGTTTGGTGATGGGGGGAGGGCAGGTTATACAGGGAATAAGTAGCAGAATCTTAAAATCCAGTGTTCTTGCCATAGATGAGTTTTTACATGACCTCCCATTTCGGCTCTAAAACCCTGTGATTTCTCCAAGAATATTATTCTGAATACTTAGTTTGGAAAGACATGACTTAGTTACTCTGAACTGGTACTTTTGTGTATGCCAAAAAAAAAATAATTGCAAACCAAAAATCATGTCAGTTTTGTTTTTATTTTTTACATTTAATATTTAACCAAGCAACACTGAATTTTATAACATGAATTTGTTAAGTACCCATTTATGAATGAATGAAATGAATGAGGGGAAAAAGCATTTATTAAGTGCTTATTCTATGCAAAGCATTGTTCTAAATGCTGGGGACACAACTAGAAAAGTAAGACAATCTCTGCTCCCAAGGAACTCATTCTACTGGAGGGCAATACATCTGGAAGGCTTCAGCTGCAAATTAACTGGAAGGGTCTCATGGTCCTTTGGGTGGAGGGGTAAAACAGATGGATAATGGCTTTTCTTTATGTCATTTCTGCTGATAAAATCACATCAGTTTCTGATGTTGAACCATGTGACAGGGCCAAGGACTTTGGGTGACAATTTTCTTGTGTGCTAAACATTTCCTAATGGGATAACTGACCAAGGAGGCCCTATTGATATCACGAAGAATCACTAGATGTTAACAAAAACAGCCAGGGTAGTTTTTCTCCCTTCCCTTTTGGAAACAGATACTTTGGTCCTAATAATAATAATTACAGCTCTTTCTCACTAGAACCTTGTGCTGATCATAATAATCCCCATTTTACAGAAGAAGTAACTGAGGCTCATAGAGTTCAAGTGACTTGCCTAAGGAGTCATACAGTAAGTATCACAGATAGGGCTAGAAATCTAGCTCTTGTGACTCCAAGCTCATTGTCTGGTTCCTATTTGGCCATATTGATACCATACCCTCTTCATACATTGATCGGGGAAGGACTTGATTAAAGTAGCCTTTTGTAGGTGATACATTTAAAAAATGTTCATTTTGGGGCTTTAATATAGATTCAAGATGGCAACAACATATAAACTTGTTTTGCATTTAAAATTTTCTTTGATATCTTTTTTTATATAACTTTTATTTCCAAAAACATGCTTGCCCTCCTCCTCTCCCACTACACAGGGAGCCATCACTTGTAGCTTAAAAAAAAAAAAAGAAGAAGAAGGAGAAGGAAATAAGAGGAAGCGTCTCAGCAGAATTTAACCCAACTTATCATCTGCTGGTTATCTGCCATGGAACAGGAGCTTTAAAAAATCCAAACTATATAGATTTATGGGATTTGCCTTTTAAGTCTACCAGAAATCCACTCAAAGAACCCCCTTGAAGACCATCACCCTAACATTAGTTTTGCCAGTTTAGTAACAGGATAGTGGTGATCATCTTCTGCGTGGGGAGACTGGGCTACATTTCTTTTGAGCCTGGGAGAATCCTAGAAAGCTGTGATTTCAGGGCACAGTCATGAGGTAGCTTGATCATTTTCTCTGGCATCTCTAATAGAGAGATAATCGAGCAGGGCTCCTTTTGGCAATTTTGGCACACTCTTTGCAAGTCTGCTTGAGAAGCGTGGTTCTACAGGAACTGATCATTAAGCTGTTGCTGCTGAAATGGCCAGTGAGGGGTGAAAGGAGCTAGTGAACTGGAACTGCTGGGACAAAGAGCTGTGTATGGGTATATAGGTCATAAGGTCATAGATTTAGAGCTGCAGGGTGTCTTTTAGCAGAAGCAAGCTATGCTTCCCCCTACTCCCATTTAATAAATGATCTAGTTAAGGCCCAGAGAGAGAGATTAAGTGACTTGCCTAGTGCCAGATGGGTAGTCATTGATAGGGACTAGATGTGAACCCAGGCCCTCAGACTCCAAATCTTTTCCTCTTCCCCTGTACCCCACTGCCTCCAAAATGAGGTAGAAAAACCTGGAGAATATTAATTTAGGGAGCTGTCATCTCTAGTCTTTGAATGGATCCTATAGAACCATATGACAATCTCATTGTCTGTAATAAAGGGCAATTGAGGGGTGGATAGAAGAACAAGACTGTTTGTAGAGAATAGGAGGGTATACTTAATGTTAGGGAGTCAAGAACTCACAAGATTAGTGACAAATAAGTTTTTTGGCAAAACCTGAACCTTTTATTCTGTGAGACATTCTTGTCAGTGGGTTGCTGGACCCTTGACTGTTTATTGGTAAAAACATAAAATTGTGCTTCATTTTGAATATGCCTAGGGAAAACTTGAGAGGCAGCTAGGTGACTCAGTGGATAGAGTACTGGAGTGCCTGGAGTCAGAAAGACCTGAGTTCAAATCCTGCCTTAGATGCTCACTAACTGTGTGACCCTGGGCAAGTCACTTAACTTCTGTTTGCCTTAATTCACTGGGGTGGGAAATGGCAAACCACTCTAGTATCTTTGCCAAGAAAACCCTATATGGGGTAATGAAGCGTCAAACATGACTGAACGACTGAATAACGGAAAAATTATTGAAAGTTTTTTGATTGTTGGTTTGTTTTTTTTATTGTTGAACCAAAACCAAGTGAGAAGTCACCAGCAAAGTTCCCCATCCCCAGTAGCCAAGTTTTCCTTCCTCCATTTCCGTCCAGACAGACAGATTCCCTTTTTTATATGCTCCAGGAAGGCCTCAAGAAGATATAGTGGGGGTGTAAAGATTTGAGTTGGCCTGGTAACCCTGGTGGATAGTAAACTATGCAGAATCCATGGTAATTTTAAGAAAACATATTCTTTCTTTTAATTTTCCTTATGGATGTTGATTTTTCCAGTCAAATGTAGTTTCTGTGTAGTAGGTAGAACAATATAGTAAAAACACAGAGATTATTCAGAAAACTAGTTTGCAGTGTTAATCATGGGATATTACACAAAATAGAAACAGCTTTTGATAGTATTATACATCATTTAGTCTGTGAATCAGAATGTATGTAACTGAGTCGTGGTCCCAGATTCCATTAATGGTTTTCTGCCTTCCTGCCCCAAACTCAGCAAAACACTTCTTTTCCTACATTTTATTGTCTGAAAAATCTTCCTGCTGTGCACTTCAAGAGGTACTGATGAATATCTAGAGGAGGAACTTTCTTACTTTTAAAAACTAAATCATAGCACATAGTGCTTATGGACTTGACATCATTCTTCTGGACAGAGCTCTAACTAGGAATTTCTATACCTGAGGCAAGAGGTGGGAAAGGTGCCTTTAGTTTCTGGGGAGAAGAGACATGGGGGCTGGCATGAGGCCAGGAGCTCAGCTGCAGCAGGCAGAGCAGGGAATGACAGGCAAACTATCTGGTAGCTTCCCAGTTTAGCTAATTATTGTTAAATAGGTGCTTGTTAGGCCTTTAATGGTGGGTCTAGGGGCCCCTAGGGATGGTGCAAGGGACTGGCACACCCTTTCCCATCCACCCCTCTGCATCTCCGCTCTCCCTCTCACACATGTCCACACATATTGACAACGCATGCTAGAGCCAGGGCAGCCTACCCGTAGTTGCTCGAAGACAGCTCTCTACCTCCCCTCTCTGGGCCTTCACACTGGCTGTCTCCATGCCTGAAATGCTCTACCCCTTGACTTCCTCATAGCTTGTCTAGCTTCCTTTGAACCTCAGCTCAAATCCTGCCTTCTGTAGGAAACCTTTCTCTATCTCTCCTCCATTCCCTTTCCCACTGAGATTACTTTTCTTTCATTCTGTATGTAACTCTGTATGTGCATAATTATTTACAGGTACACTTGTTCCTTGTGGGTAAGAACAGTATTTTTTGTCTTTCTTTGTATCTCCTTTGCTTAAAATAGTGCCATGGTACCTGGTAAGCATTTAATAAGTGGTAGTTGACTGACTTGCTATTTTAATTAACCATTCCAGGTGATTCCTGGGCCATCCCCTTGCTTTCTTTCACTCCCGTGCCCAAGTACTCAGCATCAGCCTGTAGAAAGCTCACATAGTTCAGGACACCTGGTCACTGTTTCCATCTCTTCCCACCCCCAACCTGCCTCCTGGCTTCAGCCTCAGTGGGAGTTGCCCAAAGTGTATGGGATGTCACAGCCCTAAAGGAAGAAGAGATGCTTGGTTTTTTTTTCAGTTTCCCCAATCCTGTTGGAGGAACAACACCATACCATGGTAGCTAATCTTGGAGTTTCTATCCCTTGATGCCCTTAGTCTTCATTACATGACCCTGGAGCTTCTTGCCAGTGGGGTGGCTTTTGACCCAAATCTAAATTCAGTGACCACTCAATCCAGTATCAATTTTGAGGGTGGTGGTGGAATTAGTTGATTAAGGTGTTCTGACCAGCCACCTCACCTGTAGCAAGAGCATTTAATTTAATTAGATCATGGATACTAGGCTGTCTTCACGTGAATATGAGGATAATCCTTGTACTATTTAACTAATAGTGTTATTAGAGGGAACAAGTGAGTGGGAATTTGGAGCACTTTGTAACTCTAAAACTGCTCTTAATTAGGAGTCTTCATGGATAGTATTGAGAAAGATAAAATATCTCTATCCATTATTGCCATTAAAAAAGTGTAGGCATTGAAGTAATAATTTACTTTATCGTAATAATTTAACTGTGTTTAAATTACATAAGTAATAAATTCTTTAAATATAATAAATAAAATAACAAATAAATAATAAAAATACATACATATAATTTAAATTGTAATTTAAAGTAATAATTTACTTTATTGTGTCTTAAGGTCAAGTATGCTCCCATGCAACCCACTCTCCCATGGTGAGAGTTGCTAGGGCTAAAAAGTTGCTCAAACTGACCAACCTGATGAGCAACCACAGATAGCTAGGGCTTTCCAGATTGGGGAGGACCCAAGCAAGTTTGTGCTCCACTGTTAACTTGGCTTCAAGAACCACATCACTTCTCTAGAAACCAATTGCCATATCAGAGGAGGGCCCAATGCCGGTGCTGATGCTGCTTTTTTAAAAGCGTTCTGCTGGAACACCTGCATATATGGTATAAGACCAGAGCTTGGTGGCTTGCTTTGTTTTGGTTTTGCTTCACTAGGAATGTGCTTTCCTACAGGTACTTTGTCTTTCTAAATTAAATGGTTCATCTTTCCCAACTGATGGATCGATCTTCTCCAAAGTCTCTATTTGTAGTCCCCCCTCCCTCTCAGTATTTCAGCTCTTTTCCTTTCCTAGTTAATCTAATATTTCAGAATATCCATGAAACCATCATTTGAAGGTCTCTACTAGTGGAGATTGCAAGCCTTACGTGATCATTTACATAAGGTGCTGTACCCAAAGACATTCATAACTTGAGGACTAACTTTTTGGAAGTAAGCCTCTTATGTTCAGATAGATTGTTCTTCCATAGAGCCCATTCCTAGGATTGTTCTCTTTGGGATTCCAAGAGTCCTGGCCTCTCCTAACCTTCTGGTCCAAATAGAACTTTTGTGGAGAAGCTAATAACATGTAATGTAAATAGCTTTTAAGATGATATGTTGTTTTGCTTTTTGTTGTGTAAATCAGTTCAATAATTAAGTGCCACTTATGTTTCAGATACTCTGCTATGTTCTGTGAATTCAAAGAAAGATTTTTTTTAAACAGTTCCTATCCTCAAGGAGTTTACATTTTGCTAGAGGAATATTCTTTCTTTTTACACTTAAGTTTTCTTATTTTTATAATTAATAAGCATTTATTGTCCCCCAAAAACACTCCTTTCAAAAAAAACCCTTCATAACAAATATGCATAGTCAAGCAAAACAAATTCCTACATTGACCATGTTCAGAAACTTATGTCTCATTCTACATTTTAAGTTCGTTGATTCGCTGTTCAGGAGGTGAGTAGCAAACTTTGCATAAAGGATGCTTCATAAGGAGAGCTTATAATCTAAAATGACTCACTTTTCTGTAACACTTTTCTCACTACTTTCTATGAGACCATGCAAGTATTATCCCCATTGTACACTGGAGGAAACCGAGGCACACGGAGACAGAGCAGCTTATCTGTCCATAAATAACGAGTGTTAGAAGCAGGATTTGAAGTCAGCTCTAAAGTAGAGGCATCTCAATATAACAGGAAGAGCCATGCATTTGGACTACAACAACCTGGGTTCACATACCATCTCTGTTATTTGTGCCTACATGACCCTAGGCAAGTCACTAAAACTCTCTGGACCTCAGTTTCCCCCTCTTTTAAATGAGTAGGTTGAACTAGCTTACCCTCAAAGGCCCTTGTAATTCTAAATCTGTGTCTTTCTGTTGAACCGTAACTATTCTGATCAAAAGTAATGAAGGCATACCTTCTCTGCTTTTTGTAATGAAGTCAAACAGTAAAATAACACGCTTTCCACTTAAATTCACAGTATTTGAGACATCTGTTTGTGTGTCCTGCTTTCTCTTCAGCAGATCTGACAGTGTCCACGTAACTGAGTAGGTCATTGATATATACTGTGCTTTGTTTCCAGGGCTGGGGAGCAGAATACCACCGGCAGGATGTAACCAGTACTCCCTGCTGGATCGAGATCCATCTGCATGGTCCTCTACAGTGGTTGGATAAAGTTCTTACTCAGATGGGCTCACCTCATAATCCTATTTCATCTGTGTCATAAATGGCCCCCTTCACCCCACCCCACCCCTCATCCCCAGGATTCTGCCTCTTTTGGAACTCTTGAGCCTTGCATGTACTTGAAGGATGTTTGAGTCAGACACATTGACAAATTGACAACAGGCTGAAAAGGAGCCTTGGTAATACTTGACCTCTGTGACCAACTGTTGGATTCAAAAACTAAAACCGTTGTAACATACTGTCGGTATCAAGAACTCATTTCGTTTACATTGTAACATTCTCTTGTAAAGTCGACTGGATGCAGATCTTTCAGCGGGGTTTTGTGTATCGCTCAAGAAGAAATGGCCAAATGAGGGACAATTCGTCCGAGGGACAAGTGTTCCTAAGAGATCCTTTTGTATTTGGCACTTTGAAGGGCATCGTTTGGCAGGTGTTTAGCATTAAGCCGTTAGTCTCTCTGAAGTGTGTTTTTTATCCGGTTGGGAGCCCATAATGAGAGTCTCCTTTTTTATGGGCTTTTCACAATATTTTTTAAAAAACCTATTTGTTTAGTAAGAGTTCCTGGGTTGTTCTTTTTTTTTTGTTTGTTTGTTTTTTTTAAAGTAAAGGTTAATCTTGATATAATGTGTAATAGTCTTTCTAAAATTTGTGGGCTGACCACACTGCTGTCACAATAATGTTAGCATCTGCTCTCTGCTAAATGTGTATGTACAGTGTATTTGGAAGTTTAGAATTGATTAGACTAGAGGATTTTAGGAGTATTTGGGGTGGGGGGGAGGGGGGAAGGGAGGGGAATGTGGCAACTGAAAATGTAGACCATACTGTAAACCCAGTTTCTTAGTTTAAAGAAACAGACTGATATCTGAACTTTTACTGTGCATTTCATTTAATTTTTATAGTAACTTTATCCTACTTTTAAACCATTTTTTGCATTGCCCCCCAAATAAGCAGTTATGCAACTGAGTAATCCATGTATCTTTTAAAAAAAATAATCAATTACCAGAGTCAGGAGATGGACTCTCCTTCAAAATATTGTACAATGAACTTGGATTGACTGAGCATTTTTACATAGTTTACGTTAACAAGTTGGCTTTAATCTGTAAATGCATTATTTTGCCAAACCTAGTCACTGTTTAAATGTTTGGAGGATTTAAAAGAACACCCCTGTTTTGAATTCCTTTCAAACTTTAAAATTATTTTTATTTTCCAGGTTTTTTTTTTTGTACTATGTTTGGTTTTATTTTTTTTTTCTGCTAATCTTTTATATTCACTTAAGCTGTAGTACTTTGAGTACTTTTATTCCAAAACTAGTGGGTCTTCTCTACTGGAAATTTTAAATAAACCTGTCATTGCTTACTTTGATTAAAAACTTTGTGTCCTCAGTTTTTCCAAGTCCACTTTCATGATCCTTTGGATTTTCTACTCTTCTGAGAGATTTGTGATCTAGTCTAAATCAAATAGGTAATGGTCCACATCTTCATGTGTGGACTAAATTGATGCTTTAAATTTGTAAATCTAGAAATAGATGAAGGGACTATGAAAATTTCCCTCTCTCAACCCCTGCCATTTTACAGATGAGGAAATTTAGCTCCAGCAAGGTGGATATTTGCCTTGGGTCACAAAGGTAATAGATTGCAGAACTGGGATTTGAACCCTAGTCTTCCCATTCCAAATTCAGAGTTATTTGCACTACTGAGAAAGAAGCATTAGATCATAGATAAAGAGGTAGGGTATTCTGTAAGTAGTTTGGGTTTTGGGTGGATGTTTTGCTTTTCAGTACAGTATCCAAATCTACTGGCAGATTTAGAACTACTGATTAGGAACTTTAGCTATATGTATTTCAGTGCTGATTAATATACTTCAATGTGGATTTGAGGAAGATTGGGGATAGAAAAATGAGTGAGATGAATCCATTTGGGAAATAACCCAGAGAATCCAAGAAGTGTTTGTTTCTCTCTAAATGAACTACCAGGTCAAAGAAAGCAATGGTAATCTTAATTCACTGAAGAAGAACTGTAGCCATACCCCAAGAAGAAGGCATTCCTGATTGTATTTTCAAAACCAACAGATCTCAGGCATGGAGGTTGATGTGGGCACAGGTGATCTGAAGAGGTAGGTGCTACAATAGGAAGGTTGATATTGGAGAGTCTAGGGACAAAAGCTGGTCTAGAAAAGAGCCAATGGAGGTCTCTTTTTTTCCAAAGTTGCCCCCTTGGAGGTAGGCAGGTTTGGGGGAAAGGCAAATGGAAATATATTTTTGTAGGGGTGAAATTGAGAAAGAATTTATGACTTCTTCATATGTCTGAGCCCCTTTTTGAAATCAGAGCGCTCACAGCCCACCAAAACCCCTTGTTTTTTTTCAGATAACCTGCTATTTAGCCATTCCTCCATCTGGTACCAGTGAATTTTTTTATTTAACCCCAGGTGTATTTTTATCCCTATTCAATTTCCTCTTGATTTGCTCCAACATATTTTTGCCTATTGCAATCTATTTGGTTTTTAATAGGATAATCCTATGTGTTAGCTATGCCTCCTAACTTTCTCTCATCTGCAAATCTGATAAGCATGACACCCGTGCCTTTACATCTTTGATTAAAAAAGTTAACATAGGGCCAAACACAGTTGCCTGGAGATGTTCACATTGACCCAAAACCATAAATCAATGTTCTTTGACTCTGACCATTCAAACCGTTCCAAATCCACCTAACTGAACTAATATCTAACCCACATATTTTTATTTAGGGCCCCCAAGAGTATCATGAGAAACTTTTTCAAGTGCTTTGCTAAAATCTAAATCTATTTCCCCCACCTTTGTAGAGAAGGAAAGGAAGGGGACCATAGATGACAAATGTCATGTACTTTGACATACTCTTGTGCTAGTTGACATCAGTTAAACAACAAAAAAGTCGAAATGTAGGTAAAGTACTTATTGCATTTCCTTGATCTACAAGTCTAGTAACCCAGTGGAAAAGATTAGTCTGAACACCAACTAGCCCTGAGCAAATTACATAAGGACTGTGAGCTCTTGTTTCCTCATCTGCAAAATGAGGAGGTTTGACTTGGTGACCTCTCAGGTCCTTGCTGGTGCTCAATCTATGATCCTATGATCTAGAAGGAATTCAGGGCCTCACACTATTATTGCATGCAAAGAAAATGCAAAGAAAAATACAGTCGGTGCTTTGAGGATTGTTTCTTCCTTCGAGGAAAAACGTGCATATTATTAAGCTCCATGTTAAAATAGTAATCTCTTGTTAATTTCAGGCTTCCAACTGGAACCATTTCTGAACATTACAACATGGTTTTGTGTTATCTTCCCTCCCACCCAGTCTACATCAGATTGAGTGCTTTTTCCTGCTTTTAGGATGTTTAGATGTTAGAACTTTTGGTTATATTTTGGATCACTATATTGTGGGGGTCACTGGCCTTTGGATTCCTCCACTCTCCCACCCTTATAATTCCCATATATTTTGTCTGTTTTGCCCCTGCTTTACTGGGTGAGATTTTCATCTTTTCTCCAAAGATAATCTCCCCTTTTTTGATGAAACCTGAGCACCCTTTCATATCTGAGCTAGCTTTCCGATTTTAAGAAGGCTAAAGAGGAGAACTTGGTTCTTCATATGATCCTGGGATTTTGTGAGTCTCTGGCTATTTTGTTCCCCTGCACATGTGAATTTTCATGTGATTTGCCCTCTATTTGAGCCCACTTTAATGTAAAAATGTATGGATCTGCTTTGAGGAAGGCATTTTTTCTTCTCTTTCCTCATCTCGTGCCTGTTTCCACTACAGAAGCAACCTAGCCTGGGCCCTGTTCCTCCATCGCAGTTCATACAACTAAAAGGAAGCAGGATTGGTTTTCCCAAGGGCCCCAAGTTGTGCTCACTTCCAGCATCTCCCTTAGCACTTGCTCCTTGCCTTTTATTTCTTTGTGAATTACCACATCCTTGCTTGTTCTTTGGCACTTTGAAGGTCTGATTCTCTAGTTGCCTTTTTACTCCCTCTGTTCAGGACATTGAAGTCTCTTAGGCTGCTTCTGGAGATTCATGATTCATATCTGTGTAAACTGGCAGGCACTTTACCCTGGGCCTCTGCCTAAGTACACAGCAGAGTCTACCATTACCAGCCATGCTATATTAATATCTCCCTTGTATTTCTAGTAAAAGCCATCCGTTAATGTCCCCACTAACCCTCCATGACCCCTAACTCATGCTTAAGAGACTGAAATTGATGCAGGTTCTTTCAAAAGAATGGGAAAAGAAGCAAATTTAACATTTATAAGGGATATACTTTTATTTAAACATAAGGTTCATCCAGTGCGTGAGATATTCATCTAGGCTACAGAAATTTCTCCAAAGATAATCTCCACTTTATAGATAAACCCTGATCACTCCTCCTTGTCAGAGCTACTTTTTTTTGGTTTTAAGAAGGCCCCCAAAGACACTAACACCAATGAGTTCTGCTACTTATCTATCTTAAAAATGGGGGTAAATGATGATGATCTTATTGCAGACTTATGGGCATCTATATATTTCAGGAGTTTATATTTGGCCACGTTGATGGAGTGATTTTTTAAAATAAAATATGCATATATGAAAGTTTGCCCTTAACTGTCAAAAGTCAATTCATTCAGAAACTCATCCATTCAATTCACTTGATCATAGTGGATAGAGCACCAAGCCTGGAGTCAGGAAGACCTGAATTCAAATCCAGCCTCAGACACTTATTGGCTGTGTGACCCTGGGCAAGTCATTTCACCATGTTTGCCTCAGTTTCCTCATCTGTAAAATGAGCTGGAGAAGGAAATGGCAAACCATTCCAGTATCTTTGCCAAGGAAAACCCCAAATGGGCTCACAAAGAGTCAGACACAACTAATTGATTAAACAACAAGTATTTTTGATAGAAATGTCCTCCACAATTGATGGCATACTCACAAATACATACAAGTGGGTTTAAATTTAAATCACATATAGCAAGGGAGATAATTCACAGCTCCTAGTTACTAGAATCTTTTTCTTCTCTTTGTGGAGTATTCATAAAATTCTCCTGAGGCATGGTGGGGTTGCCTGTGAGGATCTTCTGGAATCTTTATAGAGTCTTAAACCAAGTAGGACAGTTTTGAAAGTAATGTGTAATTTCCTTTAAAGCAAGCATCATGAAATGGAAATTCAGTTTCATATAAAATCATCTTTTTGTATTTTCTATTTATGGAAAATATTCAGAATTTTTAAAAGTTAAATAATGAAATTTTCCTCCCAAACACTAAGTGTCCCCCATCCTCAAAAAAATCATAACTTTACAGTTATTTTTAGTATTGGACATCTAGAAAAATAATTATTTCACATAAAACAGATTGCAAGAGCTATTTATATGTGGTTTTAAAACTGATTGAATTGATTAATAATGCTTCAGAAACTCCTCTTTTTTTTAATCCAGTGTTCATTTTTTGATTTTAAACATGATTCACTTCTGCCACAGGGAAGGCTCACCTTGGGTCCCATGTGTTTGACCTGAGTTTTCTCCTCTGCCTTTTTTTTTTTTAATGGGGGTGGGGATGGTGGAGTGGGGATTGGCCTGACTTACTGTCCTGTCGTCCAGGAAAAACCTAGGAGGTGAGTGTAGGGGAGATGAAGCTCAGCCAATGGAATTCAATTTCCGTAAGCTTTTAGTGTGGTCAGTACTAGGTTCTATGAGAAAAGCAAGGGAGTTGTTTTTGCCTCGTTCAAGTAAATCCAAATTTAGTGATTTTTTTTTTGGTAATAATATTCCAAATCCCAAAGAACTAACAATAGCTTTTTATACCTAGTGTCACTAGGTTTTCAAAGTGCTTTCTATACATAATCTCATCATCTGGATATATTGTACTATCGATTCTTCATCAGTAAAACTGAAGGGGTTAGACTAGTTTTCGGAAATGTGGCCCACACCTGGGTGGAGATTGTGGGGCTCAGGTTGGGACAGAGTTCTCCATGAGGGACCTGAAGCAATGGCCAAAATTGCTGTGTATTTGGGGGATCCAACTGCCACAAAATACATCCTTTATTCAGAAGAAAGCAAAGTTCAACTCAAAGGCAGCAAAAGGCAAGACCAACACAATGGATTCACTCCAACTCTCCCACCACGGGAGAGTATGCCATGACTGGGCACTGGAAACATGCAGCAGGGGACTGATCATGGATCCCCAACCTTCCTTTGACTTCTCTAGTTGCTGGGCAAATCTTGTGCCAGAAGAGAGAGGATGAGTATTTATGGTCTACTCCACTGTTGATCTCATACCCTGTTCCCAGCCCTGATGTGAGCAGGGCGAGAATCTACACTCCCCCCTGGGGAAAAAGAACATCAGAGGCTCACCAGGGACCAGTCTCCAGAGCACTACTATGCTGAGGGCTCCTCCAATTCTAGGCCACTGTGCCCCTGGCTTCCCATCTACCCATAAGTAGAGAGGTTGGGCAGGGGTGCTGAGTCCCCAGTAGAGTCCATTCCTTGGTGGGGGGGGGGTAAGGTGAGAACTCCAACTGTTTCCTAAAACCTTGGTCTTAAGCAGCTTGCATACCCCGGCATGGAGATTTAAAGATTTGAGGGACCAGCCATCTCCTTCATGTTTTCTGTTTCACTTTTTACAAGCAACATGATGCAATGAAAAGAGGAGTCAGAAAACTTGGGTTCAAAATCTGGCTCTTCCTGGATAGCCTTGGGCTAGTCACTTAACCCCTATGGGACCTTAGTTCCCTCAACTGTAAAATGGTGGTATTGAACTAGATGACCTGTAAGATCCACTCCATTTCTAAATTTATGATCTGTGGGTACCCCCAGAGTACCCTTAATGTGGGGGTAATTGTCTGCTTGGAGGTGCAATAAGTGGATCTTCCACCTTCTGCTCAAACTTACTATGCCTCCAAAGAGACTATTAGCCTATGTTCTGTGGGTCCATGCTCTTAAAACTATAGCTCATGAGTTCCCACTGATGTGTTTACTTTTTGATAGTGAGCCAGAGGACACAATTTGTTTGTAGTAAAGGCATTTATTGAAATGGCATGTTAGGAAGGATAGGGACTGGATCTATGATTTCATTGATATAGAAAACTCCCAGATGAGAAAAGAAGAGACTTGACATGAGAAACCAAATTAATTTTGGAGACATATCCAGAGAAATATGACAGCCTCTACATTTCATTGTAATCACCGCAGAGTAGAATTTATGTCTACATCACTTAGCAATAGGATAACAAAATCCAAAGCCATTTTTTTAAAATACCAATTAAGAACAAGACAAATCAGCTCAATTGAATAAACAATGAGGAATGAAAGCTCAGACTTCAAGAAACAGAGGTATCTCTTGAAACTATTTGTGGATTCCACAGAATTTCACCCTTTCAAGATTTGCCAAATCTTTCAGACCAGCCTAAGTGATTCAGATGGAATTTTTGAAGGCACTTTCCAAAAGCCTTAGAAAGTAGACTCTGTGTCTTCCCTATGGTGGGATCCCAGCCAAAAACTGATCCAAGAAGCTCCTGAAATCTTCCATCTCATTAAGGAATAGTGTTACTTCTCATTGGTTGTTCAGAACTTGAAAGTCATTTCAGAGGAACCCAAGATCAGAAGCCAGATTTTAGGGAAAAAAAATACCTTTGTATTTATTCCTGATGGCAGCACCAACCTAGGCACACAGCAGACATTCAAATGATACTCTTTAATGGAAGCCATGACCTTCCACCAATACATCCATGCAAGGAAAATTTACAAAATCTGTTCCCACAGAGAACAGTTTAGTCTGCATTTCAGCACCTTCATATTTAGGATCGTGGGATGAAACATCATAGATTTAGAACTGGAAAGAGCTGAGGAGTCAACTAGTCAGTTTATCGAGTAGGAAACAGGCCTAGAGAGGTTGAGTGATTTCCCTAAGACTACAGAGGTAATGAAAGTCAGGATTTTAACCTAGCACTTCTGACTCGTAAGTCCAGTATTCTTTCCACTACACCATGCATTCAGTTAGAATCCTTTTCCCATAGTCAATATTTATTCAATAAGCATTTATTAAGTGCTTATTATATGCGATGCATATAATATGTTGTTATAGATAATATATATAATAGTACAAATAATAATATAACACATATCAGCACACGTAATAATAACATATATATGTTAGGCACGAAGACAAAACCAAAATAATCCTTGTTAATAAGAAGCATGATGCTACTGGAATAAACAGTATGTCAACAGAGAGATAAATACAAAAGATACACAAAATCATTATAAAGTCATTTTTGTACTAGGGAAGACACTGACAATTGAAAGGACCAAGAAAGCCTTCAAGGAGAAACCTTTGCTTCTACTACACTTGCTCTGGTTTTTCATTATGATGTTCAGAAAACTTTGTATTGATAGCTTTTATTTTTAGATCACCTTTTATAGTAGGCCAGACCTGTCTTGGGCTGGACTGGAGCTGAGATGCAAGATTGGAGTGAAATGAGATACTCATAGTCCATCTAACAACTAACAAAAGGTGATTTACTTAGTGGGAGGTGGCACCTGAGTAAGGAGGGAGTGTATTCCAGGTATGTGCAAAGGTATGAAGGTAGGATGTCCATCTTGTTCCACTCCACAGTTCTGAAAGAAGTATGAGGTTTCCTGATTCTTATAGGGTCAAAACTTCTTCCTAACTCCCTATCTGCACTGGCATTAATTATACAAAAATGTAGGTGGCCATCGGATTATGCATTTATTAAATCAATGGACATACATAAGATTGCAGAAGATTATAGTCAGAAAGCAAAACAATGTAAGCAAGCACTAGTCATTTCTGGCTGGTCACCAGGAGAAAGAGATCCCTTTCTGTCTGTCTGTCTCTGTCCTCCCTAAGGGCTGTCTCTGACCTCCTTCCCAATCTTAAAACCAAGGAGCATTCTTTAGTTCTAATTTTTCCTTAAACATCTGAAGTTCTTAACACTGTGGATCATTTCTTTGATTTCAAGGGGTGCTGACCTTACTTGCTATACATCATTTCTCTCTGACCACCCCAACATAACCCACTAGTGAGTCAATATACATATGATTTTTAAAGTAGCCAAAGATGTGTGTTGTCATCAGGGGACCCCCTGTAACTCAGTAGCTAAGTCTTAGAGATTTCCAAAAGGCTCAGCAGCATTAAGTCACTTACTCACGATGATGCCAATTATCACAAGCAGACACTGGAAGGCAGTATACAGTATGTTCAACTTAAAGCGCTAAACTTGGAGCAGTGAGGAAAGCTTGGTTTGAATTGTGGTTCTGCCACTTGCCACCTGAAGAACCCTGGGCTACCTGGCACCCTTTAAGCACCCCAGTTTCTTTGCCAATAAATTAAGTGGGTTAACTAGATTCCCTCTGATGTTCCTTCCAATTCTAGATCTATGATTTGATGAGCATAAACCTAGGTCTTCATGACTTCAACACTCTATCCACTATACCCTACTACTTCTTAACATGATGTTGTAAGAAAGTTAAAATATTTAAAACCAAAATGCTGTTATGTCAGTTTTTACATTTGTATTGTATTCTGGGGATTTGGGGTGTCCTTATTACCCATGCCCTGTGGAACAGCTAATAGTTACCTAAGCTCAAAGCTTCCAGATCATCTTTGACCCTTTATTTTCCCTTAACATTTATTTCCAATTGGTTGCCAAATCTGGTTATGTCTATCTTGGCAATATTTCTCTAAACCATTCCCTCTTCACATAGACTCGACCCTAATTCAGGCCATCTTGCCTAAATTAATTCTTTACCTTTGGCCTAGGCTATTGTAAAGACCTCTGAACTTGTCTCAGTGCCTCAGGTCTCTCCCTTCAACTCCAATCCCTCTTTCATGAAGCTGTCAGATTAGTTTTCCTATTAGGATGATTTGTCAATTTTACTCTCTGGATGAAAAACCTTCAGTGGTGTCCTACTGGCTGAAAGATTAAGTAAAAATACCTTATGTCAGTTGGGATCTGGTCCCTTGAATGATGGAGCTGGCTACAATTTGAAGGACCTTTTTCAAAATTTTCCTGGTTTATGTTCCCTCCTTAGAATACTGTGGAAACTTAAGCATCTAGATTGTTTTGCTCTTCCCAAAAAGGATACTCAACTCCATTGCAAGCTCTCAGGCTAATAAGACATCTAATATAAATGAATAACCGGGCATTAAGCACTTACCAAATGCAAACCATTGAAGATGCAGAGAGAAAAATAAGACAATTCCTGTTCCCAAGGAGCTCATGCTCTAGGAGGAGGGTATAGCAAAGTATAGGTTTCAACTGCGAGTTAAATGGAGAAGTTCAGTTCTTAAGGCTGAAAGAAAAAGTCAATGGTAATAATACAACTTCTTTAATGTCTTGTCATTGATAAAATCACATCAGTTTCTGAACCATTCAATAATGCTGAAAACTTTGGTGATGAGGATTTTCTTTTCACAATCTTCAGTAGCTGTGGCTGCTGAGGAAATAGCAGCTACAACATCTTCACAAGTGGTTACTAACCCATCCCACAAAGGTTGATTTCTTGGATGAATACTGAGGCGCTGGGCTGAAAGGAGGCATGGTGGTTTAGGGGGCACTGCTGTTCCTGGGTTCAAGGTTCTGGGCTATCCCCACCTAGGGAAGTGGCACACAAGGTGGTGGTAGTGATTTGATCCTCTCATCAAATGCTGTCAGTTGTATCTTCCTCATAATGCCTTATTGCTTCTGCTAGGCAGGTTTGCCTTTTAACAGCATAAGAAAGGTTTTATTTACACAACAGAAACACTACAAAAGCTTCTATCCAAAGTCACAGACAGGCAAGAAAATACTTATATTTTTTTCCCCATGGAAAAAGAACACAAGGACATTAGCAAATCTACCATCCTTCCCTTCTACCAAGACCCATACAATCTGCATGACTATAGTTGCTGATTGGTTCACATGGCTCTGTGCAGTGCCATTTTCTCTTTTTCTACCCTGTCATATTATTCCTTGTTGAATTATATCTCTTTTGTCTCTTTCTTTTACTGAGGCTCTGTGTCTCTCATGTCTTCCTCATGTTAAGGCTCCATTCTCTGGAGAACCAAATGGATGCAGCCATCCAAAGGACCCTCTTTCTCTTTCTGACTTGCCTCTTCCTCCAAGTCTGTGTTGTGTTCACCCTTTACCTGTGCCTTTGTTGACTTTTCTTCATCATTTAAAGTTCTCTCCAATCTAGTTTGTTTCCAGTCTCGCTTCACCATTTGCCCATCACATACGCTACTTCCAGCGGAAGAGAAGTGACAGCTATTTCCCACTTTCATCCCGCTTTCTTCCTCCTTCTTGCATTCACATAGAATCCCCGAGTAGAAAGGAATCACAGAGGCTATTTATTCTAACCTAAACCCAAGTAAGAATCCCATCCAAAACAAATCTTATATACGTTCACTGAGTCTTTGCTTAAAGATGTACAGTGAAAGGGAAGCCTACTTGCTCCTGAGACACCCCATTCCACTTTGGGATAGCTCTAATTATTGGCAAGTTTTTCTTTATATCAAGTCTCACTTAATTTTTCTCTCTGCAATTTCCACCTGTTTTCCTATATTTTTTTCCTGGGGTCACATAGACAAGTCTATCCTGCTTCCAAGTGACAGTCCCTCAAACACTTGGAGACAGTTATCAGCCCTCCCTCCCATCCCACCACCACTTCACTTCTCCAAATTGAACGACCCCAGCTCCTTCAAATGATTCTCAGATGATATGATTTTTATAAAAATTACCTTTTCCCCCATCCATAAGCTTTTATTTTCTTTCCACTTCCCTGTTAGGGGAGGGGAAAAAAAGAAACCCCTTATAATAAATAGGCATAGTCAAGCAAAACAAACTCCCACATTGGCCACGTCCATTTTGAGACATCTTGAATCCATCCAGCATCCCAAATCTATCCCCTCTCTGACAGGAGAAAGGTAGCATCGGTCATCAGTCAGATGGTGTGGCCCTTCACTGTTATGATCACACTTTTCTGGTCATTGTCCATTTTATTTGCATCTTTCCAAAAATATGGAATGTACACAATGTTCCAGATGTAATTTGACCCAGTCAGGTAGATAATCACTTCCCTAGTTCTGGATGTGATTATTTCTTGTGGTAGTCAAATATCACGCTTACTCTTTGGCTACCGTATCATACTGTTGAACCATATTGAGTCGGCATTTCACTGTAACTTCAGAGGAATTGTGAGCTAGACCAAAGGTCAGCAACCTACAGTAGGAAGAACCTCTTTTTCATTGGTTCAGAGCTAAGAATGGTTTTTACATTTTTCGATACAATAAAACTTTATCTTAAAATGTAAAAACTATTCTGTTACAGGCTGGATTTGGCTGAGCTTTGGGGGCCCCTGATCTAGACCATCTTATACTTATAAAGTCAACTTTTTAACCCAATTGTAAGATTATACAACTATCACTACCAAATTTCATCTTAATAAATTTGGCACAGTGTTCTTGCCTGTCAAGATTTTTTTTGTACCCTAATTCTGTCATCAGAGTGTTAGCTGTGCTTTCCAATTTTATGTCATTTGCAAATCTGATAATCAAGTCATCTGTGCTTTTTCCCAGGTAACTGATGAAATGTTACATGTAGAGGGCCAAGCACAAATCCTTGGGATACTACACTGGATACCTTCTTCTGAGCTAATTTTGAAACACTAACGACTCCTCTTTAGATACAGTCATTGGATCAGTTCCCAGTCTTACTGACTGTGTTACCACTATGTAGTCCATGTCTCTCCACTTTTCCCAGAAAAATAATACGGGAGATATTTTCTACTACTTTGTTGACATCGAGGTAACTGTATTGATAACATTCTCCTGGTTTATCAGCCTAATAATCATGAAGCTTCTTTGTGATAATGCTTCCTTTTCTAGATGGTTTCTAGCCAACCTTTAATTGTAACATTCAAAAACTCTGCCAGGAATCTAAGGCAACCTCAATGATCTTTAGTTTACTTATTCTCTTCTCTTTTCTTTTTTTTGAAAATTGGAAAACTTCTCCCTTCCTACAAGACTTCTGCCTGGACTTCTCCACAGTCTTTTCAAAGGTCATTGGCAGTGGCTCAGCAATTGCATCTGCCAGTACTTTCAATATCTGATGATATAATTTATCTGGACCTTGAACTTGTCAAGGGTATCTAGGGACTCTTTTATTGTCTCCTTATTTGGGAAGGAACTGAGATGTAGGTTAACATGTGATTAATTTGGAGGAAGAGAATCTGGATTTGAATCCAAGGTGGTCCACTTAATACCTGTGTGGCTTTGGGCAAATTACTTCACATCTCTGGGCCTCAGTTTCCTCATCTGTAAAATGAAGAACTTGGTTAAGATGTCTGCTAAAAGTCCTTCCAGCTCTAAATCTCTGATCCTATGAACCAGCTTATCTTTTGTATCAATTCCTTAATGGTCATTTTTGTTTGTCCATTCCAATCCAAAGATGAGACAAAGGCAAAGAAAGAGTTGAGCCTCTCTTCCTTTTCTCAGGTACCTGTTATCATTGTTCCATCTACCCACCGTGATCCTTTCTCTTTTTTTGAGCCTCTTCTTTTTCTCAAATGTAACAAAAAACAAACGTTTGCTCTCTTCAGTCTTCTATACCAGTCTTAGATCATTCTGACCTATGGTGCCCTTGACAATATTCTTAGAGAACAAGGCCATGCTTTTGTATTCATCCTCCATTATTTGCCCTTCATTCCATCTTATATATACAGAAACATTAAAAACTTCCTTTTTAGGAAAACTGAAAATATTAAAGAGCGATATTTTCTGCAGCCTAAAATTTTTTCCAGACCAAGGGGACTTTGGAAAAGTCAGTAGAAGAAAAGTTAAAGCTTTTGTTAGGGACACAGATTAAACCAAATTTAACCTTCACTGCAAAAGAGGACACTGCCCTTAGGTAGGTCATGGGGTCAATCACTTAAGGTGAGTGGGGAGGCATGATGTTAATTACATAAAAATTATTTCTGTCAGACTTGTGCTAAAACATCAAGTATACTACTCATATTTTTTTCCTCTCTCAAATACATTACATATTGTATAATTTATATTATAGGTGATATATCTGTTAAAAATCCGAGTTCACTGATGAGTCCGCTGTTTCAACATTATTCTGTTTTTTCCTCCTCATGAAATCTTTTTTCTCTTTGTGTCTTAAAATGTCATTCTTTAGAGCTTTCCTCCCTTCTGGGCAGATTTCTCCTACAGAGTTTTAGGCCATGGGGGCTACTTATCCTTTTTGTGAACCCTTTGAAATCTGCTTCCTTAAAATCTAAGGCATATCAGACCTTGCTTGGCTTTCTTATCTTCCTCTATCACAGATGCTAAAAGGGAAGGGGTCACTGTCCCTCAAGGTTCCTACTTGAGCTGAACCTTTGAAGGTAGTGACTTCCTTCAAGGGATTTCTCAGGAAAGGTTGTTCGTGGGCAGGTGTCATTTTTTTTCTTATGAGATCTGTGTTGTGTTCATTTTATTCTCCTCAACTTAAAAATAAAACTTTTCTCCAAAGAATTTCATAGACTGTGTACTTGTAAGGAGAGTTGCTAGCAACTTAGTGGATATGTACTTGTGTAAGTTTCCAGAAATACTGGTTGGGGGCTAAAAAGAGTGAAATCTCTTGAAAGGTGCCTGGATGTTTTTTGTCATGGAAGAGCCTTTTACATAAGGGTTCTCCTTTAGATTGTAAACTTCTTCATGATGAGGACTAGTTCTATGAAATCTCTCGTAACTGTCCTCTCAGTAAGGTGCTCGGTATACTATGAGCACTGGTAAATGTAGTTTGCCTGATTAACATGTGGAAACATCTTATCAAGGTTTTTCCTATTTATCACTTGTTCTCCTTCATACTTTCTTCCATTTCTACCTCTTTTCTTCTAGCCCAGGCACTGGGCCTGACTCAGGCCAATTCTGCTGTAGGTTATGTTCGATATTGGAACAAATGAGATACCTCTAGGTCATGTGACAGTTAACAAACAGAGATCTTCTTAGGCATAGTAGAAGGCCACTGAACCAGGATAAGCACTGAAGACACCTCATGTCTATTCAGCTGAGCTGCCTGAGCTGCCCATCTTTTCCCACCAACCAAGCATCAGAGAACGCCTGGAGCTCCAGGTGGCTCTTTTTTATGCAGTTCTCCAGAAAGTGATGTCTATAGTTTGAACCTTTAGTCCCTTGAGTCATTCATGTCTCAAAGATGGTTTTAAGGCCTTTTAAGGAAAAAAATTAGCCTTACCAGCATAGGGGTAGGGGTTTGGATGTTATTCCTACTCTACTTTTTTTTTCCTACTTTCCCCCTTTCACTTCTCTATTCTTCCTTTCCTTCTTTTCTCCTCTTTCCCTTTCCTTGTTCTCTTCCCCTTTAACTAATTCACCTTGGGAAAATTAGAAGTAGCTCTTAGCAAAACTGTAATAAAATTCTCTGAGAATTGTCCAACATCCCACTACAGAAGCAGCCAAAATGAAGCTAAAAAAAAAAGTAAATCCATTGAACCTTTATGTGAATGCAATGGCCAATGAGTAGTATTAATAGAAAATTGAGCTAACATAACCAATAAGTTATTTTTTTAATTGAATAAACAGAAATTGCTCATTAATGCTTACAAACTCAAGTACGTATATTTACCTTTTTTTAAAAAGAGAAACATTCGGCAATCCTGTCTGTCTCCTTCCTTCCTTCCTAAAATAGAAAAGCAACAAAATCAGTGTACTTGAATTTGGTTTAGGGGCAAATATGGATATTTATCATATCAAGTTGAATACAAGTCACCTGAGACAAAAACTGCTGTTTTCCTCTTTTCAAGCTCAGTCATAAAGCAGATAGCCTCTGGTAAACATTGAATTATGTTTCAGAGCAACAGCTCATATGTAACATATATTTTAAAAGATTTCTTTTCCCCAATTTTGATTTAAAAATACCATAACCAAAATGAAATTTAAAAATACATTAGCTGCATTTCCTCTTCATATAGGAAGGAATTGAATGGTATTTCCACTTACATGAATATCATGGCCCTCAGCAATAGATAACCTGTACTGAAAACAAATGAAACAAGGCATAATTTGACACTAATACTGTAAGAACTCAATTACCTGCAGAATAATGAGTGTTTCTTTCTGTGTTCAGGATATATGTGCTGGTTCTAGCACTACAACATTTAGGATATTGGTTCAGCCATTCTGGAAATCATTTTGGAACTGTGCCCCCAAAGTTACTAGAATGTACATACCCTTTGACCCAGTGATAACTCTACTAGGCCTAAACCCTAAAGAGATCAAAGAAAGAGAAAAAGAAATTACCTAGATAAAAATATCATAGCACTCTTTTAGTAATAGCAAAGAACTGAAAATTAAGGTGGTACCCATCAAATGGGGAATGGCTGAACAAATTATGGTACATAAACATAATGGAATATTATCAGATTATAAAAATTGATGAAATATATGGTTTAAGAGAATACTGGGAAGACTTGAATGAACTGATGCACAGTGCAATGAATAGAAAGAGCAAAACAATTTATACAAGGACAACAATATTGTAAAGAGAAACTTTGAAAGACTTAAAAACTCTGATCAATGCTGTGACCAACTGTGTCTCTAGAGGACCTATGGTGAAGCATATTACCAGTCTCTTGACAGAGAGCTGATAAACAACAGATATAAAGACATATGTTTTTTGGACATGGCCACTGTGTGGATCCATTTTGCTTAAATATGTTTATTTGTTACGTAATGTGAATGCTCCAATCCTGCTCTCTCAGGACCAAACCCACCATATCACCCTTCAGAGTTTCAGGGCACCATTAGGATTTTTCTGATCATTTCTTTCTTCTGTCATTACTTGAACCCTGACTAGCTATGTACCTTTCATTTATTGAGGTCCAGTGTCTATTACCTCAGTTCCATTTATTTAACCACTTAAAACTTGATGGCTTTTACAAAGGGATATTTACTTCAAAGATACAGCAACAGCAAACATAAAAACATTTCCCCTATCACCTCAGGGGCATATTTCTCCTTACATCACCTCTGTCTGGGGCAGAGAGATTGGGCTCATACTATGGTTCTGTTCACACACATCTTTGGCTCCACCAAGTTCATATCCAAAGGTGGTATCGCTGCCGGATGAGTCCTTCTGCTGGGTTGAATGTCCCTTCTCTTATAGCATGGTTTTCTTACCAGATGTTGTGAATAGAGAAGTCACCTTGCTTCCCCATATATGAATGCAGCAAAGAGATGGTGTGAGCTGAGTCAGGTTCTTTTGAAGGTGTCAGCTACACGACCAAAGGAAGAAAAGCCCCTCCCACCCCAACCGCATGGTAGACCAGCCAGAAACGATTACAGAATTTCCATGCATGCACCACTCTCTCCAAGGCACTTCCCTCATGTACCAGCATGATTCTCCTAGAAGCAGCTTCTAAACTTCCTCCTCATGCAGACACCATCTGCTCCCTAGCATCCTCCACCTGGTGATACCATCTGCTCCCTAATGTTCTCCGTGTGGTGACACCATTTGAGGAAGCTGATGGGTCTGCCCATGTATCAGACACCTACAACAGTTACAAGGTTTGGGGTTTTTTCTCCTTCTTTCAGTTTTTTAATGGAAAGAGGAAGGATGAGGGAGTTAGCAATATTAATGCAAAAAATATAGTCATAATATTTTTTAAAATGCACATATGAGAACAGAAGGAAATTCAGGAGGAAAGTATTATAAGTAACACATAGAATTTATTATATACTTTTTTAAAAAAAGCAAGCATTATGAAATGGAAATTCATGGTTGCTTATCAAATCCTCTTTTGTGTTCTGCTATATATGTGGAAATTCTTTTTTGAATATTTAAGTTCAGAATGAAAAAATAGGAATAATTTTAAAAGCATTGTACTACCTGAAAGCCACAACTAAAAAAAGAGACAATATTGTATTCAAGAAATCATGAAAAAAAATTACCCAGACAAACCACTTTGAAGAACTTAAGATCAATGCAATGGTCAACCATCAATCAATCAATAAACATCTATTAACCCTCTAATATGTGTCAGGCCCTGTACTAAGCACTGTGTTAACCATGAGGACAGAGGACTACTTTATGATCCATACTACCTATCACTTAGCAGAGAGGTGATGGATTCAAGATGAAGAATGAGACATACATTTTTGGAATATGGTCAATGTGGGAATTTTTTTTTGCGTGCTACAAGGGTTTTGTTTTTCTTTTTTTTAAGAGAAGAGAAAAATACATTATTGTTAATTTCAAAATAAAAGGAAAAACAAAAAAATTAGGACAATATGTAATCTTTAAAGTTTATATTTATTAGTTTGGAGGATTTATATCATTTATTTTATGTTGGTATAGTGGAAAGAGCACAGGACTTGCAGTCTGGAAAGATGGGTTCAAATTCTGCCTCTGGCACTTATTGTGTGATCGTGTACAACTCACCTAACATCTCTGGGCCTCAGTTTTCTCATTTGTAAAATGGGGATAACAATGCCTGTATTATTTTTACAGGGTCATCATTTGGAAATAATAAATTGAAAGCATGTATGCCCTATAAATGTCAGCTATTATTCTTAATGTAGCTGGTCTTTAAGCAATCTGACAGCCCTAAAATTCCATGATTCAATGATGGTATGATTTAAAACTGTCTAGATGATTGTTGTTTTTACCATGGTTGAACTCTGTAAATTTATGATGTTGGTGATATAAGTTTAAAGGTTCTATAACTTGTGAACATTCCCAGGCTTTCTCTTATGATTAAAGGAAACAGCACCTCTTTGGAATACCCCTTATCCACAGTCTTAAGAGCACTAGCCTTATCTGGTTAATTCTATGAGGTATAGGGGAGAAAAAGCTAAGGTAGAATTGGCCAATGTTATAATGAAGAGGTGCAAAAGTTGACCTAAGTCCTGAGCTGGAAGCCAGCTTGGTATGCTGGTGATGACAGATAAAAGAAACAAAAGCCAACTCTATGTGACCAGCCATGCAAACCAGAACGTGTGGCTGGCCTGTAATTACTGGTCCAACTCAGCAATTCTTCCTTTTCAGTTCTGTGCTCAGACTATCCTGAAAAATACCAGGAGCTACTTAGCATGAGTTAAAGATGGGGGCACTAGGAAAACTTAAATATAGGAGTAAGGGTGGGGAAGGAGTGGGAGGGAGAAACTCACAAGTCTCACTTGTAATGTACTTTTAAGTGGAGGCAAAGATGTTTTCTGATGCATCAGGTAGGGGGTGGAGGGAGGGAGGGTAAGCTAAATGAAAGGTCATGTACTAGATGACCTCTCAAGGTCCCTTCCAGCCTAGTGATTTGATGAGAACATGCTTTTTTTCTTTCTTTTTAAAACTCTGTGACAAAAGTTTAAAATGGTCCCAAATAAACCATCATGTCACTAGTAATTAGGGACAATTTTTTCCTCTTCTTTGTCTATCTTTATGCCTTTAATTTTGTCTTACTGACTAGTAACACATTGTGCTGAGAGGCCTTTTACATATGCTTGTTATGTGACTCTGGGTAAGTCATTTAAGCCCTGGTACTATAAGCAGCTTCCCTAAGGTTAGAAGTTGCAAACTAACTGCTGATCTGCACAGAGGAGGGAGGGAGTTTGCACACTGAGAGTTCCCTACATTGATGAAGACTGAGGTTCAGATCAATAAAGGGGGGGTGGGAAATCCATGCATAAGCATTCACATATCACTGAATTATCTATGAACGAAGTTCGGAGTGTTATTACCTTTTTATCTTTGTATTGCATATTGTTACAGCTAAAAGCAATGCTTTTGCTATCACTAATAAAAGTCTTATGTGTGTATATACGTATATAATATACACATATATATGTGTATCTATCTATCATGTGTGCTTGAAAGTTCACAAAGTGCCTTTCATATGCTATCTCATCTGATGCTCACAGTAACAACCCTGTTTGAAGTCAATACTTTTATTATTCCCATTCAACATGTAAGGAAATTGAGGCAGATAGAAGTTAAGTGATTTGTTCAGGGTCACATAGATCATAAGTGTCTCAGGTGATTTGAACTCAGGTCTCCCTTACTCAAAGTCTAGCCATGTAGCCACTTATCTTAGGGAATGTATAAAATACTAGTTACTCTGGCTCTACAGTGTTCCTATTGAACTGTTTGTTTGCCATTTCATTTGACCTTTATTAAACATCTACTATATGCATGGGCTTGGAGTCAGGAAGACCTAAATTTAAATTCCACTTGCAACACTAACTGTGTTACCATGGGTAAGTCACTTAACCTCTGTGTACCTCAAGGGACTCCTTAGAGAGCTTTCCTTGCTGATAAAATCACAAGTTCTGCACTTAGTGTGTGACCAAGTCACTGGGGATATAAATTAGAGATCACAGCCCACATCTACACAGCAATTTTGCATTTACATAGCACTTAGCCCATGTTCTTCTTACTCAATACAAAGCTACATATGACACAGACACTGCTTTCAAGAAGCTTATATTCTAACGTTGCTGTGTCTAAGAAGTCCTGGCTGCTTCCATTGAGACTAGAAGGATTTTTTTAAGTGAAATTATTTTTAAGAGATTAATTTTTTTGGCCATTCATCAATCAGTACATCTTATTTCTATTACATCAGTGGCAGCTTGGTACAATGGCAAACATACTGGCTTTGGAGTCAGAAGACCTAGATTCAAACCCTACATCTTCCTCTTACTGCCTGGGTGATCATGGGCAAATCATTTCAGTTCCCTGGGTCTCATCGGACTTGGTGGCTTCGGGTCCCCTCCACCTCTAGAATTGCTATCCCATGAGCTACCCAGCCATTATGGCAGTTGACGGCAAAACTGTCAGCAACAATGATATTGAAGACCTTGAAGAATCTTTTTGACTCACAAGACAATTGCCATTATTTAAACTCTTCCTGTTACAGACTGCTTTCACTGGGTTCAATTCATCTTGCATAGAAGACTTTTCTCTAACGATTTTCTAATGATACTTTACTTTAAAAAAAAAGCTGAACTTGAAGAGGGCAGGTATTTCTAGAGTGTTCACTTATGTTTCCATGCTGAAACCATGTGGAAAGTCGGTGTGGTCTGGTGGAACTGGAATGAAAGGAATGTGAAAGCTTCTTGAGAACAGATTCTGGCTTTTTTATCCTCTTCTCCCTATTACTTAGCACAATGAATGGCACATAGTAGGCCCTTCATAAATGTAAATGAATTAGTGAATTGGAATCAGAAGACCTGAAGACTATGGTTTAAAGCCAGACCATAACATTTATGAGATGTGGGATGCTGGTTTCTCTTTTTCTTTTTTTCACTGAACTTTAGTTTCCAATGTGAGTGGTAATATTTGCATGGAAACTTCAAAAAGTATAATAAAAATGTAAATTACGATTACACTTGTTGTCAAGCTGTCATTCTACAGCAGTCAAGTTAGGTGGCACTTTTCAGTGTGTTTAGTCTATTCTTGATGTGGCTTATTCCTAGTAACCAGATATTTAGAAAGGGCAGTCAAGGGTGAATTTGTACATAGATTTTTAAAAAGAAGTTGAAGACGTTTTTAAAGTGAGAGAATATGTAATGATTTGCTGTAATGAATACATGAAAACCATGGCTTATTCTTATTCATCTTTAAGAGGGTAGAGAAAGAGGAAAAAGTAACATTTCCTGGAAAAGAGGGATGAGTGATCTCCATTAAAGGATTCTCTAATCTCTTTTTGTTGTTATTGTCGAAACCTTTCAGTTGTGTCTGACACTTTGCGACTCCATTTGGGAGTTTTCTTTACAAAGATACTGGAATAGTTTGCCATTTCTTTCTCTAGTTCATTTTACATATAAGGGAACCAAGACAAACAGGATTGAATGACTTGCCCAGCATCATGTAGCTATTAAGTTGTTTGAGGTTGGATTTGAACTCGTAAGGATGAGTCTTTTTGATTCCAAGCTCAGTGCTCTATCCATTGTACCACCTAGCTACCCCATAGTTATTGATTTTTACTAACCAGACTGGACTTAGTATGTTTTCTTATCCTTACTGGAGTAACTATGCTATATAGCCTTGAAATAACATCATTCTATGGTCTTTCTCATTTTTTTGTCATTTACACTGATTTAATTTGTTGTTTATATGTGCCTCTGTTTTGGTGCCTGTCCTTCCTCTCAAAAGTGTCTAATATATGTCCTACCTATTAATTTAGAAACATAGCTGACCTTTTTCTTTAAAAAATTATTTTTGCAAGCATTTATTCCTATTGCTCCCCTCAATTGAACAATAATTTTAAAATCCTCATAGATATGCATAGTTGAGCAAAACAAATTCCCACATTGTCCATGTCCAAAAAAGCACACCTCATTTGGCCTTTTAAGTCCATATCTTCCCGGCAGGAGTTGGTTGGCATATTTCATCATCAATTTTCTGGACCTGTGCCTCCTCATTGCATGATTAAGAGTTCTAAAGTCTTTCAAAGTTGTATTCTGGTTAATTATTTCTTTTTCATTAATTGGCTTTATTTGATTGTTCTTAATGTACAAAAAATCTGTTTCTCCTTATATTTAGGGTCCAACTCCAATATGAGGAAGGGGCTCAGTCCTGATTTGTTAGGCAATCGGCATGCCTTGCTTAATAGATTGATATTCTCCAGAGCTTAAACCTTTGTTTCCGCATTCATTTCATCTTTCACCTACCAAATTATGTAAATTGTAATCCTGGTTCTGCTCACTTTACTTTGCATTACTTCATTCAGATCCCCCCAGTATCCACTGAAACCTCCCACTTCATCATTTCTTAATATTCCAATACATTCAAATGAGATAACAATTGTAAAGCACTTAACACAGAACTTGGCATGTAGTAAATGGTATATAAATATTAGCTATCATATATCACAATTTGTCCAATTATTCTCCAAGAAATGGTCTCCACCTTAGTTTCCAGTTTGGGGCTACTGTGAAAAAGATCTGTTATCGATATTTCTGTACACAATAATGTGTCCTTTTCACTTTGTTTAATCTCTTTGGGGTATAGGCTAAGCAGTGGTACTACTAAGTAGTCATTGGGTCAAAGGGTATACACAGTTCAGTGACTTTTGAGCACAATTCCAAGCTACTTTCCAGAATGGCTAGATCAATTCACAGTTCCACCAACAAACTGCATTAGCCTGCCTGTTTTCCTGCGGCTCCTCCAACATTTGTCATGTTCTTCACGCGTCATATTTACCAATCCAGTGAATGTGAAGTTATTTTCATTTGCATATCTCTAATTATTAGTGATTGGGAGTAGTTTTTCATATGGTTTTTGATATCTTGTATTTATTCCTTTGAAAAATGCCTACTCATGCCCTTTGACTATTTATTGGGAGATGGCTCTTAATCTAATAAATTTGAATTAGTCTCTCATGTATCTTGGATATGAGACCTTTATCAGAGAAATTTGCTGTTAAGATTCCCCTTCCCCCCATTACTATTTCTCTTCTAATTTTGTTTGTGCAAAACATTTAATTTTGTATAATCAGAGTTGTTCATTGTATCTTCTGCTGATCTCATTTTTTTTATTCCCATATTTAAAAGTCAATCAAATCTTTTTCTCCTTCATGTTTTCATTCATCATTTTAAAAAAGACATTTCTTTCATTCTTCCTGACTTTGCTCTTTTATTTTTCCTACCTTAATTCCATTCCATTAGCAACTGCAGTTTTGTCCTGAGACTGATGCCAAAGCTTGTCTCAAAACCCATCTGTAACCTGGCTTTTCATTTTCTTGGCACCATCAAGTGGTGAAACTGTGTATCACTATTGAAAGTTTGCAGCTGACCGGATGACTCAGTGGTCCTCTACAGAAGTCTCACAGTGAGATTTCCTCAGAATTTTTGGAAAGTGTAACCATTCCCTCTCCCCAAGGTGTCACAGAAATAGAATGAAGTCAGAAATTATGAAATATGTGCACAGTAAAAATATCTGAACAAATACCTTTTGTAAAAGGGTAAGGAAGATGCTAGCTGAGAAGAAAGACATGAGCGACAGTTACATATCAAAAAGTGAAATTTGGTTATTTTGATCAAAATAAATAAATCAGGCCAGAACTACTCAAGTCTCTCTTTAAAAGCTTTCAATATTATGGGGGGAGGGAGAATGGGGAATCAGTCAGGAAATGGCTGAACAAACAATGGTATGCATTATAAGAACTGATAAGTAGAAGGAATTCAGAGAAACGTGGGAAGTGATGAAGGTAAAGAAAGTAGAACCAGGAAAATAATCTATATAGTGATTTTAATGATGTGAACATTAACATCGCTAAAAAGCACCAGAATTCTGAAGCAATCTGGGTCCCTGAGAGCTGATACTGAGGATTCCTCCTCTTATTGGAGAGGGGTGTGTGTGTGTGTGTGTGTGTGTTTGCAGAATGCCATCTAGACAGTCAGAAGCACCTCATCCTGTGTGGTCAGCTTTGCTTAAATGTTTTTCTTTGTTAAGAGAAAGGATTCAATGTGGTAGGAAAGGAAGCATAGCTTGGGAGTGGGGAATATTAATGACTATAGTGTAAAAACAAAAGGTGATAATAAAACTTTTTAATTATGATAAAAGAGGCTTTATGAGTCAACTGCCAGGGAAATTTATGAATCCCTGAAATTCCCTTATGCTTAGAGTCTGTCTGTATGGTAGAAAAATTTCAAATTTTCATTAGAATAATTAAATGAATAGGGTATTTGAAACAAGCTATATTTAGTGTGCTGCTCTGTGTTTGTGGGTGTCTATATGGTTGGCTGTGTCTTCATGTGTCTTCATTAAATGGATAATTTTCCCCATAAGAATTAGACATTTGGTCTTATAACTTTCATTTTCCATAGGAATCCGGCCTTGTTCCATGAATCTCTGAAAGCATTATGCAAATACAACCCACTTTCATTATCTTTCCACTTATTAAATTCATCCAGAGCTGTCCAGGAACAGCTTTTCTGTTTTGTCAACTACATTCCCAGTCTTGTTCTTGGATATCTCACCAGGATTTCAAGACAGCAGGGGAGGGGAAGTGAGCAATGGAAACAGGCTTATGAATTTTAAATGGGTTGAGACTGTGATGCTGCAGCTTCACACATTTGGCTTCTCTGGGTGGTTGTTCCCAAGGCACCATTTCAAAGGGTAGTGGCAGGTTAGCTCATTGGATTCTAATGAGGCCATGACTAATTTCTAAATGAATCAGTGAGCTTCAAATCAAGCTAAAATGGTTCGGTGGCCACAGATAGCACCCCTAACTCTGATCAGAAGTCTTGCAAACCTGTGCTTTTAGTTGTACATAGATCCCATCATGTTGCTCTGTTTGACACCCTTCACTGGCTCTCTTTTGGCTTCCAAGTAAAGATCTAAGTCCTCAGCCTGGCATTCAAGGCCCTGAAGAATTTGGCATGCCCCTATTTTTCCATATCTTCACACCTTTGTATATGTTGCTCCTACGCCTGAAATGCTCTCCTTCTCCCCCACTTCTTGCAATCTGTTGAATTCCTATCCCCCCTTTAAAGTCCAGCTGAAACACAACATTTTCCAGGAAGTCTTCTCTAATTGCTCCTCTTGTGGTCAGTAATAACATTACTTCCACTTTTGGACCTCACCCTGCACTTCACTAGCCCTCCCTCGTGCATTTATGTTTCCTTTGTATTGAAGTTATCTGTGTAAATGTCACATCTTACTACTAGACTGTGAATTCCATGAGGCTATGTTTTATATCTTGGATCTTACTCAGTCCCTAGTACAGTGTTCTGCAAATGCTACATGCTTAATAAGTGTTTGTTGAATTGAATTATTTGGTTGGGAGTATGGAATAACTAGGCAATAGAGCATACATCCTGTGGAATGTAAGCTCTTGAGGACAGGGATGGTCTTTTGTCTTTGTATCCCCAATAGTACAGTTCTTGGTACGTGGTTGGAACTTAAATATTTAATGAATAAAGTAATAAATGTTTTGATTGAGATGGTGAATGGCTTGGCATAAATTGATTCCACTATTGGACAAACAACTCAAAGACCAAAGAACATATCCTTCTACAGTCGGGTCAACATGAATTCCATACTAATGAACTACCTTTGGTGGACAGAGTTTTTCCTGCATCACCTTAGAAATAATCTCACCTTCTTATGTATTTCTATAACATTTGTTTGCATGTCTCCTCTACTTCTGATCATATGTGTCTTATAGATAGAATAGGTATTTGAGTATATATTAATTACATCTCTCCTATATGGTAAGTTCTTTGAGGATAGGAATCTTTCTGTGTTTTAAAAATTCTCTGTAGTATTTCTCATTCCATAAATATGTATATAATACTTTTCAATGCAAGATAGCTCTTTTTAAAAAATTAATTTAATTTGTCTATATGCAATAAAGGCATTCAATCTTGTTTTTAGACTATACTCTTACTACATTTAGGAGGAAGGTTTTTATAATTTTGTGTTAGTTTTTAGTTATGTGAGGCAGTATTTGTAAGAACCTTGAATTTCATAATTTTTGTAGTTAGATTTTTCTAGCTTTGGGAACTTAAAAAAAGGCTGTCTTTTGTTTTTATATCATTTTTATTTCTAAATATATCCCTCTCCTTCCCCTATCCAGCAAGTTGTCCCTTGCACCAAAATATAAAAAAAAAGAAAGACAAAAACAAAGCAGGTCAGCCATATCAACTGACATATCAACTGAGTCTTACAGATATATGTAATATGCTACAGCTATAGTCTACCACCCCTGCAAAGAGGGATAGAGTCGACAGTATTTTCTCAACATTTCTTCTTTAGAACCAAGCTCTACATTCAGAGTGTGTGACTTTCTTTTCTAAAAAACAAGTATAGGAGGGTCAAGGTGTTACCATTGATTGTAGATGTAATATATTCACTCATTTAAGTTTAGATGGTGTCTTTGCTATTGAGTTCAAGATACTACATAATCTTACAGGCATTTTGACTATACTGAATTTGACCTAGGATTTTCTTTTTTTAATACATTTTTATTGATAGTTTTATTTTTATATCACTTAAATTTCCCTCCGTATGTCTCCCCCCTCTTCTTTCCCAGAGAGCCAACACATATAAAAATTAAAATTTGTTTGGTTCCTTTATTTTCAGTCTTTATTAATTTGTCTTGATTTACTATGCTTAGATAGCTCATAAAGCCTCAGAAGTTTGTTCCCACTATTTAGAGTGGCTTTGCATTAAATCACTCCCAAGTTGCTTAACTGTTTAGCTAATGGGTACAGTCTGTCTCTGTGATAGTCTTTCTTCCCTGCCCCCATTTATTATTTATTTATTTTTAACATTAAATTTTTTTATAATTCCTCCTTCTAGCTCCTCCTTCCTCCTTCTAGCTCCTCCCCCACCCATAGAGAAGGCAAACAATATGGTTATCAATTATACATGTGAAATCATACAAAATGTATTTCCATGTTAGCCATATTGCCCAACAAAAAAACAAGAAAAATAAAGTGAGACAATTATACTTCAATTTGCACTCAGAGTTCATCAGTTCTCTCTCTAGAGGTAGATAGCATTTTTCATCATGGATCCTTTGGAATTGTCTTGGATCATTGTATTGATCAGAGTAACCAAGTCTGTTGATCATCATTACACTATTGCTTTCACTGTGTACAACTATCTCCTGGATCTGCTCACTTCACTTTGTATCAATTCATATAGATCTTCTTATGTTTTTCTGAAATCATCCTGCTTGTCATTTCTTCTAGCAAAATAGTACTCCATCACAATCATATGCCACAACTTGTTTAGCCATTCCTCAATTAATGGGCACTCCTTCAATTTCCAATTCTTCACCACCGCAAAACAGCTGCTATAACTTTTTTTTTTTACATATAGGTCCTTTTCCTTTTAAAAAAAATCTATTTGGGGTGTAAATCTAGTGGTGGTATTGTTAGATCAAAGAGTATACATAGTTTGATAGCCCTGTCAGCATAGTTCCAAATTGTTTTCCAGAATGATTAGACTAGTTTACAACTCCACCAACGATTCATTAGTGTACCTATTTTCTCCCATCCCCCTCCAGCATTTGTCGTTTCTGATAGTTGTGAGGTGGTACCTCAGAGTTGTTTTAATTTACATTTCTCTAATCAATAGTGATTTAGAGAATTGTTTAATGTAGCTTTTCAAATGATTTCTTCTGAAAATTGCCTGTTCATATCCTTTGATCATTTATCAATTGGGAAATGGTTCCTATTTTTAAAATAAATTTGACTCAGTTCCCAACATATTTGAGAAATGAGGCTTTTATCAGAGAAAATTGCTGTAAATTTTTTCTTATAGTACTTCATTGTTTATGGTACCTTTTAGCAAGATGTAGTTTGCCTGATTATCTCTTTTAATTAGGTCTATTTTTGCTTTTGCTTTGTCTGAGGTCATGATTGCTACCCCTGCCTTTTTTCCTTCAGCTAAAACATTATAGATTTTGCTCCAGCCTCTTATTTTAATTTTGTATGTGTGCCTTTCTGCTTCAAGTATATCTCTTGTAAACAACATATTGTTGAACTCTAGTTTTTTTTAAAAATTTTTTCTTTATCTTATTTTTGAAGGCAATTAGGGTTAAGTGACTTGTCCAGGGTCACACTGCTAGTAAGTGTCTGAGACTAGATTTGAACTCAGGTCCTCCCGATTTCAGGGCTGGTCCACTATTCACCGTGCCACCTAGCTGCCCCCCTTCCAGATTGTAACTTCTAATCCATTCTGCTAGCCACTTCAGTTTTATGGGTGAGCTCATCTCATTCACATTCACAGTTATGATTACTAACTGCATATTTTCCTCCATCCTATTTTCTTCTGTTCATCCTTCTCTCTCTCTTTTTATCCTGTCCCTCCTAAAAGTCTTTTTGATTCTGACCACTACCTCCCTTCATCTACTCTCCTTTTTATCATCCACCTTTCCTTTCTCTTATCCCCTTCCCCTCCTATTTCCCTGTTGGGTAAAATAGATTTCTATACCCAACTGAGTGTATGTATATATATATGTATGTATCTTCCCTCTTTGAACCAATTCTGATGAGAGTGAGGTTCAAGCATTGCCCATCACCACCCCCTCTCCATTTCCCCCCTCTACTGTAAAAGCTCTTCATTGCATGCTTCTTTTATGTGAGATAATTTTCCCCATTCTGCCTCCTCCTTCCCCCTTCTCCCAGTACCTCCCTCTCTCTCACACCTTCATTTTTGTGGGGTCCAACATAATTGACTCACATTCATGCCTTGTCTATGTGGATGCTTTCTAACTGCCCTAATAATATTAAAGTTCTTAGGAGTTATATGTATCATCTTTCCATATAGAAATGTTAACAGTTTAATTTTATTAGTCCCATATTTCTCTTTCATGTTTACATTTTTTGCTTCTCTTAAGTCTTGTGTTTGAATGTCAAATTTTCTATCCAGCTCTGATTTTTTTTTAATTTGTAATGCTTAAAGGCCTTCTATTTCATCAAATATCCATTTTCCCCAGAAGGATTATACTCAGTTTTGCTGGGTAGGTTATTCTTGGTTGTATTCCTAGTTCCTTTGCCTGTCAGAATATCACACTCCAAGCCCTCCACTCCTTTAATGTAAAAGCTGCTATATCTTGTGTTATCCTGACTGTGGTTCCATGATATTTGAATTATTTCTTTCTAACTGTTTGCATTATTTTCTCTTTGACTTGGGAGCTCTGGAATTTAGCTATAATATTCTTGTGAGTTTTCATTTTGGGATTTTTTTCAAGAGATGATCAGTGGATTATTTCTATTTTATCCTGTGAATCTAAGATAGGGCAGTTTTCCTTTGTAATTTCTTGAAAAATTATTTCTAATTAAGAGGCTCTTTTTTATTATGGCTTTCAGGGAGTCCATAATTCTTAAGTTATCTCTCCTCAATCTATTTTCCAGGTCAGTTGCTTTTCCAATGAGATATTTCACATTTTCTTCCAAGTTTTTATTATTTTGACTTTGTTTTATTGTTTCTTGATATCTGACAGAAATACTAGCTTCCACTTGCCTGATTTTAATTTTAAGGAATTATTTTCTCCAGTGAACTTTTGTACCACTTTTTCCATTTGGCCAATTCTACTTGTTAAGCAGTTCTTTTTCTTCAATGAATTTTTGTGCCTCTTTTATCATTAGGTGGATTTTGTTTTTTAAGGTGTTATTTTCTTCAGTATTTATTTTGTGCCTATTTTACCGAACTTCTAATTCTCTTTTAATAATTTTTCTTGCATCACTCTCATTTCTCTTCTCAATTTTTCCTCTACCACTCTTACGGATTTCTTTAACTCTTCCAGGAATTTGTGTTGGGCTTGAGCCAATTAGCATTTTTCTTTGAGGCTTTGGTTGTAGCTGTTTACACATTGTTTTCTTCTGAGTTTGTGTCTTGGTCTTCCCTGCCACTGTAGTAGCTTTTTATGGGCAAGTTCTTTTTTGTTCTTTGCTCATTTTTTCAGTCTTTTTCTTGACTTTGAACTTTGTTCACCTCTGCTGTGCTCACCTGGGGTTGGAGAGGCATTGTCCCAAGCCTTAGACTTTTTCAAGCTGCTATTTTCAGAGCTGGTTCTGGGAATTTGCAAGTTTTCAGTGTTTCCAACATGGTGTGATCTGGGGAGAGGTATGGCCACTACTCTCCTAGCCTGGGCTCTGGTCTTTACCCTGGAAGGGCCCATTGCTCCCCTGCAGCTGCAAGTGTTAGCATTCCTCTTGGCCCAGGAACTGTGACCAGGTCCCCTGCTCTCCTGCAACTACAAGTGATAGTGCTCCTCTTTGGAAATGTGACCAGAGCCCTTGCTCCCTTGTGACCAACCACAAGTCCTCCTCTTCACTCTGGAACCATGACCCAGAACTGTGTATGGGCCAATCAATACCAACAGCATCTAGTGGCAACAAAGAGTCCCCTGTTATCTCTTTTTGACCTGTTGTCTAATCCTCTTACTCTCTCTGGGCTTAGAGCTCCCAAAGCTGCTGCTGCTGCTATCCCAGCCATCTCCAAGGCCCCTTGCTGGTGCTGCCACCATCTCCATTGTGGGTCAGCTCCCACCTTGCTGTCACAGACCTCTCCTGCTGACCTCCTAAGTTGTCTTAAGCTGGAAAAATGTTCTACTTTGACTTTTTGTTGGTATTGCTGCTTCAAAATTTGATTTGAGGCATCATTTCGAAGTTGTTTAGAGGGGAATGTTGAGAGAGTTCAGTTGGGTTGCTGTCTTTCCCATAAGGGCTCTGCTTAAATAATTTTTTTAAGAAAAAGGAGAAGAAAAAAATCATAAAACCAATCAATAAATCAGAAAAAAATGAAAATATGTATAACGTTCCACATCTATGGATAACCCACCTGTTCAAAGGAGTGAGAAGAGGTATTTTCTCATATTTCTTTTGGGACCATGTTTGCTTTTTGTAATTTTGCAATACTTATTTTCAAATGTTTCGTGGTGGTTGTTCTTTTCTTTTACATTGTTGTAGTCATTGTGCATTTTGTTTTCTTGGCTCTGCTTACTTCACTTTGCATCAGTTCACATATAACTTCCTGTGTTTCTCTGCATTCATAATATTTATCTTTTTTTTTTGCAACTCATTTGTACAATTTGTTTAGCAATCATTTCCCAATAAATGTATATGGTCAAATTTTCAATCAAAAAATTCCCAAAATGTAAAAAAGTTGCTTATTATTAAAAGTGGATATAAGAGTGGAGACACTCTATAAAGGAACAGCATTGAAATTAGAGCCAAAGTGAGGATTTGAAATATCCTAAAAACCCTCCTTCTCCCTTAATGGATCTGCCTAAAATTGTTCTGTCTGTTAATGTACTATCTGAATTCATTTTTTTTTCTACTAAATGCTGCGTAAGTAGAGCACTAGAGGGCAAGTACAGGTAGTCCCTGAATTAAGAACATCTGGGGCAGCTAGGTGGCACAGTGGATAGAGCACTGGCCCTGAAGTCAGGATGACCTGAGTTCAAATTTGGCCTCAGACCAAACACTTAACATTTACTAGCTGTGTGGCCCTGGGCAATTGGCCTAAAAAACCCCAATTGCCTAAAAAAAAAATTAAGAACATCTGATTTAGGAACGCTCTGTACATGTGAATGGGGAACAGGAGCCTGCTTTCTGATACTCCACAACTTCTCTAGTTACCTGACGGGGGAGGGTGGGGGGGCAGGGAGGTGAGGGGAGTTTGGGGGGCGGGGTAAGAGTGCCACTGCCCTTGGATATCATTCTGAACATCACTCGTAAGTTGAAAACTCTATATTTTTCTTCAATATATTGTAACACACTTTCATTTATGTCTTTTCCTATGGTGAAAGACATGAGTCTGTTTAAAACATATCTCTGTTTTAAAATCAGGGTTCTTTTTAATTATGTTTAGAAAAGTTGTTTACTATAGCTGATTAATTTTCAACTTCCAGCTCTCTCAGAAGTCACTTGGCATTTTGTATATGTGTGATAGTTGATAAGGAAGGAACCATTCAATGCAAATTTTGAACAAAAGCTCTGGCTTCAAAGGTCAAAAAGCCAGGGCTTGGAGAGGGAAATTTCACTGTAGTGTGGCAGTATGATAGAAGAAAAAGAATGGGGAATCGAGAGGCCTTTGACAAATTAGCAAATTAACATGAGGCTGTGAGCTCTGCTACTAACTAAATGTCGTACTCACCCCTTCCCCAACTTGCCCTGCTAATGCAGAGCACGGTCCATGGTGCTAATTGAACTCTTCCTGGTTTGGGGAATGGAAAAGAAAGAAAGCTGAGGGGGTCTTGCCAAGCCAAGGTCAGAAAAATTGTGAAAAAAGGGCCAGAATTGAGAACTGATCATCTAGAAGGGCCAGAGGCAGAAATCACAGGTCCATATTTTAGGTTTCAAGGACCCGATGCTAGACGAGAAGAAAGGGTTTCAGTTAGATCAGATGTGGAGCGGTGTGAACTTGGGCAAATGATTTCACTGCTCTGTAATGTCTCAGTCTCCTCTTCTGTAAAATGAGGAGGTTTTGCAGTAGCAAAATCTGGGAATGACCTCCCTCCTCAGAGTCCTTCTCTTCTTCAAGGCTCCTTCAAGGCTGAGCTCAGATTCCACCTCCTACCATAAAGTTTTTTTCCTGGTGCTTCCAGTTGTTAATGAGCTCTTCCTTCTTAATTTACATTGAATTATACTTGTGTATGTAACAGAGATCGACATTTTGCATGTTTGTCAGGGCTGACCACCACTGTGGTGTTTCTGGTACTTTCTTGAGGCTTTTCCAAACAGTCTGTATCCTCGTGATCTTAGTAAGGGGTGGGGCTGGGTATATGGGGAAGATGACAGTAATCAAAATTTGGAAAGGGTGAATGGAAGGGAGTAAGAGTGTTTCCCTCTCAGACTTAAAAAAAAAAAAACCTCAGTGAGAGTAACTTTGTGTGTGTGGATCACGCTGTCTGAAAACTGAGAGAGGATGTGAATGGAGTTCAGTCATATTAACTCAGATATAATTGAAGGCTGGGGATCTTCTGAGAAGCCATCAGGAGGTCTTCCCAGATGCCTAAGTGGTCCATCTATATGCTAAGTGGGGCTGTAGGTCTGACTAACAAAAGAGCTGGACATTAGTTGATTGGGTCTGGTGGTCTCTTTTTATAAAAGTGCTGTAACATTTTGCTATGAAAGGAACTAGAATACCAGTGGGTGAGTGTTGGCTACAGAGAAAGTGAAGGTGATTTACGGGGTGAAGGGGCTTTAAATCTAAATGGGAATCAGAGCATGGGTAACATAAAGCTGAAAGATGAAAGAGAAATGCTGGGCCTAATGGCTGAAGTAATGGAGCAACAGAGCCCTAAAGGAGGAAGAGAGTTCAGAGTGGATGGAAAGGAATTCTAGACCTAAGGACTAAGGAAAGGGCTGGAATTTAAGAGCAATGACGCACAAGGCATGAGGAGGAGAGGGTTATTGTAAGAACACTATTTGCCAAGTAGGGCAGGCTAATATTTAGTCTTGTAATGGAGGTCTGGTACATGTCCCAAACGCCTCAGATGGTATCTCTGTGTGGAGGTTAACAGTGAGAAGATGGCATTTCTCCACATGGAGGATGATGTTTGCAGGGAAATGGTGACAAGGTGTAAGGAAAATGCCTTTGAGAGATTGTAACTGGTTCTGGTCAGTTAACCACATGATGAAAAGAAAGCTTTTCGATTGACCAAAGAGCCATTAAAAATGCCTGTCAAGTTCAGTGTCCTCTGTGTACCTCAGTGTTCTTGCAGGTGCTTAGCAACAGGTGAAGGGAAGGGAGCCTATAACCTTGTGAGTTTGAAAGGTCCAGAGGGTTCCTTCGCATACAGTCTTTCCGAGCTGAGGTTTCCCAATCAATGGAGCACAGATGCCCTGATGAGCAAAAATGACTTTTGGGGGTGATCTTTAAAAACCCAGCCTAGTGGTAGCTGAGATGCAGGTTCATACAGCAGACTGTTAGAGATGAACTTGGTGGGACCAAGGTAATATATAGTAACTAAGCTAAATTTTCAACCTAACCCCCCTCAAGAGACTGAGGTGGAGTTGACATTATGTCCCCAGGTATTGAAGGAAACGTTTGTATGTTTGTTCTTGTGATGTGTTTGAAGTCAATGTCTCTTTGTAAAAGCTAATCTAACGGTAAATGGAACTGGCTGTGCTTGTCAGTGGACCCTAACAAATGGAAGCACTATGGCCTGTGTGGGTTGAAGCCAATAGCAGAGAACAGTGACACCCACAAACCCTTCAGGGTCCCTGAGAACCCTGACAGGGAGATATAGTTTGGCTTGAGTACTACTGTGAAAGTATTGAAACCAACCTCTACACCTACCTAATGGATTTAGGAGGACTAAGGCTTGGGTTGTTCATTTAGCTTCCTGGTAGATTAAGTACAAAAGCCAGCCCATGAGAAGGTCCCTTTGCTCTCATTGAGGGTTGATGCCAATGATAGTGACACCCGAGGCAGGGAAGACGATACAGTGTAACATCCTTGCTGATGTCCTTAACAAACACAGGCTTTGTATTTAACTGGTACTGTGAGTCATGTGGACTGTCTAATTCTAGGAGAATGGGATTGATTCTCTACCAATCCTGGGTTCTTTCTCCATTGGATTGGGGATGGCAGGTCAGTTCTAGGGTGACATTGTAAGTCTAGAGCAACTATATAGGACATTGGGGAAGATGCGGCTCAACGTAGGAATGGACAGCCTGACTCTTTAGTAATCCTAAATTCTTTTTTGCACAGGGATTTTCAATCACATGACAGAGCACAGAATCAAAGTAACTGTATAGTACTATATTTGTTGTTGTTCAGTCTTTTTCAGTCATGTCCAACTCTTTGTGACCCCATTTGGGATTTTCTTGACAAAGATACTAGAGTGGTTTTCCATTTCCTTCTCTAGCTCATTTTACGGATGAGGAAACTGAGGCAAACAGGGTTGAGTGACTTGCCCAGGGTCATACAGCTAGTAAGTGTCTGAGGCCAGATTAGAACTCAAGAAGATGAATCTTCTTGACTCTAGGTCCTGTACTCTATCCACTGAGCCACCTAGCTGCACCAGGGTAGAAGATAAATCCATAGTAATCCCAAGCATTTCTATACATCACTAACAAAAATCAGAAGAAATTGGTAGAAAGAAATAGAATTTACAATAACAAAATGTATCCAATATCTGAGCACTGGCACACATAAAACCAAACAACTTAAATAGAAATAAAGGGAAAATGTAATAATTGGAAAGATTTTCAATGCCTGGCCCTAGCCAATATGGTATAGATAATACTGACCCAATTAATTTATAGACTTAATGCAATACCAATTAAAATATCAATGTACTACTGCATAGAATTAGCCAAAAAAAAGTTATTCTATTATTTTGGGTACAGACTTGTGTTTTCATCATATAGAAGCTCCTATTACCATAGCAGGTCATAGTCTTAGGGAGTTGCCTGGGCTACTGAGAGGTCACACGTCCTGCTCCTGATCAGAGAGCTACTATGCTGGAAATGGCACTTGACTCCAAGGCTAACCAGTCTTTTACCAACACTACCAGTCAACAAAATTTATGCGGAGAAAGAAATAGATGAGAATTTCAAGAGGAACTATGAGGGGGTGGGGAAGAGGAGAAATAGGGATTTCAGTTTCCGGATCTCAAATTATACTGTATATATATGTATATACACACACACACACACACGTAAGTATATATGTATATTTATGTGTTAATATATGCACATCTATACAAATCTCAAATTATACTGTATATATGTACACGTGTAAGTATATATTTACGTTTATGTGTTAATATATGCACATCTATACAGTAGGTATTTACATACACATAAACACACATATATATGATATAAAAAAATGGAAAAATAGATCAATGGAAAGATTAGCTATTCCCAAATTTGAACCAAAGACAGCCAAGAAACTAAAGTTTAAAAAACTCAAGATCATAAAATACTGGGGAAAGAATTCATTGGTTAATAAAAACTATAATGAAAACTGGATTTTGAGGAAGATGGGATTAGATTCGTGGCTAAACCATATGCAACATATTCCAAATGGGTTAATTATTTAACTTTTTAAAATAATAAAGCAGTAAAATATAATGCAATGTTATATCTGTCAAAGTTGTGAAGAAGATTTGACTATTTGCTTAGTTGTTACGCAAATAGAAGAAATTATAAGAAACAAAATGAACTGATTTGATTATATACAGTAAATTTTCACATAGCCAGAAGTATTCTAATGATAGAATAAGAAGGAAAGAAACAGAACTGGAAAAAACCTTTACTCAGAACATTCTTAATAAAAAAACTCTGATATTCTAAATCTATGACAAATTGATGCAAATTAGTAATCAATGAAAAAGTATTTATTAATCACCTACTCTGTGCCAAGTAACAAGAATATGATATACTCCTTAACAGAGAATTGATCAAAGAAATGAATAGTTTCTGATAAGAAAAAACAAAGATATAACACCTGGAAAAACTTCACATTTGCTAACAATCAGAATAACGCAAATTAAAACTCTAATATACCCCCTTACAATTGTCAAAGATGGTTAAAAATGATAATGTTTAATAGCAGAAGGATTGCAAGAGAAACGGGCATACTAAATGCTGCTGATGGAGTTGTGTTTGTACAACCTTTTGAGAAGGGAATATGTAATTATAAAATAAGAACTACAAAATTATTCACACCTGTTGAATCAATGATCATACTAAGATAATGCCCTAAAATATGTGTACAAAAATATTCCTAGTACCATTATTTATAATAGCAACAAAAAGTAAACAACTCATGTCTGGGGAATAGCTGAACAAATTATGGTTTATGAATGTAATGGAATTTTATTGCATGCATAAAAAATGAGAAATAGGAAGAACACAATAAAATACTGGAAGATAGATTAAGTGCTGCAGAACGAAGAGGGAAGAACCAAAATAACAATATATACATAACTACAATTACATAAATACTAATAATGACAACATCAAAGTTGAGGGAAATGTACAGCAGGAAAAAATTTGGAAGTAACATGGAAACAAATTGGATTTTGTCACTCTCATTTACTATTAATTTACTACTAATATCTGCATTTAAAAAATTTTAAAAACCCTGTAAATATAAGACTTTCAGTGATTTATGTTCATTCTTTAAAACTTTATTCATTGGAATGCTTTTGTTAATAAGGTATGTAATTTATTTCTTTAAAAATTTTTATTGAAATCTTTTGTTTTGACTTCATCTTTATTTCCAAAAATATCTTAACTCCTTTCCCTACACATTGAGCCATCCCTTGCAACAAAAGACAGGAAAGAAGGGGAAAAAAGCAATTCAGCAAAACTAATCAATGTGATATAATGCATTTTCTACAAGAAGGTAACATTTAGCCTCAAAAACAAAAGATCAAAGACAATCACAATTCATGACTGCAAGCCCCAATAGAAATAATTTTGAAATGAGGAAGTCAGCAAACAAGCAAATTGGTAGGTTAACTGTGACTCAGTCTGCTAAGTTACTAATAATGAATGACAAATAAACAGGCATAAATATATCTCATTATTAGTGGGTAGTATGCCAGTTACTATTATTATTGTTATTATTATCATCATCAACATTATCATTGGCTACAACAACTCCTTTATAAGGTTTTGCAGATGTATGGCAGTGATGGAGAGCCCACTATAATGAAAAAAATCACAGATCTTTTGTAGGACTGCACAGGCAGGTGAGAATCATGGAACTCTGCCTGGGAGCTCAGGGAGAAAAAAATAGGAACTAGGAGCAAAGTTATTATGTACTATAAAATTCAGTCCCCAAAATGGAATGTAACCACTAAATTAATTTTTAAAAGGCAGACAAGATATAATCCGTCTTCTTGCTTCTAACTAGGAGAGGCTACAGGTCTTTTAATTTCCCAAACACTTAGCAAGCTTAAATTGTTTCACCTATCTAGTATTGATTTGCTGCCACCTGCTGGGAAGTAGGAGTGGGCTTCAAGTTTCTTAGTGTAAGTGACTGCAAAACTTTGCTTTCCCCATAAAACAAGTCATCCTAATTTTGAAAAACCTGCAACCTGGGCAATAGTTCATTGCCAGTGGAGCTGTGAAACAGCCCAACTCTTTTATGTAATTATTTGGAATTATGCAAGAAAACTTACAAAATTGTTCTTCGCCTTTGACCCAAAGATCTAACTACTGGGTCTGTGCCCCTAAGAAGGTCATTGACAGTGAGAAAAGGCATCTCTGTACAAAAACAGATAGAGCAGCATTAGCAAACAGTTAGGAAAAGCAACAACTGGGTGGTCAGTGATTGGGGAATAAATGTTTACACAAGTTGAGGTATATGAACGTAATAAGATAGAATTCAAAGAAAATATGTGAAGCCTTGTAGGAAGCGATGCCTAGTGAAGAAAGCAGAACCAAAAAAACACTATACACAATGACCATAACTACATAAATGAAGACATTAACCAGCAACATATCTCTGGGTCAAAGACAGTGGACAAAGTTAGGACTAACTTATTAAAATTAAAGCATACAGCCTTCCTTTAATTTCTTTATTCTTTGGTTTATTCTTCCTGCCCTTCCCTTCCCTCCCCATTGAACAAAAGAAAGAAAAAGAAACCCCTTTTAATAAAGATACACAGTCAAATAGCAAACTCCCTCATTTGTCTCGTCCCAAAACGAATGTCTCACTCTGCATTTTGAGTCCATAACCTTTCTGGTAGGAAGTAGGTATCATGCTTGATCTTTAGTGCTTTGAACTGTGGCTCAGAGGTCTAAAATCTTTCAAAGTTATTTTCACTTTACTACGAGTCAGTTTACATTCGTCCTCCCAGTTTTCTTTGAAAACTATTTTGTCATTTATTATAGTACAATAATATTCCATTGTATGCATATATTGCAATTTGTCCACCACCTTAGTTTCCAGTTCTGGGGTAAGGTTTCCCACTGTCTGTTGGAGGGTATCAATTCTCTGACATTCTTTCCCCCAACTATTCCATTTTTGTGTCTCTAGTTTCATTCATTCAGTTGTTCATGAAATCCCTGTGGCCAGGACATTTTCCCCTCTCAGGCTCTATTTGGACTTGTAGAATTACTCTTTTCCTCTGGGTTTACCCCTCGGACATCTCACAATCCAAGGTACATCTAGGTCTAACTATACAGCGAGGTGGTTGCGTTATTTGAATTCACACTGCATATTTCCACCGGGCTAGAACCAATTACCATAGTTGACATAATTACTTTGCGCAGTGTGAATTTGGATACATGTAACAATGTCATGGGAGTCATCATTTGCACTAATCAGGATTTAACTTACTTCTTTACTCTGTTTAGCATTTCCTTAGGTTTATTTATATCATCAGTCTCAGTATCCAGATTAGGGCCTTGTACTAGGTCAAACTCCACTTGGGCACTTCTGGATGACACGGGCAGACTGGTTGTGAGTGAGATTGTTTGGTATTACCTTCTGCTGTGGTTCAAGCCCAGGCTGCCCACATGCTGCTCTGGGCCTTTCTCTTTCTGGAGTAGGGGCAACTTCTTTTCTTTTACCAATAATGAAACTACCAAAGTGTAAGGCTGTATGTGTTATTAGTTCCAGTCACTCTTTTGCTCTGTTTTGTTAACTGTTTTCATGGGGGGAGGAGGCTGTTCCAGTTGTGAATTTGATGCTGTGTCGAAATGAAATTTATCAATTTAAAAAATCAGGAAAGAAAACCCGACCACCTTTGTGCTGAGGAATATCAGAATGCGAGAAGGGGAGTGCCAAGCTGAAATAAAAGTGGATATTGAATAGAAAAATGGATGTTTATAAGCTAGATAAATTGGGATTGATTATTTCATTTATTAAAGGTGTTGCAGCAGGAATCTCTAAACAGGTAGCTACCATATAAATACTCTTATGATGTTTGCTTAGTGACCATTAACTACTTGATCAGAGTCAGTCAAGGGGAATGGCTTGAGTTTCTGGTTCTGAGGCAAGAAAACTTAGGCTCAGATCCAACATCTCATACTAGCTATGCGTCCCTGAGCCTAAGAGAACTCTGGAAAACGAAACTTTTAAGTTAAAGATTCTTTGTAATTGAAGGTCAATTAGCCCTCCAAAATGATAATGTAAATCAATAAGAGTGGAAGAGTTGGGAAGAAAGGGTTAGGTTTGAATCTTGATTCTGCCACTCTGGAAAAAAAAAATCAATCCTCATTTATAATAAGCATTTATATAGCACCTACTATGTGCCGGGCACTGTCCTAAGCCATTTACAAATATTCTCTTATTGGATTGGATTGGATTGGAGCTTCTGCTACTTGCTAGGCACTTAGGATACAAAGTGGAAGAGGGGGCAGGGGGGCAGCTAGGTGGCGCAGTGGATAGAGCACCGGCCCTGAAGTCAGGAGGACCCGAGTTCAAATCCAGCCTCAGACCAAACACTTGACACTTACTAGCTGTGTGACCCTGGGCAAGTCACTTAACCCCAATTGCCTACGGAAAAAAAGGGGGGGCAGGAAGGGGAGGGATCTAAACACTCTATTCTCAAGGAACTTACAGATTCTATCATGGGAAACAGCATGTGATGTATCACAGTATAAATATGAAGTTTAGTGAAGCAATACAATTTGGAGAGGAAGACCACATGTGGCTGAGGAGATGCTGAAAATCCTTACATAGGATGTGGACCTTGAGTTGAGCTTTGAAGGGAGCTAGGTAACACAGTGGATAGAGAGCTGGGTCTGGAGTCAAGAAGACTCATCTTCCTGAGTTCAAATGTGGCTTCAGACACTAACTACCTGTGTGACCCTGGGCAAGTCACTTAAGACTGTTTGTCTAGGTTTCCTCATCTGTAAAATGAGCTGGAGAAGGAAAACTGCTCCAGTATGTTTGCCAAGAAAACCCCAGATGGGGTCACAAAGAGCATCAACCAAAGGATCCTATAGAGTGGAAGCAAAATGAGAGTGCATTGGAAACATAGAAGACATGGAGAGGCACTGGGGTCGGACGTCAAGGATGAGAAGAACAGGCTAGATGGAATGTAGTGAGCACACGGACAGGAGTAGAGTGTGATAAACCTGGAAAGGACGACTGCAGCCAGTTTGTGAAGGGCTTTATATGCCAAGCAGATCTTTGAGGGAATAGGGAATCATTGGAGTGATCTGAGCAGGAACACTGAGCAGAAGCAAGAGCAGAAAGCACTCCTATGCTTTAGAAGGATTACTCGGGCAGCTAGGTATAGGATGGGTGGGATAGGGAAGAGATTAGAAGCAAGGAGCCCAAATTGGTAGTCCAGACAGGAAGTTATGGGGGCTGGAACTAGGATGGTGGCTTTATAATTGCAGAGAATGGCACTGGCGGGAGAGCTATTTAAAAAGGAGGCAGACTTTTTGACCTAGTCATACCACTAATAGGCAGGTACCTCAAAAAAGGTCAAAGACAGAACAAGGGGAAAGGACCCATATGTACAGAAGCATTTATAGTAGGTAGCACTTTTTGGAATTTAGATGGGTGATCGTCAGTTGTGGAAAGGCTGAACAAATTATGGCATGTGAATGTAATGGGACATTATTTCATCATAAGAAATGGCAAAACCTGAGAAGACTTATATGAATTGATACAGAGTAAAGTGAACAGAACCAGGAGAAAAATTTGTACAATGGCTACAATAACATAAAGGAAAACAATGACTAATCACAACTCCAGAAAACTGATGATGCTTCCTATTTTGCAGGGGGCATTGGACTACAGGAGTAGAATGAGATATATTTTCAGACACAGCCTTTTTAAACATAGCCAAAGCTTGTTTTGCTTAACTATATGAATGAATGAAAAGACATTTTTAAAATTTTTAATTAATTTATTTTGAATGATCAACAATCACTTCCATAAGCTTTTGAGTTTTAAATTTTTCTCCCCCCCACCTTCCTTCCCCAAGATGGCATGCAATCTGATATAGGCTATACATACATACATATTCCTATTAAACATATTTTCACATTAGTGATGTTGTAAGTAAGAATTAGAACCAGTAGGAGGAACCACCAGAAAGAGGAAACCAAACACAACAGAAGAAAGAAAAAAATAGCAAATAGTATGCTTTGATCTGCATTCAAACTCCATAGTTCTTTCTTTGGATGTGGATAGCATTTTCCAACATGAGGCCTTTGGAGATGTCTTAGATCCTTGTATTGCTGAGAAGGGTTAAGTCTATCAATATTAGTCATCAAACAATGTGGCTATTACTGTGTACAATGTTCTCTTGATTCTGCTCATTTCACTCAGCATCAGACAATACAAGTCTTTCTAGGTTTTTCTGAAGTCTACCTGCTCATCATTTCTTATAGCACAATAGTATTCCATTACATTCATATACCACAACTTGTTCAGCCATTCCCCAATTAATAGGCATCCTCTCAATTTCCAATTCGAAAAGACATTTATTAAGCACTTACTATGCACCAAGCACTGTTCAGAACTGTAGATTCAAAGAGAAAAAGGAGATATTGTGATTTCAAGGCATTCACACTCTAATTGGTGAAGAAAACAACACATTTAGGGGAGTAGAACTACAAGACGGATGCAAAGCCCTGAAAGCCCAAAGGGTACAGCTATAGCACAGATGGTCAACTCTAGGAGTCCTTAGGATGCATGGGGGTGTCTGTCCCACAAGAGTCATTGAGAATATCCTCAACATTGGAATTGTGGGTGTGGGTCTAAGGGTCAGAGTAGAGGGGGATTTTTGGCAGGGGTGATAATGTGGGTTCAGTTTCAGGCCAAGAAAGGAAAAGGGGAAGGGGCATTGACAGGAAGGTTGGGAGGGGTGGTCTGAGTGGGAGAAGGAGGCAGGGGGATCACAGTAGGTGCTAGTTCCAGATAAGGCCTTTCAAGTACTCACTTAGGGTCTTTTTATTTTCTAGGGGAAGAGTTTTAGGGGTAGTTAGAATGAGGGGAAAAAAGAAAGAAAAGCATGTCAATGAAATATTTAAAAATACATAGAAAAGAGCAACAAAGTTTAGAAGTAGACAAAGTCAACTATTGACAAATTCCAACTATTGGAACTATTCTGATAAATTTAATACATCTCTGCCCATGTGAGCCTGGGTAGTTCTTTGGACTGCCCTGGGACACTGTATGTGTGTATATACTTAAAAAGACCCTAAGCTCTACTTAATAAAAATTCATTTTAAAAAATATAGTTTTGTTTTTCTGTTCTTTGTATATGACATGTTTATGCTTAATTTCTTTTTTCCACTTAATAGTATTTTCTTTTTTCCAATTACATGTAAAGATAGTTTTCAATATTCACTTTTATAAGATTTTGAGTTCCAATTTTTTCTCCCTCTCCTCCCCTCTTCCCAAGAAGGCAAGCAATCTGATATAGGTTATACATGTACAATCATATTAAACATATTTCCACATTAGTCATATTGTGAAAGAAGAATCTGAACAAAAGGGAAAAACCACTAGAAAGAAAAAACAAAAAAGTGAAAATAGTATGCTTTGATTTGCATTCAGACTTAATAATTTGTTTAATTTCACAATAAAATTAAATTTACAAACTTTTTTACAGACAGAAGGAATATGCATGTATTAAGTGTCTACTATGTAGCAGGCAGAGCAGCTAGGTGGTACAATGGATGGAGTTCTAGGCCTGGAGTCAGGAAGACCTGAGTTCAAATCCAGCCCCAGACACTTAGTAGCTGTGTGACTCCAGACAAGTCACTTCATCCTGTTTGCCTCAGTTTCCTCATCTATAAAATGAGCTGGAGAAGGAAATGGCAAACTACTCCATTATCTCTGTCAAGAAAACCCCAAATGGATCACAAAAAGTCAAACGCAACTAAACAACAGCAATAATAACAAGTGCCAGGCACCATACTAAGTACTTTACAGATATCTCATTTGTGCTATTATGACGTAGTTGCTATTATTATCTCTATTTTACGGATGAGGAAACTGGGGCAACCAGGGTTAAGTGACTTGCCCAGGGTCACACAGCTACTAAGGATCTAGGCTAGATTTGGACTCAGGTTTGTCCTGACTGCAGGTTCAGTGCTCTACCTACTAGCTGTTTTAAAAGTAGGGAGAACTTCCTTTCCTCTCTCCCTTCTTTGTAAAGGTGAAGGACTATGAGTGTAGAACACTACATATAATGTCAGGTTCAGTTGATATGTTCCCTTTGCTGTAGTGTTGTTCTCCCCCTTCCTCTGTTTAAAAAAAATCTTTTCTAAAAGGGATAGTTCTTTGGAAGGGAAAGGAGAAGGGATATATTAGGAAACAAAAGTGAGGTAAAAACAAAAGATATCAATAAAAAAATTTTGTAGTAGTCAGAAATTTCAAATTCAGGAAAATAAAAGAAATCTGTCTTCTGGGGATTTTTCTAATTCTTTCACCTGACTTAGATTAATGCTTATTTAAATGATTAGCTATAGCCTAGGAAGTATTCTTTGGTATAAAGGTATCATCCTAATCCAAGTAATAACAATGATATTGATTTGAAAGGAACCAATAGCCCTTCTATGTTCTTGTCCTATCTTTGGCAAGAATCAAGGCCAAATATTCAGGAGAGGACTACATCCTCTATACACCTAGTTGAATCTTGCAAAAATGGTGCCAGAGGAATACATCTTCTTGCTTCCAGATGGTAATTGGACTACGTTTGTTGAGAAGGGAGATTGCTGTTCCTTTTCATTTGATCCTTGATGCTAACTATCTTCAGGGCCCTGGTCTTTATTCATACACTGTAGCATTTAATCCATTTAGGGAATTAACTAGGCTTTTCTCTAAATATCCTGGAGTGGTAAGTCCCACAGATTGATTAATATTGTATAAACCAGTACCCTTTTAACTACCTTTCTGTATTTCTTCAGTAACTGCCATGATTTGGGGCCAGGAGATTCCCTAATTTAGTCCTTTGGCCCCTAGCTGGTGTTTTGTCCCTCCAACAATCCAAATTTTAGGGACAAGTCCAGGACTCCTTGAATCATAGAAACAACTTAGAGGGAGACCTCACTTCACCCTTCCTACTACAGTCTACTGGCATGACAACTTCTTAATTTTATTGTTCAAGTTTTAGGCACAAGTCCTAGACCCTTTAAGCCAATATTATAAAAAATAGAAATCACAGGGAGATCTCACATCATCCTTCCTACCTATAACTGTTATCTAATGGCATGACCATTACCACTTAATTTAACTGTCCAAATTTTAGGAATAAATCCTAGACCTCTTGAGTGAATTAGAAAAAAAAAACTGGAAGGAGGTCTCACTTAACCCTTTTATTATGAGTTTTAAAAATCTAAAACATATTGCAGCTAAATCATGGAGAATGACTTATAATTTGGTTTGCTCAATAATTTTCAGTCATGTCCAACTGTTTATGACCCCATCTGGGGTCTTCTTGGCAAAGATACTGGAGTGGTTTGCCATTTCCTTTTCCAGCTCATTTTACAGAGGAGGAAACCGAGGCAAACAGGCTTAAGTGACTTATTCAGAGTCACAGCTACTAACTGTCTGAACTCAGGCTTTCCTGATTCTAGGCCCCTTGGGCTATCCACTGTGCCACCTAGGTATCCATGACTTATAATAGGCCATAATATTTAATTTGCTTTATCTTATGTGCTTACCTAATGCCAGGCACATGTTATTTGCCTAATATATGCTTGCTTACTTGATTTATTACTTTGTATATATTGTGTATTTAATTTTCTTTCTTTTTTTAGGTTATACACATACAAACATGTTAAACATTATTTCCACATTAGTCGTGTTGTAAAAGGAGAATCAAAACGAAAGAGGAAAACCACAAGAAAGAAAAAGCAAACAAAAAAAGGTGAAAGTAGTTATATTTTGATGTGCATTCAGACTCCACAGTCTAGATGTGGATAGCACTTTCTCTGAATGTGGGTAGCATTTTCTATCATGAGTCTTTTGGATCATTGTATTGCTGAGAAGAGCTAAGTCTATCATAGTTGATTATTGCACAATGTTGCTATTACTATGTACAATGTTCTCCTGGTTCTGCTCACTTCACTCAGCATCAGTCCATACAAATCTTTCCAGGTTTTTCTGAAATCTGCCTCCTTATCATTTTCTATAGCACAATAGTATTCCATTACAACTATATAACACAACTTGTTCAGTCATTCCCCAATTGCTGGGCATCCCCTCAATTTCCAATTCTTTGCCACTACAGAAAGAGCTGCTTTAAATACTTTTGTATATGTGGGTCCTTTTCCCTTTTTATGATCTCTTTGGGATACAGACCTAGTAGTGCTATTGCTAGATTAAAGGGTATGCACAGTTTTATAACCATTTGGGCATCGTTCCAAATTGCTCTCCAGAATGGTTGGATCAGTTCATAACTACACCAACAACGCATTAGTGTTCCAATTTTCCCACATCTCCAACATTCATCATTTTCCTTTTCTTTCATATTACCAATCTGATAGGTGTGATATGGTATCTCAGAGTTGTTTTGATTAGCATTTCTCTTATCAATAGTGATTTAGAGCATTTTTTCATATTACTAGAGATAGCTTCAATTTCTTCATCTGAAAACTGCTTGTTCATATCCTTTGATCATTTATCAATTGGGGAATTACTTATATTCTTATAAATTTGACTCAATTCTCCATTTGAGAAATGAGGCTTTTATCAGAAACATTGGCTATAAAAATTGTTTTCCAGCTTTCTGCTTTCCTTTTACTCTTGGGTGCATTGGTTTTGTTTGTGCAAAACTTTTTAATTTAATGTAATCAAAATTATCCATTCTGCATTTCATACTATTATCTATCTCTTGTTTGATCATAAATTCTTCCCTTCTCCATAGATCTGACAAGTAAACTACTCCTAGCTCTCCTAATTTGCTTCTGGTATCACCCTTTATGTCTAAATCACGTACCCATTTTGACCTTATCTTGATATATGGTGTGAGATGTTGGTTTATGCCTAGTTTCTGCCATACAATTTTCCATTTTTCTCAGTAGTTTTTGCCAAATGGTGAGTTCTTACCCCAGAAGTTGGAGTCTTTGGGTTTATCAGACATTAGATTACTATAGTCACTTACTACTGTCTTGTGTACCTAACCTACTCCACTGATCCGCTGCTCTATTTCTTAGCCAGTACCAAGTAGTTTTGATGATTGTTGCTTTACAATATAGTTTTAAGTGTGGTATGTGTAGGCCACCTTTCGTTGCTTTTTTTTTTTCATTAATTCTCTTGATATTCTTGACTTTTTGCTCTTCCAGATGAATTTTGTTATTATTTTTTCTAGCCCTATAAAAATATTTTTGGTAGTTCGATTTTTATGGCACTGAATAAGTAAATTAATTTAGGTAAAATTGTCATTTTTATTATATTAGCTTGGCCTATCTATGAGCAACTGATATTTTTCCAATTGTTTAGAACTGACTTTACTTGTGTGAAAAGTGTTTTGTAAAACCCAGTTCCTGGGTTTGTCTTGGCAGGTAGATTCTCAAATATTTTATATTGTCTACAGTTATTTTAAATGGAATTTCTCTATCTCTTGCTGCTGGACTTTGTTGGTAATATATAGAAATTCTGATGATTTATGTAGGTTTATTTTATATCCTGCTACTTTGCTAAAGTTATTAGTTATTTCAAATAGTTTTTTAGTTGATTCTCTAAGTATACTACTTATTATTTTAAGAGAAATTCCATTTATTATTATGTTATCTAGTGTTTTTAATAGGAATGGGTCTGTATTTTGTCAAAAGCTTTTTCTGCATCTATTGAGATAATTATATGATTTACATTAATTTTGTTATTGATATGGTCAGTTATACTAATAACTTTCCTAATATTGAACTAGCCCTGCACTCCTGGCATAAATCCCATCTGGTCATGGTGTATTATCCTTGTGAAAAATTGCTGTAATTTGTTTACTCATATTTTATTTAAATTTTTTGCATCTACATTCATTAGGGAAACTGGTCTATAATTTTCTTTCTCTGTTTTGGCTCTTCCTGGTTTAGGTATCAGCTCCTTATTTGTGTTATAAAAAGAATTTGGTAGGACTCTTTCTTTGCCTATTTTTCCAAATAGTTTATATAGCACTAGACTTAATTGTTCTTTAGATGTTTGGTAGAATTCACCTGTAAATCCATCCATCCCTGGACATTTTTTCTTAGGGAGCTCATTGATGGCTTGTTAAATTTCTTTTTCTAAAATGGGTTAAGTATTTTATTTCACCTCCTGTTAATCTGGGCAATTTATATTTTTGTAAATATTCATCCATTTCACTTAGATTGTTAGATTTATTGGCATACAGTGGGCAAAATAGCTCCTCATAATTGCTTTCATTTCCTCTTTGTTGATGGTAAATCCACCCTTTTCATTTTTGATGCTGGTAATTTGTTTTTCTTTTTTCTTTAATCAAATTAATCAAAGGTTTGTCTATTTTATTGTTTTTTTTTCCATAAAACTAGCTCTTAGTTTTATTTATTAGTTCAATAGTTTTCTTACTTTCAATTTTATTAATCTCTCCTTTGATTGTCAGAATTTCTAATTTGGCATTTAATTTTAATTTGTTCTTTTTCTAGCTTTTTTAGTTGCATGCCTAATTCATTGATCTGCTCTTTCTCTATTTTATTCATGTAAGCATTTAGAGATGTAAAATTTCCCCTAAGAACTGCTTTGGCTGCATCCCATAAATTTTGGCATATTGTGTCATTATTTTCATTTTCTTTGATGAAATTATTGTTTCTAAGATTTGTTGTTTGACCCACTCATTCTTTAGTATTAGATTATTTAGTTTTCAATTAATTTTTGCGTATCTCTCTTTTTAAATTTTTTTTAAACTTACTTATTTTTAGTTTTCAACATTCATTTCCACAGGATTTTAGTTCCAAATTTTCTCCCCATCTCACCCCTCCCCCCACCCCAAGATGGCATGCATTCTGAATACCCTTCCCCTAATATGCCCTCCCTGCTATCTCTCCCTCCCTTCTCTTATCCCCTTCCCCTTCTATTTTCATGTAGGACAGGATAGATTTCTATACCCCATTTCCCGTATTTCTTATTTCCCAGTTGCATGTGAAAACAATTTTTAAAAAAATTTTTAACATGTATTTTTAAAACTTTGAGTTCCAGATTTTCTCCCTTCTTCCCTCCCTACCCACCCTCATTGAAAAAGCAAGCAACTCGATACAGGTTATACATGTGCAGTTATGCAAAACACTTCCATAGTAGTCATGTTGTGAAAAACTAACTATATTTCCCTTAATCCTATCCCCCCACTTATTCTATTCTCTTTTTTGACCCCATCCCTCCTCATAAGTGTTTGCTTCTGATTACCCCTTCCCCCAATCTGCCCTCCCCTCTATCATCCCCCTGCTCTCTTGTCCCCTTCCTCCCTTATTTTCCTGTAGGGTAAGATAGATTTCCATACCCAATTGAGTGTGTATGTTATTCCCTCCTCAAGCCAAATCCTGTGAGAATATGATTCACTCATTCCCTCTCACCTTCCCCCACTTCCCCTCCACTGTAAAAAACTTTTCTTGTCTGTTTTATGTGAGATAATTTACCCCATTCTCCTCTCATTCTACCTCTGCCTTTCTCCTTCTCCCAGTATAATCCTCTCTCACCCCTTAATTTTATTCTCCAGATATCACTCCCTCATCTTCAACTCACCCTGTGCCCTCTACCTACCTACCTATCTATCTATGTAATACATACATATAATTTTTTCCCTCCAACTACCCTAATACTGAGAAAAGTCTCATGAGTTACAAATATTATCTTTCCATGCAGGAATGTAAACAGTTCAACCCTAATAAGTCTCTTATGATTTCTCTTTCCTGTTTACCTCTTCATGTTTCACTTGAGTCTTATATTTGAAAGTCAAATTTTCTATTCAGTTCTGGTCTTTTCATCAAGAATGCTTGAAAGTCTTCTATTTCACCAAATGTCCATTCTTCCCCCTGAAGGATTATACTCAGTTTTGCTGGGTAGGTGATTCTTGGTTGTAATCCTATCTCCTTTGCCCTCTGGAATATTGTATTCCATGCCCTGTGGTCCCTTAATGTAGAAGCTTCTAAATCTTGTGCTATCCTGATTGTGCTTCTACAATACTTGAACTGTTTCTTTTTGGCTGCTTGCAATAATTTCTTTTTGACCTGGGAACTCTGGAATTTGGCTACAATATTCCTACAAGTTTTCCTTTGGGGATCTCTTTCAGGAAAAGATCGGTGGATTCTTTCAATTTCTATTTTGCCCTCTTTTTCTAAAATATCAGGGCAGTTTTCCTTGATCATTTCTTGAAAGATGATGTCTAGGCTCTTTTTTTTTTTTTTTTATCATGGCTTTCAGACGGTCCAATAATTTTTAAATTATCTCTCCTGGCTCTATTTTCCAGGTCAATTATTTTTCCAATGAGATATTTCACATTGTTTTCTATTTTTTCATTCTTTTGGATTTGTTTTATGGTGTCTTGATTTCTCATGAAGTCACTAGCTTCCAGTTGCTCTATTCTAATTTTTAAGGAAGTATTTTCTTCAGTAAGCTTTTAGACTTCTTTTCCATTTGGCCAATTTTGCTTTTTAAGGCATTCTTCTCCTCATTGGCTTTTTGCACCTCTTTTTCCATTTGGGTTAGGCTATTTTTAAGGTGTTATTTTCTTCAGAATACTTTTTGGGGGTCTCCTTTAGCAAGCTATTGACTTGTTTTTCATTATTTTCTTGTATCACTCTCATTTCTCTTCTCAGTTTTTCCTCTACTTCTCTTATTTGTTTCTCAAAATCCTTTTTGAGCTCTTCCATGACTTGGGACCAATTCATATTTTTATTGGAGGCTTTGGATGTAGGAGCTTTGACTTTGTTGTCTTCTTCTGGTTGTACATTTTGATCTTCTTTGTTACCAAAGAAAGATTCAATGGTCTGACTTTTTTTGCACCTTTGTTTGCTCATGATCCCAGCCAATTACTTGAGTTGTAAACTGTTTGTTAAGGTAGGGGTCTGTTTCTGGTGTGGAGAATGTACTATCCAAAGCTTCAGGGGTTTTGTGCAGCTGTTTTCAGAGATACTTCTAGGGACCTGTAAATGTTCAGTTCTTCGAAGGTGGTATGATAAGGAGAGAGGTGTTTACTCCTTTCTTGGCCTGTGCTCTGGTCTACGAGTGACCACAAGCACTCTTTTCTATCTTGGAACTGTGAGGAGGATTTCCTCTCCACCACCACAATAAGCTCCACCTTGCCAGCACTCCTCCTCGCCCCAGGACTGTCACCCAGAACTGTGACCCAAATCCAAGCACAGGTAAAGCAAGAGATTCCTGTCTCACCACTTGCAAAGAAATCCTTACAATCCCCCTCTGATCAGCCACCCATTTTCCCCCTCAGTCTGTGGGCTGGAAGCTCCAGAGACAGCCACTACCCCGAGGCTATGCTTAGGGACTGGGGCTGGGACTGTACCTCTCTCTCTCACTGCAGTCACAGACTTTTCCCACTGACCTTTTAAGTTGTCTTTGGCGTTCATGGGTTGAGAGGTCTGGAAACCACCACAGCTGCCTGTGATTCAGTCCTCTGAGGGCTGCTCCAGGTTCACTGAGGCCTGTTTTGCCTGCATGCCCACTCTGAACTGCGCTATTCTCCCCACCTGGTGCAATATACCTTTCTGATCAACCATCTAAGTTATCTTGGGTTGGAAATTTGTTTCACTCTGTCTTTTTGTGGGTTCTGTTGCTTTAGAATTTGTTTAGAGTCATTTTTTACAGGTATTTGGAGGGGTTTGGGGGAGAGCTCAAGCAAATCACTGCTTTTACTCTGCCATCTTGGCTCCACCCCCACCTTGTGTATCTTTCCATGGCTCTTTATTACCCATAATTTTTATTGCATTATGATCTGAAAATGATGCACTTAATATTTCTGCCTTTCTTCATTTGATTGTGAGGTTTTTATGGTCAGTTTTTTGTGTAGGTGCCATGTACCACTAAGAAAAAGATATATTCCTTTCTATCCCCATTCATTTTTCTCCAAAGGTCTATCATATCTAACTTTTCTGAAATTCTATTCACCTCCTTAACTTCTTTCTTATTTTGTGGTTATATTTATCTAGTTCTAAGAAGGGGAGATTGAGGCCCCCCATTAGTATAGTTTTGCTGCCTATTTTTTTCCTGTAACTCACTTAACTTCTCAAAGAATCTGGATGCTATACCACATAGTGCATATGTTTAGGATTGATATTACTTCATAGTCTATGGTACCTTTTAGCAAGAAGTAGTTTCTTTCCTTATCTCTTTTCATTAGATTTTTGCTTTTGCTTTGTCTGAGATCAGGATTGCTACCCCTGCTTTTTTCACTTCAGCTGAAGTATAATGTATTCTGCTCCAGTCTTTTACCTTTACTATGTATGTATCTCTGCTTCAATATGTGGGATTATGGTTTTTAACCCACTCTGCTATCTCCTTCTGTTTTATGGGAGAGTTTATCCCATTCACATTCACAGTTATGATTACTGTGTATTCCCCTCCATCTTATCCTCTCTTTCTGTCAGTTTATACTTTTCTCTCTCCTTTCACCCTGTGTTTTGCTTTTGACCACCGCCTCCCTCAATCTTCTCTCCCTTCTATCAGACTCCCTCCCTTTTCTTTCCTTTGTCCCCTCCTACTTCTGCCCTCCCTTCTACTTCTGCCCTCCCTTCTATCATCCCTTCCTCTCCTTTTTCTTTCCCCTTTCCCCTCCTACTTCCATATATGGTAAGATAAATTTTTATACCCAATTGAGTGTGTATGTTATTCCCTCTTTGAGCCAAATTTGATGAGAGTAAGGTTCAAACAATACTCACCCCCTCCCTTCTTTCCCTCTACTGTAATAGGTCATTTGCACCTCTTCATGTGATGTAATTTACCCTATTCTGCCTCCCCCTTTCCTCTTCTCCCCTCTTCTTTTTTCACCTCTTAATTTTTTTTATATCATCACATCAAGGTCAACTTATACACACACCCTCTGTCTATGTATACTCCTTCTAATTGTCCTAATAGAGATACAGTTCTCAAGAGTTACAAGTATCATCTTCCCATGTAGGGAAGTAAACAGTTTAACCTTATTAAATAACATAGTTTTTTTCTTTCCTATTTACCTTTTTATGCTTGTGTTTTAGTCTTGTATTTGAAGATTGAATGTTCTATTCAGCTCTGGTCTTTTCATTAAGAAAGTTTGAAAGTCCCCTATTTCACTAAATATGCATATTTTCCCCTGAAAGATTATGCTCAATTTTGCTGAGTGGTTGATTCTTGGTTGTAATCCAAGTTCCTTTGCCTTCCGGATATCATATTCCAAGCTCTCCAATCCTTTAATGTAGAAGCTTCTAAGTCCTATGTAATCCTGACTGTGACTCCTTGATATTTGAATTATTTCTTTCTGGCTGCTTGCAATATTTTCTCCTTAACCTGATAATTCTGGAATTTGGCTATAATATTCCTTGGAGTTTTCATTTTGGGATCTCTTTCAGGAGGTGATAGGTGGATTCCTTCAATGACTATTTTACTCTCTGATTCTAGCATATCAGGGAAGCTTTTCTTTTATTTTCTTTTTTTTCTAGATATTAAAGCAAAATTGGATATTTGTTTAATTACATGAATAATAAATATTGATAACATACTGTCCAAAGAAAATGGCTACCTTTGTTTTATTCTGATGTCTTAGGATTCCAAAACTTCCCCACTGCCTGCTGAATCATCCTTACATATATTTTAAAAATGCAGCAGTTCACTATGTCTATAAGGTTTTCTTTGTGTCATTTATATATTTCTTAAAATAATGTCTTTTTATATCTCTTCTGCTTTGTAATTTGTTTTTTGTAATGTGATTTGAAACATTATACTCAAATCAAAACTGGATCGTTGGAGGAATAAAACCTCTGAAAAGAATCAACCTAGAAGCTAAGGGATAGAGATCAACAATTCCACTAAACTCATCTAAAAGAAGTCACTTGTAGTTTGGAGAAAGTGCATGGGAACCCTCTGATTTCTGAAAATAGCATGTCTCCTGGGGAAAGGGATGGGGAAAACTCCAAAAAACAGAGGGTATCTCCAGTTTTCTTATTATCCAAGTCTATACTGATTTATGATTTCTATGAAGATCCTTTAGCCTTTTGCCAGAGATTTCCCCTTTGCAACTAAGCTGAGATTTTTTTTTAACATTTTTTTTAAACATGTGTTTTTAAAACTTTGGGTTCCAAATTTTCTCCCTCCCTCCCTCCCTACCCACCCTCAATGAAAAGGCAAGCAACTCAATATAGGTTATACATGTGCAGTTATGCAAAACACTTCCATAGTAGATATGCTGTGAAAAACTAACTCTATTTCCCTTAGTCTTATCCTGTGCCCCCCATTTATTCTAGTTTTTCTTTTAACCCTGTCCCTCCTCAGAAGTATTTGCTTCTTATTATCCCCTTTCCCAATTTGTCCTCCTCTCTATCATCCCCCTGCTCTCTTGTCCCCTTTCCCCTCTATTTTCCTGTAGGGTAAGACACATTTTCATACCCAACTGAGTGTGTGTTATTCCCTCCTTAAGTCAAATCCTATGAGAATAAGATTTACTCATTCCCTCTCACCTTTCCCTGTTTCCTCTCCACTGTAATAGTCTTTTCTTTTGTTTTTTTTTTGTGAGATAATTTACCCCATTCTACTTCTCCCTTTCTCCTTCTCCTAGTATAATCCTCTCTCACCCCTTAATTTTATTTTCCAGATAGGACCCCTTCATCTTCAACTCACCCTGTGCCCTCTATCTATCTATCTATCTATCTATCTATCTATCTATCTATCTATCT
>NW_020954562.1:5903759-5906493 GCF_900497805.2 Vombatus ursinus
TCTATCTATCTATCTATCTATCTATCTATCTATCTATCTATCTATCTATCTATCTATCTATCTATCTACCTATCTACACACATAAAATTTTTTCCCTCCAACTACCCTAATACTGACAGAAGTCTCATGAGTTATAGATTTCATCTTTCCATGCAGGAATGTAAACAGTTCAACCTTAGTAAGTCTCTTATGATTTCTCTTTCCTGTTTACCTCTTCATGTTCCACTTGAGTCTTGTATTTGAAAGTCAAATTTTCTATTCAGCTCTGGTCTTTTCATCAAGAATGCTTGAAAGTCCTCTATTTCATTGAATGACCATTTTTTCCCCTGAAGGATTATACTCAGTTTTGCTGGGTAGGTGATTCTTGGTTGTAATCCTATCTCCTTTGCCCTCCAGAATATTATATTCCATGCAGGGCAGCTTTCCTTGATAATTTTTGAAAGATGCTGTCCTGGCTCTTTTTTTTTTTTAATCATGGCTTTCAGGTAGTACAATAATTCTTAAATTATCTCTCCTGGATCTATTTTCCAGGTCAGTTGTTGTTCCAATGAGGTATTTTACATTTTCTTTTTTTTTTCATCCTTTGGATTTTGTTTGACTGATTCTTGATGTCTCATAGAATCATTAGCTTCCATTTGCCCAATTTTAATTTCTAAGGAATTATTTTCTTCAATTAGCTTTTGTACTTCCTTTTCCATTTAGCCAATTCTACTTTTTAAGGAGTTGTTTTCTTCAATGGATTTTTTTTTTCCATTTGGCCAATTGTATTTTTTAAGGAATTGTTTTCTTCAGTCAATTTTTTGTCCTTCCTTTTCCAAGCTGATGATGCTTTTGCACAACTCTCATTTCTTTTCCCAATTTTTCTTCTACCTCTCTTATTTGATTTTTAAAATCCTTCTTGAGCTCTTCCAAGAAAGTTTTTTGGGCTTGAGACCAATTCATACTCCCCTTTGAGGCTTCACATGTAGTCATTTTGACATTGTTGTCCTATTCTGACTTTGTGTTTTCATCTTCCCTGTCACCATAGGAGGTTTCTATGGTCCAGGCTTTTTTCTGTTTTTTGCTCATTTTTAGTCTATTTCATGACTTTTAAAGTTGAGCTCTGCTCCAGGGGCACAAGGGCCCAAGCTTCTTGGGCTGGGGGTCAGAAGCCTGGTCACTGGATTTCTGTGCCAGGGTCTCAGGTGCTGGCAACTTGCCCATTGTGGGTAAGTGGGGTGGCCCAGCCTTGTTGCGCCTGTTGTGCCAGGGTTCCAGGACTGGAAGTTTGCCTTCTCAGCTGGAGCTGGAAGCCTTATAGCTGGCCTGCTGTGCCACTGGCCTCCTGACCCAGCACCAAGGGGCCTCAGTTGCTGATCTGTGCTGTGCCTCCTGCTGGCTTGCCCAGACACTGTCTGCACTAGGCTGATCTTTCCTTTTTACTCAAGTGAGACAGACCTTCTGAAGTCCTTCTAAGTTATCTTAAGCTAGAAAATTGTTTCACTCTGTCTTTTTGTAGGTTCTGCTGCTCCCAAATCCATTTAGAGGCTGGATTAAATGTTGGTTCTGAGGGAAACTTGGGAGAGCTCAGGCAGCTCCCTGGCTTTTCTCCACCATCTTGCCTTTGCCCCCTGTGTATTTAATTTTCTAAGTACACTTTGTTTCCTCAGACAGAATTAAGCTTGCTCTTTTTGTATATCCAATTCTTAGCACAGTGCCTGCCACATATAAAGAGCTTAATAAATGCTTCTTGAACTGAAGTGGGGGTGGTGGTGGAACATGTGGAATTCTTTGGGCATTACACTCTTCTCACAATATGGTCTGCCTTTCTTGACTTTTTGCATTTAATAATTCATGACAAGGGCAGCTAGATGGCATAGTGGATAGAGCGCTGGGCCTGAAGTCAGGAAGATGTTCAAATCCAACCTCAGACACCTATTAGCCTTATGACCCTGGACAGGTCACTTAACCATATTTGCCTCAGCTTCCTCATCTGTAAAATGAGTGAGAGAAGGAAGTGGCAAACTACTCCAGTATCTCTGCCAAGAAAACCCCAAATGGGGTCACAAAGAGTTGGAAACAACTGAACAACAACAAAAACTCACATTACATAATAAAAAATAGGATTTAGAGAAGGAAGATAACTTAGCTATCATCTAGTTGAAATCCTTGATTTTAGAGCTGAGGAAACAAAGGTCCAGAGAAAAGTGCTTGGTCCAAGGTCACACAGGTTTATAAACACAACAGACTTTGAACCTAGAATATCTGCATATACCAAAGGCACAATTCTTCACTATTTTATGTATGACCTTGGGTAAACAATTTCCCCTCTGGACTTCAGTTTCCTCATCTATAGTATAAGGGGTTTGAACTAGCTGACCTCAGACGTTCTTTCAGTCTCTAGCTCCTATGGTGCCTTTATGGGTATTGTTTGGTGTCTGGTAATATCACACACTGGAAAGGGCATCAGACTTTGGTTTGAGTCCTGGCTCTCATATTTGAAATATGACAGAGGTAAATCACTTCACCTGAGTCTAGTTTCTTCCTTTATAAAAGAGGGATGATAATACTTGCAAAACCCACTTCACAGGCTTTTTGTGAGCTAGTTTTATAGAGCCTACAGGTATATATATAAATATATAAATATATAAAAATACATATTTATATACATATATGTATATATAATATATACATATATGTATATTTCAAGATGAGTTGTTGGAAAGTTTTAATTCATATCTGTGAATAATGATAA
>NW_020954562.1:5906503-5961937 GCF_900497805.2 Vombatus ursinus
AGATGAGTTGTTGGAAAGTTTTAATTCATATCTGTGAATAATGATAACTTATAGTGATATATATGTATATATATAAAACACACATATACACACATGAGCATGTGGATACATATCCATATACACACACATACATATACATACACATGTGTATGAATATATATATAAAATGTGTGTATATATAAAATACTGTAACCTATTATTATTCCCAGACGTGAAAGAACATAAAAATGTAGACGTTTGCACCTCGCTGGGCTGAGGGAACAGCTTTCTCTGGGGGTGCAAAGGGGTCCCCGAGAGAACTTGGGGCCGGGCGAACACGAGCAGAAGTTAAGGACAGAGTGACTCAGGCCCGAGCATCGAGTCACTTTCCAGAGCCCAGAAATGAATTACTAGCCCCGTGTGGATTTTGTTTCCAAAATTATCGTACTCCAAGTTCCCAGCAGCGAGAGCTAAGGATGAAGCAACACACTCCTCCTTTTTCCGAGCCTCCCAGACCCCTCCCCCCCCTCCCACTCCACGCACTTCCTTCCCCTCTCGCCCACTAGGGAACCGGCTCACTCCCACTATTTCTCCGGTCCGCCCCCCCGGCCCCGCCCCTGCCCCAGCCTTCTAAAATCTTAGGCTGCGCGAGCTGCTTTCTGCGCATGCTCGAGCTTCTCTGTTCCCACAAGCCACGTCCGCAGGGACCGAGGCCACGCCTCTTTCGCCTGGCCCGCCCTCCTACCCTTTCGCGCCGTTCAGTTGTGGCCGGGCCCTGGCTCCCCGTCCCGCCCCCTCCCCCCTGCAGAAAGGAACTTCCAGTTGGAGGTGGCGGCTGCGCCTGCGCAGGCGCCTGCACCTGAGCGGAGGGGCGGGGCGGAAGAGGCGCGGCGGAAGAGGCGAGGCTTCGGCGTCTATGACAGCCGTCCCGTGTGAGTAAGGGGGCAGGCGGTGCGAGGGCTCTTTTGGCCTCTGGGGCCGCCCTTCCCCTGTCTGTGGTGGTGGTGCGGCCGTAGGCTGAGGATGGGCTCGGGCTGGGGAGGGAAAGGGCCTCTGGGCCGCGCCCTCCTTGAGACCTGGACTGGGGGGGAGGGGTGCGCGTGCGCGTCCCTAGAGCCTGGGGAAGGGGGAGGGGGATTGGGGGAAGGGGAAAAGGAAGTCAGGCCAAGGTTAGGGCAGAGCCTGGGTTTCGTGCTGCGGCCTCTGCGTGCAGAGCGGACACGTTTGTCTTAAAGCAAACATTTAAAAAGCTGTTTCCCTCGGACAGATCCGGATCTTGAGGATCAGAAGGTCTCCACTCACCTCTCCCGGGGGACTTAGGCACTTTGGCTTGCCGTCCAGCTACGAACCTTGGACTTGGCCTTGGACTTGGCCTCGGGAGGGGGCGGGCGTGGATGGTGGCATTTACAGTCGGGGATTGGGACCGGAGCTGTGATTGCGCATTATGGAGCTGCTTCCAAGACTGGGAGATAGCCGTCTATATACACACATACATACATACAGTTGTAGATCTGTGGTCTGTTATCTGCCTGTGTATGACTTGCTCAGAGGCACAGGGCCGTATGTGTCAGAGGCAGGACTTGAACCCAAGTCTTAATGCTTTTCGAGGTTCGACCTCTATTCTCTTCATCTCACCTTTATGTATCTATGTCTACACATTTGGCACTTTAAAGTTAGTTTTCAAAGCGCTTTATTCATTATTTCATTTTAACCTCAGCCTGGTGAAATCAATATTATTATCCTCATTTTACATCCAAGCAATTAATTATCATCATCATTATCATTATTCCTATTTTACAGATGAGGAAACAGGCTCAGAGAGATTAAGGGACTTGCAGGCAGTTAGGGCTCACACAGTAAGTGTCTGAGGCTGGATTTAAACCATATCCATCTGTCCATCCATCTCCACTCCTTGCCCCTGGGTTCTGGGCATTGAAGGACAAACACCACAGTCCAGGCATTCAGAGGAGCTTACTTTTTATATGAGGAGGAGGAGGGAACAACATGTACTGTGTAAGTAGGTACAAGATAAACATACAAAGTAAATACAAGGAACTTGGTGGGGTGGGGAGTCAGTTGGGCATATCAGAAAAGGCCTCATGTAGGAAGTTGAACATTTATTGTTCTCAGAAGGAATTCTAAGAGGCAGAGGTGAGGAGGAAGGCAGTTGCCTGAATTTTCAAAGTAGTACTTGTTAAGGCATTTCTGTTGTGTCTGACTCTATATGACCCCAGTTGGGGTTTTCTTGGCAAAGATACTGGAGTGGTTTGCCCTTTCCTTCCCAGCTTATAGGTGAGGAAACTGAGGCACACAGGGTTAAGTAAGTGATTTGCCCAGGTCATACAGCTAGTAAGTTTTTGAGGAAATCTGACAACTGTTGGAAAATGTCAGGTTCTGTTATTAGTGTGAAAAAAGGAGAAATTAAAAGTTAAAATTGGAGGGAAAGCCTCATATGAATCCTAGCACTGCTAGGAAAAGACAAAAATAAAATTTTATGTTCCCAAGGAGCCCACACTGTTTAGGGAAACAATTGGTACATATATAAATATATACTCAATTTTTACAAAAAATACAAGGCAGTTTTTTTTGGGGGGTGGGGGAAGGCATCAGCTGCTGGGGCATCGGGAAAGGTTTCATGTAGAACTGAGGTTCAGTTTTTTTATGTCATAGACGTTTTTGGCAATAATGATGAAACTTCCAAACCCCTTCTCAGAATACTTTTTATGTGCATAAAATGAAATACATAGGGTTACAAAGGAAACCTTTAATTAAATGTAAAAAGTTCATAGACTGGGTTAAGAACTCAGCTTGTGTTTGGGAAACAAGGCATCTGAAGAGGTAGAGGTGAGAAGGGACGGTATTCCAGCTTGAGAGACAGGCAGTGCAAAACCATAAAGATGGACAAAGACTATGCTCTGTAAAGAACAGTAGGAAAGCTCATTTGACTGGATCATAGAGTGGCATAAGAGGAGTAATATTTAACAAGGCTGGATAGGTAGTTATGAAAAACTTTAAAAGGCAGAGGAGTATATTTGATCCTACTAGCAACAGAAAGCCATTGGAGATTATCTAGTAAGGGAATGACATGGTCAGACCTGTGCTTTAGGAATACATGTGTACTCACATGTGTGTGTATATATATACATATAAGTAAAACCAATATATTTTCTTTTATTACTGTTTTGTGTGACGTTTAAAATGTAGCCAACTTATATTTGGCTTTTAAGAAAGTCACACAATTACTCAAAAACTTCATGAGATTGTTCTATTAAGAATAATGTATATTAAGTGTAGAAAATATAGTGTATGAAGTGTGGAAAGATTATTTTATAAAGAATAAATCTGGAACAGCTAGGTGGCATAATTGATAGAGCACTGACTCGAGTCAGGAGAACCTGAGACACATACTTCTTAGCTATGTGACTCTAGACAAGTCACTTAACCCTGAATGCCTCACCAAAAAAAAGAAAAAAAGAATAAACCTTCCTTAAAGTGGAGAAAAATATGGCAAATAGTAGATTCCTGGTATCAGGCAGTTTATCTTCTAATCACAAGTAGGTTAGCATTCAGAAATGATAACACATGGTATAAAATCATTACCTTTGTGGATACTGCAGTTCTGCAATCATTGACCTAATGTATCGATTTTGGAAATTCTATACACATTTTCATGCTGGAGTGGTTATTGAAATTGAGAATATTCAGTGGATCAATTTCAGTCATATATTACAGAAAGGTCCTAGTTGCCATGCAAGTTTTTAAGAGAGAAATACAAATCCATATATTGACGTGAAATTAACAAGTTTAAAAATATGCTTTTAATAGAAAATCCAGAAGAATGTAAATTTTAAAAACATCAATTCTGTGCTTATTCTGTGTGATGAAAGCACCAACCCATGTAAAACTGCGAAGGATGTGAATCTTTAAAAACAGACTCACTCTCCCAACCAATAGAATACTGTTGTTTAAGAGTGCTATTTACTAGATGAAACAAATGAAGGGGAATTTCTGTCTTGATTTACACTTGATTTCACTTGAATTTAAGAGAGCTTTAGTGTGCCACTTGTAAAATGATCCCAGTCTCTTTAGTGAATGTGAAAACAAGTTGAAATGTTTTGATTTTATAACTGGTGGAGCTTTTCTGTCTTTACATAAAAAGGCAAGATGCTAACTTATATAACAGTTGTGAAGTCCTTCTCTCCTACAACTCTGATGATCTCACTAATTATGCCCTGCCTGTAACCCATGCATTAGGATCTAAAATTTGGAAAGGCAATGCCAAAGTCGTCGTTTGTCTTTTATGGGCTCCTTTTAGGTGGATTTTGAATATGTTAAGAATTTTGGGGTATTTGTGCATAAACTATCATTTGTAAATTACATAATAAAATGTTAATATCACAAGGTCACTCAGCCTTTTTTTAAAATACCAGTTGCCAACATGTGATGAGAGGATGTAAATTAATCCTTATATTAGCCTAAGCAAAAACATAATTAAGAATGTAGGTTTTTTTTCCTCCTCCAATTTATACAATGTATTTCAAATCTAAACATAAAGTAAGGTACAATGAAAAGGGTTTTGAACTTGAAATCAGAAGCCTGATGAATTCATATGTTGGTTCTGCTACTTACTACTTCTGGACCTTAGATGAACCATTGAACTCTCTTTGGGCCTCAGTTTCTTTATTTGTAAAATTGAAGGAGATAGAGACAAGATTGAATAGAGACTAAATTGAGACTAGGTGATCGTTAAGGTATCTCCCAGCTCTAAATCATTGATCCTAGGATCCCTTCTAGTGTTTTGTAACTCCTAAAACTATATATAAAGGAGTTACCATTTATGAATATAAAATGATGTTCGGAAGAGAAGGTGGGCTATGACTATGCACGACATAGTGACTTGCACATGACTATGTGGCAGGTGCAAGGGTTAACTAAAGAAAAGCCCATGTATTCCATTGGTATCCACGTAATTCCAGGAGATCAAGAGGAAGGCTTCTTTTTGGAGTGTATACAGGAGGACATGAATAGGAGTCATATGGATGGGTTGCAATCCTAATTATTAAAGGAAATACACAAATTGATGAGCTCACAGATTCCCCCTCACCTCTCTACCTTCTACACGAAGCAGTTCCTCATCCTCATCCCATTGACTCAACTATGAATGTTTCTCACTAAAAACCTTATGTGTTACATTTATTCTCTTTATATTTTAAAATATACTTACATATGTACTTCTTATCTTCCCCAACAGAATGTAAGATCCTTGAGAATAGGTAGTGGATCATTCTTTGTATTTGTATCCCCAGTGCCTAGCACAGTGTAGCTCATAGTAGGTGTTTAATAAATGCTTGTTGGTTGATTAATTAATTCATTGAAGTGTCAAAGTATCTAACACTCTAAACCATACTCTGTCACAGTGTCCAAAAAGCATAGAGAATACAAGATCCCAGTATACTTATTGTTTTTGATTCTTAAAAAGTAAATTTGGTTTAGTAAAGCAAAATGACATCTTAAAGACTTTTTTCCTACAAGATGTCTGCTGTATACCTATTAAAATTCTACAAGATTCCTTGAAAGATGCAACAACAGAATTTTGTTTAGTGACTCTGATTATTAATATGAAATGAGGTATAAAACAGGGAGACACAACTCCCTAGAAATATTTGCTATTGTCAAGGAAAATGTTTAGTGAAGAGACAAAATGGAAGAAGGATTCTCACTGGACTGTGAGATCCTCCATATTCTCCTGTTTGTAGATGGCGTTGTGTGGCATCAGACCCTAGAACCCTGCAGAGTTTTCTAGGTGAAATTCATAGTCACTCAAGGAAGTTTGTCCTTACTTTCCACAGAGGAAAAAAAGAGAACAAGCCTATTGTTCAGAACATGAAATGAAATTAGATGGATAATCCTTAGATCTGGTCCATCATAGGTTTAGATTTTGAAGGGGCCATAGAGGTCATCTAATCCAACACCCTCATTTTATGTAAAAAGGAAACCAGAGACTAATGTTAAGTGATTTACCCAAGGCCATAGAATAACACAACTAGGATTTGAACTCAGGTCTTCTGACTCATCATTTGGCATTATTTCTACTGTAGCACTTATAACTCAGTACAGATGGATGATGAGTGGGGTCCAAAATTAAATAAGAACAGAGTATGTTGGGCAATGCTTTTAATCATCTAAAGATTCTGAAACAAAACCCCATCTTTTAAAAACCAATACTCTTACAGTGATGTTATATGGTTATAAGTCAGAACACCACAGTTTTCAAAGAATTGATGTTCTGGGTCCCTACTCAAAGGTCATTGAAGAGAGATGCATAGTGGGTGTGAATAGGCAGCAACGTATTAGCAATGATAAATTGTGCATCAAAAGCAATATAAAAGATATAAAAGAGACTAATGACCGGAAGAAGAGGTGAGCTGGTCTAAATAGTGAGAGCACGGGATACCAAATGGCCAGTCTGTGTGCTTCATTGGTACCAGTGTGATGTCAAGAAATCTAGAGGAACATTCTTAGCTTGGTACAGATAACAGGTTCGTATGATAAGAAGGCATGGATGGTTGTAATCTGCACCAGTTGAGAGAGAAGCCTTACATCAATGAACTCACAGGTCCATTGAGCACTGTAGTTTACATCCTGGCATTGTGTATGTCATTTATGAGTAGAGAGGCCAGCGTCCAGGGAAGTAGAGAGGGAGTTCTGGAGAGTAGAGGTGGAGTGAAATGAAATGTGCAGAGCTCATCATATAACTGGCGGTATCTTCTGCTCTTGTGCCTTTTATTCTGTTTTCTGATGTTATTAAAACTCTTTGGTGGCAACTAGGTGGTGCCATGGATAGAGTGCCAGACTTGGAGTCAGGAAGACTTCTCTTCCCAATTTCACATCTGGCCAAGTCACTTCACCCTGCTTGCCCCAGTTCCTCATCTGTCAAATGAGCTGGAGAAGGAGATGCCAAGCCATTCCTTTGTCTCTGCCAAGAATCAGACATGACTGAAATGACTGAATAATTCCCAAAAGGAACAGAGACCCAGTGAGGTGAAGTAAAGTGTGTAGATTTTTATTAACTAAATGAACATTACGTTGTCTACTATCTCTTGTAGTTTTGTCTGACTACTAAATAAATTTAAGCTGTAAGTCTCAAATGGGGGCAGAATGTTTGGTGTCCAGGGAAGTTGAAGGAACCTGGAGATGAGTCCCAAAATAAAATAAGGAATTTCTTTATATTTATGTTTCAATTCTTAATATATTCAGTTTGTCATTGTAGTTAATCATAGGGGATTAGCTATGGGATCAAACTCAAAGAAGACAAAAGACTAGAATATTCTTCAAGTAAGTATGGAAAGCAAAGAGAATTTTTCTGTGACATGTGATATGCTTATGTTCCTGCCATATAATACCTATGTGTATCTAAAATTCAAATTCAGTTCTGTTCTAGAGAGTAAGTGAAAGGGTTGGAGGAGCACATTTCTGTTCTTTAGGTTATCAGTGGAAATTGAAGCATTCCTTGAAAGAAAGGAAGATATGCTTTTAGGCAGAAACAAGAACAAGGATATAAGGAGACAGGAAAGAATTCTCATCAGTATTTGGGGATTGGAAGTTGGCAGAGAAGGAAGGGAAGGACCCTTGGCTGTATAATAGGTATAGTAACGTAGATGGTATTTGTAGAAAGGGGAACTAGATTATTCCTGGAGGAAGCAGCTTTGTTGGGCTCCAGGGAATGTTGATATCCATCAGGTAAGAGGTCATTCGGTAACAGAGGAAAAGCAGAGTAGTGGTGAAGACTACCAAGGCGATTGTTTGTAGAACAGATAGAAGCAACAGAGATCTTCTGTTGTCCCAGGATGTGTATCCGGATTGTAATGGAGAGCCTTCTGAGAATTGTCAAACCTGATGACCATTACCTACTTCTTATGATTCATGTGGGAACAAATGGAACCTAAAAAGTATAGCTTAGCATTATAAAGAATTGGGGAAAAACTTAAGCCCTTGGAGCACAGATTGTGTTTTTATCACTACTATTGATTGATGGTAGAGGATTCAGAACAGAAAGGCAGATATGGGAAATGAACAGTTGGCTAAAAAGAGTATGTGTGAGAAGTAGATTTGAATTTTTGAGCCATGGCTTAGACTGTTGGAAAGATTAGGTGTTGACAAGGGATGGTGTATACCTAACAAATGTCAGTAAAATATATTTGTCTGAAGTCTTGAAAATCTAATTAAGAGGTCTTTAAAATGAAAATGAAGGAGCAAGGAGAAAACTACTCACATAGATCTGATAAGTTTGGTACCAAGGAACAACAGGTCCAGTGTTAGAAGGGAGAAGAAAGGTACGAGGACTAATAGGAGATAGCATCTTAGAAGAGAGCCAGGGATATCTTTATACAAGTGCACACAAAGTATTGGAAATAAGGAGGGTGAATTAGAAATTAACGCAAGGAGGCACATTTGATATCATTAAAATTTAGTGGATTTAAACTTGAGACTTGCGTTTGACTCTGAAAGGGTATAACTTATTCAGAAGAAACAGAGTATATAAAAAACATTGGTGGCATCAGATGTTAATAATAGCTAGAATTTATATAATTATTTGAGGTTTGCAAAGTGATTTACATATGTTATTTTATTTGATTTACTACTTCATACTTTATAAGGAAATCCAGGATCCTGGATGGGGGGGAAAGTGGGGGGCAGAGAGCATTTGGGTGAAGATCAGTGGAGCAGAAAAATACTGTAGGCATACGCTATAGACTACTTGGACATTAGAAGAAAGTAGTTGAGGAGACTGGACAGCATCACATATCTGGTATGGAAGCACAATATTGTAATAATGGAAAACTTTACCTATCCAGACATTTTCTGGTACTCTCCTTCTGTTAAAAGCAGAGCACCTGGTAAATTTGTGACTTGCTGTAATGATAATTTCATCCTTTTCTAATCATATGAACTGTTACAATGCCATAAGAAGTGACAATGAGAAATTCAGAAAACAAAGAAGAGAGGATAGAACTTGGAAAAACATCACACACAGTGACAGTAACAAACGAAAATAACACTGAATTGGGGCAGCTAGGTGGCGCAGTGGATAGAGCACTGGCCCTGAAGTCAGGAGGACTTGAGTTCAAATCCGGTCTCAGACCAAACACTTGACGCTTACTAGCTGTGTGACCCTGGGCAAGTCACAACCCCAATTGCCTAAAAGAAAAGAAAAGAAAAGAAAAGAAAAGAAAGTAACACTAACTCTGAAAATCAGATTAATTGTATTGACCATGTATGGTCCCAGGATATTGAGGAAGAAAAATATCCTTGTGTCCATGAGAAGTAGGAGACTCTGAATATGGAAGGTTGCATATATTTTTAGGTGTTACTTTAGTTGAGTTTTGTTTGTATTTTTTGTTGTTATGAGGTAGGTTTCATTGAGGAGACTGTTGGGAAATGCTTCTGACATTTAATAAAAGTTATTAATTAGGGAAGTAAAAGAAGCAACACATGGAACTTCTTTTCTGGGTTTAATTCTAAACAATAAGGAAAAACTGGTTGCTGAAATAGAATTGACAGGAATTTGGAAAACAAGTGACCACTCCATAATAGAATTCACGATTGAGTAAGAGTGAAAACCTAGGCATAGTCCCACGTGCAACCTAGATTTTGAGAAAGCGCATTTCAAAAGGTTGAGGGAAAGAATATGTACAATCCAATAGTCCAATATTTGTTTGGGCCATTGGATATAACATTGGATTTATAACAAAGAAATTTGATACAGAGGGTCCTGGAAAGCTCTTAATTAAATTTTGATGATGCACACATGGCTCACTCCAATGAGGAAGAAAAAGGGGAAAGCTAGTTAAAGTGTGGATGGATAGGTAAATTAGGCAAAAACTCAGGTAAAGAATATTTATAGGGGCAAGTAGGTGGTGCAGTGGATAGAGCACTGGCCCTGGATTCAGGAGGACCTGAGTTCAAATCCAGCCTCAGACCAAACACTTAATAGCTGTGTGAGCCTGGGCAAGTCACTTAACCCCATTGCCTAGCCAAAAAAAAAAAAGGAAAAAAAAGAATATTTATAGATGTATTTTTTGTTTAATATCACCTTCATTTCCAAATGTGTCTCTCCCTATGTCCTTTACCAATGAGAAACAAAGAATAAAAAAGGAAGGGAGAAACGTGGTTTAGCAAAATTTGTGAACATATCAAGTCTGAAAGTATTTTTAAGGTACCATACTTGTAATCAGGGCAGAGAAGAGGAGCTGAGGAAACTGGTACAAGTGCTCCAGAAGGAGGCCCAGGACTTGACTTATATTGCATATGATTTTTTTGTTTTTTGACTTGCCCAGGGTCACACAGCTAGTGAGTGTTATGTGTCTGGGTCTGGATTTGAACTCACGTGTTCCTGAGTTCAGAGCCGGTGCTCTATCCACTGCACCACCTAACTGCCCCTACATTGCACATGTTTACATGGTAAATTGTATTAGTCATCCATTGTAAAATCAGTGAATTTCAAAGAAAATAATGATGGACAAAATTCTGTCAGTTATTGCCCAGTATAGATTCTAATTAGCCAAAACTACTAACTACATATTAAGAACAAAATATAATTATATTAATGTAATAAGTAACTGTTTTTATTTATATCTCCATATCCATCCATTCATCTATACATATCTTATGTTTAGTGCATGCACAATTCTGAATAATTGCTTGTGAACTTGTGCCATGAACTGAGCATTTCCAGGTATTTTTTACTTTATTGGAACATTTGCTTCTGGGCTTTGATAGTATGACAAAGCAGTCTAATTATGTGCAATAACAACTTTCTTGAATTTTTTGTTTTTAAAATACAACTTTTTATGAACAAATGTGCCATTTGGGAGCTTGAGGTATAATTTTATTTTGTTTTAATAAAATAATAAAATGTTAATAAAATATCTAAAATAATATGAGAGGAACATTAATAAAATATCTTAAATAATATGAGAGGAACATTAATAAAATATCTTTAATAAACATTTTTGTTTTCTTAAAAGTTAAATCACCTATAAATAAGATATACAGTAAATGGGGTATGGAAATCTGTCCTGCCCTATGGAAAAATAGAAGGGGAAGGGAATAAGAGAAGGTGGGGGTGATAGAAGGGAGGGAAAATTGGGGGAAGGGGTATTCAAAATGCACGCCACCTTGGGGTGGGGAGAGTGGAGAGATAGAAAATTTGGAACTCAAAATCTTGTAGAACTGAAAGTTGAAAACTAAAAATAAATACATAAATAAAAAAAGTTAAATCACCTTTGTATGTACAACATATGCAGTTTCTTTTGAAAATATTTCTCACTGTATTTTTTTTCATTTTCAAATAAGATTATGTCAAAATTGTAAAAATTATATGTTTAAATTTCTAGTGAAATACAAAAGGCAGTTTTCATTTTTGCATAATTAATTTTAAATATACAAGTATTTAATATACATTGTGTTGTACAAATTTAATTGCACTTAATATGTACAAACATACATCATATTTAATTATACAATGGTTGCAATTTGAGAGGATACATTTCCTTTTCCATTTAATAGCTCTGTGACTTTGGGTAAGTCACTTAACCTCTCAGGGCCTTAGTTTCTTTTTTTACAAATGAGGATGTTGGTCTAGATCAGATCTGTACAACTTGGCAATAAATAGGGGGCCAGAATTAAAGTAGGCTAAAGTTCTTCAGGCCACAGATAAGTTTTTAGCAGCTCACTTTCCAAATAAAGGCATAATTAATGATTAAACTATTTCTCAAAGACAGTTTTTTTATTGAGACATAATCCAGAAACTGCAATCAGCAAACACTTCTTTATGAAGTCACCTTCAGTAAAAGACTTCGCAGTGGCAGCAATTTCTTTAGAAATCTTTAGACTAACCTTAGAAGCCACCTCATTTTCTGAGTTTAAAAACCATTGTTCCCTATTGAGATTTTTCAACAATTTAGACACTTTAATTTGTTTTTCATTTGTGTCCAATTTGCTTAAGTCGGGGTGTTTTGATTCGAAATGACAGTGAAGATTGTATTCCTTCAGAATGGCTATTACTTCTTGGCAAACAAGGTACAATATTTTCTTTCTCCTGTGAGTAAACAAGTATCTTGTACACTTCAGATTAAACACTTTATGCTCTAATTTAATCTTCGGTTTCTTTTTATCACCCATTTTACGAAATCACCCCCCAAAACTTTAATGTTATAACCAAAAAATCGCCCAACTGCTCACATACAAAGAAATACTGAACTGAGTGGCTGACTTTGGAGAGAGTGCCAAACGCTCCTGTTAACATGGGGAGTGGCCGTGTAACGAGGGAGGGGAAGAAGCCCTTGGTTTGTTGCCACTCCTTTCATAGCAGGCATCAGCTACAATGGCACGTGGCTGTACTCATCTTGTCCCTGAGCAACACCAGTAATGAGCAAAAACACAGTGAAAAGATACAACTCTCGCTCCTCTCAGGCTAGAGACAGACTGATGATGATTGGTTGCTGTGGGTCATGTGACAAACAGGAGTGCGCTTGCAATGGCAACCCACCCATCAAGTTATGTGAGGGGCGCACTAGTGACTAGTGGAAGGCAGGTTAAGCAGGACATGGACGTAACACTCGGTACATCTTTACTTCCTTTTACATCCTCTACATTTTTTTTGCGGACCACCCGAAATCCTTTGGCAGGCAGCAAGTGTCCTGTGGGCCGTGTGTTGTACAGACCTGGTCTAGATGGTCTTTAAAAGTTCCTTGGAATTCTAAATCTGTTATCCAATTTTTTTTTTATGAACTAATCAGCAATCATTCATTAAGTACCTTTTATGTGCTATTTACTAGGTAATGGAAATACAAAGACAAAACCAAAGCTGCATTTACTGCAGTGTGAGTTATGATGTGATTTTGGTTTTAAGTTTCTCGTCTTTAAAATTTTTTATATCTGTATATTCTTTAAGAATAAATGTTTTATTATCTTATGTTTCATTTGTATACCAGGCAGGGAATTTTTTTTTCTTTATTTGGTTCATCAGTAGAAATCCTATGCAAAGATTTTTAACTTGTCTGCAGCACTCCCTCCCCTTTTCTTATTCCATCACTTGTCACCTCTTTTTCACCATTGATAGGGGCTTTGAAAGTTTTTTTTCACTAGAGCCAGACCTGCTCTCTGCATCCCTTCTCATGTTTTCCTCTACCTGTGCAAAGAAGGGAAAGAGATACATTGTCTCCATTTTTCTTTGATGCCAAACTTGGACATTATGATTATAGCCTTCTGTTCTTAATTTTAAAGACGTTTATGGGATAGAGAAGAAAGGCTAAATAACTGAGGAATACAAAAAGGTAACATGATCCAATAAAAATAACAACAGATAAATAAAAACTCAGAATGAGCAGAAGCTGATAATAAATGCTAAGGATATAAAAATGGAATTTTTAAAGGCTATTTTGGGAAATGAGAAGGATCAAAGAAGAGATAAGATTGCTGCTTGGGGACAGATAGACGAGTAATGATGGTAAGGCTGAACTACTAAAACCTTATTTTGTGCCTATTTTCTTTTCTAAGTAGAGATTGTTGGGTTGTGAATAAACTAAAAATGGTTAGCAGGGAGTAGAAACCCAATATATTGGGTGAGATGGTCAGTAACTTTGAACTGCCTTCAAAGAACTAGCATAATACAGTAGAAAAAGCACTGGATTTTGAGTCAGAGAACCAGGATTTAGATCCTAGCATTTCTACTTGCTAGCATTATGCCTTTGTGCAAGTCACTTAACCTCCTCGGGCCTTAATTTCTTCATTTATAATAAAGGAGGAAGGGATTCAACTTGATAGCCTTTAAAGGACCTTCTGGTTCTGTATCCATGATCCCACCATTCTGTCAGCAAATCAAGCATTCATGAGTGCTTCCTATGTACCTAGGCACTGTGCTATGAGCTGGGAACATAAAGACAAAAATGGAATAGCCCCTGCCTTCAAAGCATATATAGGCTATTGGGCAAACTGTGTGTGTGTGTGTGTGTGTGTGTGTGTATATACACACACACACATATATATATATACACATACATGAATTCTCAAGTCATGTGGTTGAGATATTCTCCATCATACAGTAATGAATGAAAGGATGTGATTGCTGACCCATTTTTAGTGATTTTTTAAAAAGCAAATGGAAGAGATGCTGTCAAGGACAAATATCAGTACTGTTTTTGAAAAAAAGGTGAATTTCTTTAAACTGTGGCACAATATGCTTGACTAACAAAAATCTTGATAAATTTTTTTTAATTAATTTTTTCAATGAATGAAAATCTCTCTCATTTCCCTTCCCCCCATAGGGAACCAAAAAAAAAAAAAAAAAAGGAAAATGAGACCTTTGTAACAAATATGTATAGTTAAACAAAATAAATTCCTGCATTGGTTATATTAAAAAAAAAAGTCTCAATCTTCATCGAGACATTTCCATGCTATTATATTTAGATTTCATCAGCAGTTGGCAGAACTTATCATACTATGCTTTTGGGTATGATGAAAACATGTTAGATAATTATACAGTTAGGTACATTTAGAACTGGTCGAATGCCAGGATTTGTACGGTAGTTATCGTTGGGATAACATCAGCTTGAAGGGAGAAAATACCTCAGAGATCTACTTTTGGCTCCGTCATCTTTAACATTTTAATCATTGATGTGAATGAAGGCTTAGGAGGCATGCTGGTCAAATTTGCGAATGACATGAGGTCATAGAGGAATAGATAATATATTCGATGACAATCTGTAGCCAAACAGGGCTTGACAAACCAAAATGTAGTATCAGTTGAATAAGCTGAAATTTCTTAAGGATTGATGTAAAATGCTACATTGGAGTTCAAAAATTAACTTCATAAATACAGGATGGAGGAGGTGTGGCTTAATTATAGATGCCTGAAGATTTTATTAGAGTTTAACTGCAGTGAATAGTGACATAGAAATTTGTTCTTCTAGGCCTTATTAAGAGGAGAGAATGTCGTAAGGAAGAAAGTAGTTGCATGTTTTGCTCTGGTTAGATCATCAATCACACATGGAGTATTATTTTAAGTTCTGGGCACTTCATTTTAGGAAAGACATGATAAGATTAGAACTTATTCAGAAGAGACTGGCCATGGGGACAGCTAGGTGGTGCAGTGGATAGAGTACCGGCCCTGAAGTCAGGAGGACCTGAGTTCAAATACGGCCTCAGGCCAAACACTTGACACTTATTAGCTGTGGGACCCTGGGCAAATCACTTAACCCCAATTGCCTAAAAAAAAAAAAAAAAAAAAAAGAGACTGACCAGGATAGTGAGGTTTGGAGACCATGCCTCCTGGGGATCGGTTGAAGGGGTTGTGGATGTTGAGTGGAGAAGAGAAAACCTAGAAGGGACATGATGACATTCAAAGGGACTGTTATGTAGAAGGAGGAATTAGAATTGTTTGGTCTCAGAATACAAAACTAGGAACAATAGATGGAAATTACAGAAGAGAAAAAAATCCACCTCGATGTAAGGAAAAACTTTGGATTGGGCTGCCTCATTGGGGTAGTGGCTTCCTCCTTACTGATTGTGTACAAATAAAGGTAGGGCAGTTGCTTATTGGGAATGTTTTCGAGGGTGTTTTTTGTGTATGAGTCAGACTAAAGAGCTTCAAAATTCCCTTCTAGCTCTTAGATTCTTGATCCTGCCCATATCTAACATATAGATTGACTTGTTAGTCTCATGTGATGGCATTTAATAAAATCAAGTATAACTTTGTATAAGAGTACTTTAATCCAATTTACTTTCAAGAAACCTGTTTTGCATTGCTAAGTACAGAAGTCAGATTTAAGTGGGTGATCTGTTTGAAAAGACTGCACATTTGCTTTTTTCATGTCATGATTTACTGTGTTCAATACAGTAAAAAAAAATTTCCCCTCTTTTTCTCTCTTCCCTAGGAAGGTCACAAATCAAGTTGAATCAAAACTTCTGTATATTCTTCAATTCAAAACGAAATGAAAATATCCATGTTGCTACTATTTCCTCACCATCATTTTCTTAGGAGTCTTTCAAAAACATCTTTCCAAAACTACCAATTCATCTTTCACTCAGGCACTCATTTTGGATCTGGATTCCCATGTACTCAACCTCTTAATTCTGTTGGATTGTTTCGTGCAAAGTGGATGCTACCATCATGCGGTTTCAAGAGAAAACTAGGCATGCAGACAACCGTAAAGCTACACACAGAGGGACTTTCTGACAAAGAAGGAAGATTTGTGAATAAACTTTACGCTGGTTTAATTCAAGGGCAAAGGGCCTCTCTAGCAGAATGCATTACTCTTGTAGAATCAACTCATAGCAGGAAAAGAGAGTTAGCCCAGGTGCTTCTTCAGATGGTATTAAACTACCACAGAGAACAAGAGCAATTAAATCAAGGAAAGCCACTGGCATTTAGAGTGGGTCAGTCATTTTTGTCCAGTAATTGCATAATTCTGCATTTTCTTTTTTGCTATTAAAATGATCCCTAGACATTTAGTTTTAATATTAAAAAAAAATCTTTCAACTCAGGATTTTTTAGATGAATTTCAGATGCTTTTTCTGTGACAATCAACTTTAGGTCATCAGATCATAGATATCATTAAATTGAAAGATTTTGCCCTGGTAATATGAGTCATGGCTATGTTAAGAGAATAATAAAAAATTCTTCCTTGCTCAAAGTGAGAGGCTTACCATGTAGAATGTATTTGAGAATAGGAATCCACACTGGCAATAATACTGATTAACATTATCTTTTGAAAGTCCTTTATTTTTTTTTGATTAAGAGCCATGAGTGAATTGTCCAGTTTTTGTGTTTGTCTTAGGTAATTACTCTTAAGAATAACATTTTCAGAGTTTCTTTTTTCTTTAGTAGGCAAAGCATGTTTTTTTTTTGGACCCTTTCTATTACATGTAAAGCTGTCTGGAAGTAGCTTTAAACCTAGTCATCTTGACATTAAATATATTTTAAAAGGTATATCACCCTTTTTGTTACCAGCCTGTAACACCTGAAAATCCTATTTGATTTCTGGAAACAATGATTTATTTCTGGAACTGCAGAATCACTGCATAAGTATATGTGTCTGACCACATAAAGGGAATTGAACAAGTCAGATTTGTGACCATGTGGAGTGATCAAATAATTATAGTTGTGAATAAAGTAACAGGGAATCCTTCCCTAAGTGGTCTGAAGTTGCTTCAGATATGCATCACTCCATTACATTTCATTGAAGACTTAATTTAATACATAATCTTTAGTTCTTAGTTTGGGAGTCATTGGTATAGATGCTTTAGAAATAATTTCAAAAAAGTAACTTATCTACCAGTATTCAAAATAGCCCATGATTTTTCACTTATCTCTATCCCCACCCAAAACTGGCATGTTATTTGCTCTGTATGTACTTATTTTGAGAGAGCACAATGATCTATAATAATCACCTTTATGTAATTAGCAACTAACATGGCAAAGCAAACTACTTATTTACAAAAACAAATTCTAGATGGATGAAAGACTTTAGTTGTTAGACTGAGTGGATTTCTTTAAAAAAAAAAATGTCCTAGAAATGGCTGGAAGCAGAGACAGAACTGGTTGGCAGCTTAGTCCAAATTTGCAACTTTTTTTTCTGATAACCTCCACTTATTTTGGTCACATTAAACCTGGGAGAGCACTGATTTTATTGTAGATACCATAGATTATCATCATTATCATCAATGTACATTGAACCACTCACTGTACAATGTGCAAGGGACAGTGCAAGGCATGGGGAAGATTGTAAATCGAAAGCCTTTGTCCTCAAGGAACAGTAGTGACAGAACCAGACTACTTGCTTAACCTTTCTTGGCCTTTATTTCTTCATCTGTAAAACAACAGAGGATTGGACTTTAATCTTTAAGGTCCATTCCAACTATAAATTAATGATCATATGTATCCTTAAGGTAAAGAAGTATTTACTTTTTGTTGTGTCCCCAGCATCTAGCACAGTGTGTATTGCACAGTAGTCGCTTAAATGCTTTTTTGATCATAAGAAAGGTTAATAATTAAAATACTACCATGAAAATTTTGTTCAGGATAATTTTCTAGCCTTAATGGAAAATTTTGTTATATTAGAATTTGGTTTAAGTGGTACTCTTAGAGTGATTTATACATTTTGTTCTTTGAGAAATGTCTTGTAATTATATTTGAGCATGCTTTGGTAAATTGATTCCTAGATATTTTATATATTTTGTAGTTATTTTGAATCAGGCTTGCCTTTTTAATATTTTCTCCTGGATTTTTTTATAATTATATGGAAACACTAGTAAATTTTTCTTGGAGGGGGAGCTATTATTTTGTATTCTGCTACTTTTGAACTTATTAATTGTCTCAGTTTCTTTGTTGACTCTCTGGGATTTTCTAAGAGAATCATCTTGTCATCAAGAAATAGGGATAGTTCTGTGTCTTTGTTGCCAGTCTTTATGTACTTAATTTCTCTCTTATTGCTATCACTAGCATTTCAAGAACTATATTAAATAACCCTGGGGAAAGGAATCATCCTTGCTTTATGCTTGTATTTACTGGGAAGGTTTCTAGTATTTTCCCTTTGCAAATAATGTTAGCTTTTTATATTAGATAAGTACTTTTTGTCACATTAAAATGGCTTTGATATACTTAGACTTTGTAGTGTTTTGAAGATAAATTGATGTGCATTTTCAAAGGCTTTTTCTGCACTTATTGTAATCATGCAGTTTGTGGCATTTTTGTTTTTAATGTTAATTATTTTAATTGCTTTTTGATGTTAAACCTTGCTTACCTCTGGAATACATTCAGTTTAATCATGGTGAATAATTTTTTGGATACATTGCTGTATCTTTTTTGCTCGGATTTTATTTAAAATTTTGAACTGAGACTCATGCATTTTGAATAAAAGAAGAAAAAAGGGGGTTATTTTCTTATGTAAACTCTGGAGAGTTTCTTATATAACATCCAGAGTTTCTTATATAAACACACGTATCACACATGTAATGAGTATATACATCTTTAATTATCTGGAATGTTCAAGACCGAAGGCAAGCTTAGGATGATTGCTTACCATGCTTCACAGGAAATTATGGTGATGCTAATTTATTTGGAGGGAGAAATGGGTATAAATTTTGGAAGCATACTATTAACCACTTAGGAATTAAGTGAGATTGAGAGAAAAAAATCTAAATTGTAAAAATATTTACATATGTTTTATCATATAATAACATTAGATTGTTATTTTTAGTCATTGAATTTTATCTGAAGATACATAAAAAGTATTCTTCTTCTATAACTTGCTATGCAGGAGTTAACCAAAGAAATATTTCCTTTTAATGAAGTTTAGAAGTGATAAAATAGACAAATAGCGGTAACTAATAAATCATGAAAAATAGAGGCAATGTTAATGTTGGACTTAATAGAATGCTGTTATTTATTACACTGAATTAGAAGGTTTCTTTGTACCATAGGATTGTCTGGTCCTCCAGGTGCTGGGAAATCAACATTTATAGAATGTTTGGGGAAGATGCTTACTGAGAATGGACACAAAATATCTGTATTGGCTGTGGACCCTTCCTCCTCTACAAGTGGTGGTGAGTATCATATTAACCTTTAAATTTTAACAAAGTTGTGACCAAATACAAAATGAAAAAAAAAACACCTGTCAAAACTGAATATGAGGTTCTCAATTTTTTTACCCAAAGTTTTGTAATCTTTGACAATACTTTCTGAGTTTCTTTTGGAAGTTAGATTTTTGCCCCATGAATGACCAGAAGTGGGTAGTAGTCCTTTGGTTTCATAAGTCTTGGAAAGTTCTCTGTTATGCAAGAGGACCGCTGTTGTGTTGTGAGAGCCACAAATAGGTAGCTCCCTCACTACTGTTTAGTAAGGAGTAACCACTCGTCAGTACTCACCTCTACTACCTTTGAGCCTTCTGGAAGAACTAATGCAATGACAGCATTTGTGGTTCCATAAAATCCTTTCTAGAAGACAAGCAGTTGCAGCTGCTTCAGAGCAGCATCTGATTATTTCCTCTTTGGGAACAGTTTCTTTTAGTACTACTTCTTCCTTTTTTCCTGTTTGTTAACATTCTTCTACTCTTTAAACTTCTGCTTCACAGGTCAAGGTTTCCTCTTCCTCTTTAGATCTTTTTTCTTTTTTGATATTTAAGTGCCTCTTCTTTTTTGTTTTGCTTTTTAAATAAATTTTATTGATGGTTTTTGTTTTATATCACAGTAATTTCTGGATATATCCTTCCCATCTTTTCTTTCACTCCAACCCTGGGAATTGAATCTTCTCTTGTAACAAAGAAAAACGATTTAATAAAAACATCCAAAGCAGTGGTCATATCTGACAGTACATACAATATTTTGCCTGAGTTGCTGAGAGGAGGAGGAAGGAGGTATACTTCATTATTTGTTTTTCTCTGCCATCATTATTGACTTTTTAGTTATTCAGAGCTCAACTTCCTTTTAGTGATATTTTCATTTACATTGTTATGGTTACTATGCATATTTTTCTAGTTCTGCTTGTTTCTCTTTCCATCGATTTATATAAATTTCACATTTCTCTGAATTCCTCATTTGTCATTTCTTTTACTGTACAACAATAATCCATTATATTCATACACCACAGTTTATTCAGTTATTTCCCCATTGATGGGCACTCTCTTTGTTTCCAGTTCTTTTCTACCACAAAAGAGAGCTGATATAAGCGTTTTGGTATATATTGGACCTTTGTTTCTGTCTTCGAGCTCTTTTAGATATGTATTCATACCGTTGTGGTGCGGGTATGATCATTTGGTCAAAGGGTATGAAGAGTTCAGTCACTTTTCCTGTGCAATTCTAAATTGTTTTCCAGAATGGTTAGACTCATCCAGAGCTCTCTTAACAGTACATTAGTGGGCCTGTCTCACCATCATCCATTTAACTTTCACCATTCCCATTTCTGTCCTCTTTGCTAATTTGCAGGGTGGGAGGTGAAACCTCACAGTTGTTTCTGTTTGCATTTCTAGTATTATTTATGATTTAGAATATATTTTCATATTGTTGTTTGTAGTTTACATTTAGGGTAGTTAGGTGGTGCAGTGGATAGAGCACTGGGCCTGGGGTCATGAAGATCTGGGTTCAAATGTGGCCTCAGATACTTACTGGCTGCGTGACCCTGGGAATGTCACTTAACCCTGTTTGCCTCAATTTTCTCATCTGTAAAATGAGCTGGAGAAGGAAGTCGCAAACCACTGTAGTATGTTTTCCAAGAAAATCCCAAAAAGGATTCATGAGAAGTCGGATATGACTGAAAATGAATAGGTTTACATTTATTCTTTTGGAAACTTTTTGTATTTTTGACTTCTGTTTTTATAAAACAATTTCATTTTCCCTGATAACTTAAGAATGGAGAAGTTATTCCTTGAGTCCCGTGACCTTCTCTTCTGAGAGGGGACCTAGCCTGCTCTTTGAGCATACATGGCTGTGATTTGATTGGGATGGAAATATAAGCATCACATTCTTAATGTAGGTCCCTGCAAAATTCTCCCTGTTCTCCATACTTAGTGGAGTGAGACTCTCTCTATCCTTGCCTTTCTTACTAGTAGCTCCTACTGATATTTTAGCCAATTTAGTGAATATAAGGTGATTAGTTTAAGATTGTCTTGATTTACATTTTTTCTGATTATTGGAGAATTTTAGCATCTTTTTATATGGCTGTTGTTTGTCTTTTTACCTTAAACATTTCCTGTTCTTGTAGGTGTATATCAATCCCTTTTGATATTTGGTCTTGCTTACCTTTAGTTGATTGTTTTAATGAAAATGTATCTGTATCTGTTTTTGCCATGTAGAACTCTTTTATCTTTATATAATTAAATCCATCAATTTTGCCATCATTTGTATAACTTGTCTTCTTTTCCAGAAGTGAGACAAATGTATTATCTTTTTTATTATAATTTTTTTTCTAACTAAAACAAAAATTTAGTTCATTGACCCAGTTAGAACTTAGTTGGAGTTGGATGTGGATCTCATTCTATTTCCTAATAGTTTTTTTATTGAATTTCTTTTCCCAGTCATTTTTACTAATGGATTTTTCAAGCACCAGTCTCTTTAGGTTCCCATTCTCTTTCACAATGATCTGTTCTCACTACTATTTTTCAGTACGGAACAATTTTTATAATTATTGCTTTATAAAACATTTTGAAATCTGGTAGAATGAGTTCTACTTTAACTGTTTTTTTCCCATAGTTCTTTGTAGTCTTGCTTATGTAGTAATGCTTTTTAAAAACACAATTGACACTTTCCAATGATGTCCCTCCCTAGAATCCTCTCTTGTAACAATGAAGTTTTGTCAAGCAAAAAAAGCCAACAAAGTGGCTTTTTTTTTTTTAACAATATATACCTCATTACATCACATCCCTATAGTTTGCTACCTCTCTTCTAAGAGGATGGAAGCATGTTTTACCCCTGGTCCTCTGAACTTAAGATTGGTCACTACAATAATCAGTTTTCCTTTATGTTATTATCGTCATTATTACCCTGGTTCTTCTTACTTTGCTCAGCCTTCATTTCACTCAAGTCTTCCAAAGTTTCACCAAATTTATATTTGTATTTTCTTATATTATACAACTTATATACCACAGTTCATTTATACATTCTTCAATCAATGAGCATCTGTTTTGCTTCTGATTGATTTGCTATCACAAAATGTGCTTTGGTGAATATTTTTCAAGTATATGCCTTTACCCCTCTGTCTTTGACTGTCTTAGGTTATATGCCCATTGATATATCACTGAGTCAAAGGGTATTTATACCCTTTAATTATTATACTTAATTATTTTAAGCATAGCTTCAGCTTTATTTTTAAATTTTCTTTTGGATTATAAACTTAAACATACATGAGCACTTCAGAATACAAAGAACAAAAAAAGAGGATTATGTGAAACCATGAACTTCTTTTAGGTGCAATTTGTTTTTTTAAACCTCTTGAAATTCATGCTAAATTTAATACAGAATTGCCCAATTTGTTTATGTTCCTTTCTGAAATTTTCATGTGTTTTTCATTGTTTTATTGGTGTTCTTTTTTGCATCTCTATCACTACCCATGAACTCCACTCTTTCTCCTCAAAAGAAACCCTCTTATGACCAGTAAGTATAGTTGAATAAAACAAATCAACGTATCAACCATGTTTGAAAATGTATCTTATTCTGCATCTCCCATTCTAGAATCCAGACTTCTTAATGATCCAGGGATAAAGCATCACTTACCTTGAGGCCAGGTAGTTACAGGCTATGCTGAGACCAAGATCTTGAGGGCTATTGTACCTGAAAACTTTTCATTACTCTCCTGGAGTGGTTAACATAACATAATCATATCCCTTCTTGCACTTCCTAATCTGATGGTTCTGACCCCTCAGATAAACCTCCCTCCCCAACCTCTGCAATCTACTCTTTCATTTCCATTCCCTTTGAACCTGTTCAGTCCTTCCTCTGTGCCCTCTAGAATAATAAACTTCCTTTCATCTCTTGCTCTGTCTTTTGGCACTCACTGAGAATTGGCTTTTCCCATTTGGCACTGCTTTCCTGGCCATGGTTTCTATAACTGGTTTCATCTTCTCTCATACTCTCTGACGGGTTGGTCTAGTTGAAATACTTCTTTCTCCCCATTGATCCTACCCTCATTCTAAAAGGCTTCAACATATATGTTGATATTTCCTTAAATATCCTAATTTCCCAATTTTTCAATCTATTCAACTCCACATCTACCCAACTCTCTCTATTCTACCTCAGCTACACAAAACAATGTTCATATCCTTCACCTTGCTTTTATTCACAAATGTTCTATTTTAATGTTGAAGAGCTCTTAAATTTTATTAACTGATCATAACTTTTATTTTATCATTCCATATCTCCCTACACATTATGTTCCTACGCTTAGTTCCATCTTCAATCCCTTTACACCGTAGTACTTTCCCAAGCCATCATCCATGATTTGGCTATAACTCTTCTTTCCCAATCTGAACTTATTGGTGAACTATTTCAATTCTATATTTTAGTTCCCATGATCCTCTCTATCTCTTGTTTGGTCATAAATTCTTCCCATATCCATAGAACTGATTTTTCCATGCTCCACTAGTTTACTTATGATATCACCTTTTATGTCTAAATAATGTACCTGTTTTGACCTTATCTTGTGTATATGGTGTGAGGTATTGGTCTGTGCCTAGTTTCTGCCAAACTGCTTTCCAGTTTTCCCAGCAATTTTTGTCAGATGGTGAGTTCTTGCCCCAAAAGCTTGGATTTTGGGGTTTATCAAACATTAGATTATTATGGCCTTTTACTACTGTGTACCTAATCTATTCCAGTGATCCACCATCCTACTTCTTAAGGCCACTGTACTTCTTGAAGTGGAATTGGGAACTGGTCCAACCATTCTGGAGAACAACTTGGAACTACACCAAAAGTACTATAAAACTGTGCATTCCCCTTGACCCAGTGATATCACTACTAGGTCTGTATCCCAAAGAGATCAGAGACAAAGCAAAAGAACCTATTTGTACAAAAATATTTGTAGCAGCTCTTTTTGTGGTGGCTAAGAATTGGAAATTGAGGGAATGCCCTTCTATTAGAGAATGACTGAACAAGTTGTAGTATGTGGTTATGATGGACTGCAATTACACTATAAGAAATGATGAGCAGGATGGTTTCAGAAAAACTTGGAAAAACATATATAAACTGATGCAAAGTGAAATGAGCAGAACCAGAAGAACATTGTACACAGTAACAGCAATGTTGTATGATGATCAATTGTGAATGACTTAGCTACTGTCATCAATGCAATGATCCAAGACAATTTCAAAGGACCCGTAATGAAAAATGCTATCCACTTCAAGAGAGAACTGATGAACTTTGAGTGCAGATTGAAGCATTCTTTTTCCACTTTATTTTTATTCCTTTTTTTTTTGCAACATGGCTAATATGGAAATATGTTTTGCATAACTTAACATATATAAGTGATACCATATTGCTTGCTTTCTCAATGGGTGGGGTGGAGGCTGGAAGGAGGGAGAGAATTTGGAATTCAAAATTTAAAAAAATTAATGCTAAAAAATAAAAATTTAGGAAAAAAAATTATTCTGGCTCTGCTTATTTTATTCTATGTTACTTTAAGTAAGTCTCCTTGGTTTCTCTGGATTCATCATATTATTTTTCTGGCACAGTAATGTTCCTTTACATTCACATGTCACATTGTGTTTAGCAGTTTGCCACTCAATGCACACCCACTTTGTTTCCAGTTCTTTGTAATGACAAAAAGTGCTACTATAAATATTTTGGTGCATGATCCTTTTTCCTCTATCTGTGACTTCTGTGACTAGTAGTGGTATTGCTGAATGAAAAGATATTCAGAATTTAGTGACTTTTTGAGTATTGTTCCAGACTGTTTTCCAGAAAAACTGGGCCACTTTATATTTCTGCCAGTAATGCTTTACTGTAACTATTGTCCCACAGAATCTCCAACAATTGTAATTTTGACTTTTTGTCATCTTTGCCAGTCTGATGGTTGTGAAGAGGATCCTCAGGCTTGTTTTTATTTGCATTTCCTCTTATTACTTATTTGGAGCATTTTATCTTATGGTTATCAATAGCTTTTTTGGTTTTTTTTTTTTTTTGAAAATTGTCCTCAAATCTTTTGACCACTTTTACATTGGGTAGTGGACCATGAAAAGAGCTTGGCTTCATATATTTGTATAAATTCCATATAAATTTTGGATATCAAACTTTTACCATAGATATTTGTTGTGAAGATTTACAATTTGCAGCTAATCTTCTTACTCTGTTGGAATTGATTTTGTTAATGCAGAATCTTTTTAATATTGTCTGCCCGAAGTTGTCTTATTTTATCTTTTATGGTGATGACTTTTCCCTTTTGTTTGATTAAAAATTCTCTACCTTGCCCTAGTTATACAAGGGACCCTCTATCATTCTCCTTTCTATATTTAATGATAGAATCTTTTAGATTTAAATCATATTTGAAGTTTATTGTGGTATATAGTATAGGATGTCATTCTAAACCTAATTTCTGTCAAACTGCTTTCCAGTTTCACTAACAGTTCCCTTTGAATTAGGAAGTTCTTACCCCAATAGTTTTGTGTTACTGTGTTTACTCAACACTATACTACTGTGTTCATTTACTTCAGGTCATGTTTACCTTGTATGGACCATTGATCAACTTTTCTATTTTTTAACCACTACAAATAGTTTTGATGTTTACTGATTTACAGTAAGTTTTATCTCCCTTGGAGTTCTTGACCTTTTGTTTCCTTCATATGAATCATGTAGTTATTTTAACTAGTTATATTAAATAACCTTTGGTAGTTTGTTGTAGTATAGCACTAAAACTATAAATTAATTTAGGTAGTGTCATTTTTGCTTTATTAGCATAGCTTGACCATGAACTATAAAATAACTCTACAATTATTTACCTTTCTTTACAATTATTTACCTTTCTTTAACTCCGTATGTGAATGAATTTAATTCTATATAATAGTCTCTAATTCAGGTGTCAGACACTCATGTCTCTTAACAAACTAGATTCAATCTTGGAAGGTTTTCTCTAATAAAAACTTCTGTGGCTTGTTTTGCTCCTACCTAATAGTTCCTTTGAAACATTAACACTTGGCTCATGTCTCTTCATGGGTTCTGGACCCCCTGTTAACTGAGCTTAACAAAAACAATGGACATACATAAAACCATTTGTAAAAGGCAGTATGGAACACAACATTGTAAAGAAAAACAATATTGACTTAAGCAGTCTGATCTAATGATTCGGTGATCAGCCATGACTCCAGAGAACCAAAGAGGTAGAGGTTCAGAATAAGACCTGTGTTTATTGCATTGCTTCTTGGTTTTTTTTGGGGGGGGGGTTGGGTAAGAGGAATTAGGGAAAGAGAATAGTTAGTGATAGTATTACAAAAAGAAAAGAAGGTTAAGAGCATCATGAAGCATTTAGAAATGCACAGAGAAAACAGAAGGAGCTTCAGAGGGAAACAGATCAGTAGATAAATTTTTACAACTAACTGAATTTATCTTATACTTAAAAACAAGCCATATGTAATGCATATTTGTGGTTTCACTAAAAGTCTTGACCTCAAAACAATATATTCTTCCCATTATTATTGCCAAATAATCTCTCTCTCATGTCAAGACCAATTGACCACTCGATTTTTCCTCAATATCAGTTAATCAATTAATGTCAGTGAGCTTTTACAAAGAGATATTTATTGAAAAAATAGCAAGGACAGAAGTATAAAACATCCCCCAAATTGGGTGGGGGGGATGTCCACTTTTCCATGTCCCCTTGGTCCGTGGAGAAAGTGGGCTCAAACTTAAGGTCGTTGGTACAAAGTATTCCCTCCACCAAGTTTACTTATGGTTCTAGCGTAGCTAATAAATGCGATGTTCCCTTGCTTGCAGGCACAGTATCTCAGCTGCTAAGGTCCATTTGCTGCTAGGTTTGGTCAAGCAAGTAGCTCATCAGGGCTGGCTCTTCACTGGGCTTGGCTAACTAAGATCATAAAAGAATAAATACAATAGAGACAAAACAAACATGGGCACCACATATTCATGGCTGTGTGATGACTGGAGGTAAGGGCTCTTTCATGAGAGGACTAATAGCATTTCTTCAGCATCAAAAACCACTAGGAAGAAAAAGATGTCTGTTTATACTTTTTGTATGTACACTGAGTCTTGGTAACTGCTAATTAAAAGGCTTTTCATCACCACATAGTATACTTACAGGAAATAAAGAATACCTGTATACACCAAAGTTGAGAGGTAAGGAGCTGCCCCTGTATTCACACACTTTTGAAGCAGGCTAACCAGTCCTCCACATGGATTGATACCAGGCAGAGCATATTGTACATGCTCTAAGGACAGGTCAGTGTCTCTGGTACATGTAACAGAGTTCTCTTAAGCTAAATAAAATTGAGAATTTAGGACAAAGATCCCCCTAGAGTCCTCAAATAAGTATTCTAAAACTAAATGGCTAAGAGTAATCATTAGCATTTTAAGTCTTTCCTTCTTCTCAAGTTAGCAAGTATCTGTGTATCACAGTGAATTCCAAACTGAATTCAATTCAGCAGGCAGTTGAATGCTTCAGCTAGTATGTTAGAGAATATGATACAGTCCTTGTCCTCAAGCAGTTTTGAATTTAAGGGAAATAAGACATAAATCAGAGAACAGTACAAGATAATATATGATTACTTTTCAAACCTTGAAGTGCAGCAGTAAGTTGTGGGGCCAAGGCTTTAGGGAAGAGGTTGGGCTTTGTCTCATCCTTGAAACATTCCTTGGATTTGGATCGTTGGAGAGAGGAGAGCATTTCAGGTTTGAAGAGAAAGGGAAATGAACATGTGGTATGTTGAAGGGATACTAAGAAGACCAGCCTGATGATTTGTTTGAGGGGAATGGGGCAGATAAGATTGGACTGTAGGGCTAGATTATGAAGGGTTTTGAGTGCTAAGAACTTAGCTGATCCCAATAGATCTGTGATTTCATTAGTTTAGGGAATTGCTGATGAGGGCAGTCCATTTGTCATAAAGATCAGCTTCTGGTTTATAACTTATAGTCTTAGTTGCCTCGGTTAACTGAGAGATAAGTGATTTATCTAGAGTCATTGAAGCCAGTGTGTGTCAGATCCAGGCTGTCCCAACTCCAAGACTAGCTTTCTATCTGCTATGACATGCTACATTTTAGGACAGAGAACTACTGCTGTGTGTTTTTCCAAAGGGGAGTTTCATGTTCAGAGTGGATTGAAGCACAATAATAATGAAGGAAAATTGTGATTTTGAGCAAAATGTCATGAAGTGATGCACTTGGGAACTCACTACTTATTATTTGATCTTTATAATTTCTGTACAAATTTTTAAAAACATACATTTTAGGTTCACTTTTGGGTGATAAAACACGGATGATTGAGTTGTCAAAAGACATGAATGCATACATCAGACCATCTCCTACTAGAGGAACTTTAGGAGGTGTGACAAGGACTACAAAGGAAGCTATTCTTCTTTGTGAAGGAGGAGGATATGATATCATTCTTATTGAAACTGTAGGTAAGTGCATTTTTCTGTCTGTTTTATAAAAGTAAAATCCTATATTAAGTCTTATGCAAAGACAGGTTCTAGATAATAAAGTTATTTACACATAATTCATTCAATAAATTTTTCTTAAAGTTGTAAGAATTTGGGCTAAGTACTGTGAAGTATACAAAAATCTATCAGACACTGTTCCTACCTTCAAGGAGCTTAAACTCTAAAAGGGGCAGCTAGGTGGAGCAGTGGAGGGAGTACCAGGCCTGGAGTCAGGAAAACACATCTCCCTGAATTCAAATCTAAACTCAGACACTTAACTAGCTATGTAACCCTGGGCAATTCACTTGACCCTGTTTGCCTCATTGTCCTCATCTGTAAAATAAGCTGAAGAAGGAAAGGGCAAACCACTCCAGTATCTCTATGAAGAAAACCCTAAATGGGGTCACAGAGAGTCAGACACAACTGAAACAACTGAACAACAATACGCTCTAATAGGCAAGATATGGCATATTCATGAGTAACTATAAAACCAAATAATGTTATAAACATCTTAAGTGGTTCAAACAAAAAGGGTCATTGGAACTTCAATAATAGTCATCTTTAAAAGTACTTTGCCTCTTCTTGTGACATGCTGGAAGGAAATGAATGTGATTATGTTGTTTGCATTGTAGGTGAGAAAAGGAGATTTGATCAAAACTATAGTTGAACTTGAGGGGAGTAGCATGTAGTAGAAAGAGTGATCATATAGAAGTCAGAAGTCTTGGTTTGTAGTGCTGACTATCGTTGTGTGATACTGGGAAATCACTTAACCTTTCTTAGCATAACTTCCTTTTTTTTTTTTTTTTTAGGCAATTGGGGTTAAGTAACTTGCACAGGGCCACACACAGCTAGTAAATGTCAAGTGTTTGGTCTGAGGTCGGATTTGAACTCAGGTCCTCCTTACTTCAGGGTTGGTGCTCTATCCACTGTACCACCTAGCTGCCCCAATCACTTCCTTAATTATAAAATAAGGGGCTTGGGTTAAAATAATTTCTAAGGTCCTTTTTAGCCCTAAAATTCTGATTCTTCTTCTTTTTTGTGTGTGTCCTTTGGTCAAAAAAACAGTTTTTCTTTACTACTTTTTCCCATATCCTATTTGAGACTTAGCAGTTGTTAAGCTCCAAAATCATCTATAAAACACACAAAAACAGAGAGAAGGAAAAAAGAGTGAGGACAGCTTATTCATGACTTTCTTTCCCTATTGTGTTCAGAGCAGTTCTTTTAGCTTGGATCAGTCTGGATTATTCCCTCTGTCTCACCCCACATGCAATCTGTTGCCAAACCTTGTTGATTCTACCTCCACATCATCTCTTTTTTTTTCCCGCTTACACAGTTGCTAACCATTCTAGTTCAGGTCCTCATCATCTTTTACCCGGACTACTATAATAGACTTCTTCTTCTTCTTCTTCTTCTTTTTTTTTTTTTGGCTAGGCAGTGGGGTTAAGTGACTTGCCTAGGGTCACACAGCTAGTAAGTGTCAAGTGTCTGAGGCCAGATTTGAATTCAAGTCCTCCTGATTCCAGGGCATATGCTCTATCCACTGTGCCACCTAGCTGCCCCTGTAATAGACTTCTAATAGGTCTTTGCTTTTTCAGACTCTCCCTTCTTCTATATTGCCTGTATATAGTTGTCAGAATAATATTGCTAAGACTCAGGTGTGAGTGTCACACCTGTGATCCAGAATCTTTAGTGACTAACTGCTGTTTGCTCAAGGGGTATATATGTATGCCTTAGCCTGACATTTATGGCCTTCAACAATATGGTGTCAATCTACTTTTGCAGCCTTATTTCATATTATTCCACTTCATGAATGCTACAGTCCAGTCAAAATGGTCTATTGACCATTCCCTGCACTCAGTACCCTATGATCCAAGGACCTGATGAATTTGAAGAAGCTCTTTCACATACCTAGAATGCACTGTGTTTTCATCTTCGTTTCTCAGAATCCCTGACTTTATTTGAAGTACAGCTTAGATGGAACATGAAACCTTTCATTCTCTTCCCACTTCCAGTTTGTTATTTTCTTCGTGTGATACTTATTTGTGTACCTGTAGCTTCCAGCCTAATCCCTAAGATAATACAAACTCCCTAAAGGTGAGGACTGTTTGCTCATACATAAGCACATAATAAAGGTTGAATTGAAAATTAGCATAGTGTTTTTAGGTCTGCTTTGTTTCATCTCTTACTCATGCATACTGGAAATGTAATTTTTGTATATATAATTTTTTTTTCAATGAACTAATATTTATTTTCTCTCTTCAGGTCCCTACCCTCAACCCCACTGAAAATAACAGAAAAATTCTTGTAACAAATCATAGAAATACAAATGACTACATTGGCAATGTCCAAAAATAAATCCTCATTTTGCATCTTGAGTCCATTAGCCTTTCTGTCAGGAGAAATTTATTAATTTTAACAAATTTCTCTGAAAGAAAATAATTAAGATTAAATGTTATGGAATTTTACCCATCTGGAGTTAGATTATATATTTGCTTTCCCCAGACTTGACTTTCTTTATTTCAGCATGGAGACCATCATGAATTTTCCTTATAGAAATTCTCCTTTTGCCTTTCAAATAGGCTTTGAGGAATACATTTTGAATATATGCTTATGATTGACATTTTTCAGGTGTGGGGCAGTCAGAATTTGCTGTTGCAGACATGGTTGATATGTTTGTTTTATTACTACCGCCAGCAGGAGGAGATGAATTGCAGGTAATTGTTCTCTCTTTCTTAATTGGAAATATGTGGGATATATCCCAGAAATTCCAAATTTTCATTATTGCCTGTGTAGGTATGTCTCTACCTAACATTACAGATTGGTTAGTTTTTGTCCAGTTTTTGTCTTAGGCAGTTTTTTTTTAATGTTATGGGAGGTTTGTTTGTAATTTATTTGTAAGGTAACATTATTGAAGGTATACCTTTGTAAGTTAAAATGATAAAAATGAGTGGGCAGTGAAGCATGATTCTTTATTGGATAAAACATTTGACTAAATGGTAGGTTTGCTTTTTTGTTCCTACCTTCCATAGATTTACTATATGACCTTAAAATGAGTCATAAGATCTATTTTCTCTATGACTAAGGCAGGAAGGGTTAAAATAGGATAGCTCTGACCTACAGGGACCGTTGAAATCTTGCTACTTATACTATACTTACTTCAGAACTTTTATTTATTAGATATATCATCCTTTAAATTAATTGATTCTGTATTTTTCTGGGAAGCTAGAATTCTACTTTATAAAATAAGAGTTCTGTCCTTACTTCAGGAACCATCTGAATTCAAGTTTAAATTTTTTTTTTGTTATTGGTAACTTTGTATTGTTATAGTGAGTGTAAAATTATGAGTCATTAAATTTCATTAATGAAAGTTATTTGAAAAATTGCAACTTTTTAATTGTTATTTTATAAATAACACTTTTCCACTGTTTCCCACAATTATGGGTTAGTCACCATTGGATTTCATCTTTTGACATTGACATTTAATCTTCTACCATAATTTGGATCAAAAGACTAAGATAATCTCTTCAAAAATTTCAGACCTCGGTTTACTTTTAAATTATAAGGTGTTTTTTCCAAACAGACAAGAGAAAAATTTCTCATCTGTATATATTAGAGGGATATTTCAAAGAGCAAAGATTTCTTCTCCAGAAATGTACTCTTTCCGCTTTCCTAGCAGGTTTTAAGTGTTAGAATGGCATAAAATAGCTATATGTGTATTAGTGGTATGTGTGTTATCTTTCTGACCAATGTAATGATGGATAATTGCAAATCTGAGATAGATAAAGCATTTAGTAAGCACTTATTATGTGCCAGGCACTGTGATAAACCCTGAGGTTACAAATACAAACAAGATAATCTCTACTCCCAAGGAGCTGAAGAGGAGGCAGAGAACTGCCTTTTCTAGTTAGGGAAGCCTGTACAGAAGAGGGAGCACTTAGGCTAAGCCTTGAAGAGAAGGATCCTGAAAATTTAGAAAAGGAGGGAATGTTTCAGTTATCAGGGATAACTTTTGTCAGTGTATAGAAGTAGAACCTAGTATGGCATGGTGAGTTTGGACAAAAACTAGTAGTGCAGTTTGATTGGACTGTAGAAAGTGGGATGAGAATTAATAATCCTCCCCTACTCCACCCCCCCAAAAAGGGCTGGGTTGTAACTAGATTATGGAGAGCCTTAAACAGGTACTTTGTATTTCATCCAGTGGATAACACAGAGTCACTGTAAGTTTTTGAATAGGGGGTGTGACATCAGAACTGTGCCTTAAGAGGCTTGTTTTGGAAGGTATATATGGATAAGAGAGATGGGAGACTGTAGGCAGGGAGATGAATTACTCGCCTAGTCCAGTTAATGATAGTACAAGTGTAAAAGGTGATGAGAGGATATGAGGTATTGGCCCTGTGGAAGTGTAATCAGCAAGTCTTGGCAACTGACTATATTTTAGGGGTGATGGGAAATAAAAGAAAAAGGAAGAGTCAAGGAAATTCCAAGGTGTTAAGACATATGTGACTGGGAGTATGGTGGTCTTATTGATTATACCTTCACACATCATCTCTCCCATCTGCCTCTTCTTTATTCACACAGCTACCACCTGAGTTCTGGCATTTATCACTTTTCACCTGGACTATTACAGTAGCTTCCTAGTTAGTCTGTCTGCTTTAATTCTCTCCCCCTCCAATCCATCTTCTACATTACTGCCAAATTGATATTCCTAAAGTACAGATCTGACTATATCAGTTCTTTGTTTAAAATGGTTAAAAATTTTAAATGTAACAAACACAAAAGAGCATTTCTTTATATAAAGGTGAATACCAAAAAAGATTTTAATATAAAATCATGAATAATTATTCCATTTTGCTTGTTTTTTTTTTAAAAAGTGAGAACTTTAACATGTCACTTTCAAAACTCTCCCACTTATCCATGTTTAGTTCTGAACTTCTGTTCTTTTCTGAATACTTTTTAAAGTGTTCCAGTAGGTTTCTTTTCTTCTTTTGACATCACTATCCCTTTTTCCTCTCCTCCTTTTACTCCCACCACCCCATTAAAAACAGAAAGGAAAAAAAAACCCTTTGTAACAAATAAGCATTGTCAAACAAAATAAATCCACACAATGACCATGTCCAAAAATATATATCTTCTTCCACACCTTGAGTCCATCACCTCTTCATCAAGAGGTGGTAGCATTTTTATCATAAGTCCTCTTGTTCATTGCTTTGATCAGAATTCTTAAGTCTTTTAAAGTTTTAGTAAGAACTAAAAAGGAAACAAATAACTGGGGGAAAATCTTTACAGCAGCTTTCTCAGATAAAGGTCTCATTTTCAGGATATTTAAGGAACTGATTCAAATTTGTAAGATTAAGAAACATTCCCCCAATTAATGATCAAATGGAAAGGCAGTTTTCAAAGGAAGAAATCTAAGCTATTTATAATCATGTGAAAAAATACTTTAAATTACAAATAATTAGAGAAATTCACATTAAAGCAACCTTGAGATTACACCTCATACAACTCAAACTGGCAGAGATAACAAAAGAGTTTGAAAATGACAACTACGGAGGAGATGTGGGAAAACCGATACACTACTGCACTGTTGATGGAGCTGTGAATTAGTTCAGCCTTTCTGAAAAGCAATTTGGGACTATTCCAATAAAGATACCAAACTGTGCATACTCTCTGACTCAGTTACAACTTCTAGGTCTGTACTCAAAAGAAATCAAAGAAAGAGGAAATATGTATAAAAATTATAACAGCTTTTTGTGGTTGCCCAAAGGTGGAAACTAAGAGACATCCTCCTATTGGAGAATGGTTAAACAAGATGTGGTATATATACGGAATATAATGTCATTTCATCATAAATAAAAGATGAAATGGACAAATTGAGAAGAAATAAGGAATAGCTTTATGAATTAATGCATAGTGGAGTGAGCTGAACTAGGAGAACAATTTATACAATGATGGGCATCCTCAAGCTGCTTAAGAAGAGAGATTATTCTATTTTTTTTTCATCTTTTGTACCTCGTACAGTGTCTGACAGTGCTAGTCACTTCATAAATGTTTGTTAAGTGATTGATTTCCTTCTATGTTGCTAATGCCCTTGTATGTGTTGTTTACCCCCAGTAGAATGTAAGCTTCTTGAGGACAGAGGCTGTTGCATTTGTATCTTTCCATTGTGCCTTAAGCATGTCTCCAAATCAAAAAATAATTATGTATGGTATAAAGTAGCATTAGGGATATGAGTATCTGGGACACAGTAATCACTTGATAAATAATTTTTGAATAAATGGTGTTATCAGTAACAATAGGGAATCTTAAAGGAGATGTGGTTTGGGGAAAAGATGGTGAGTTTAGTTCAGGACATGTTTAGTTCGATGTGTGTGAGCTATCTAGATGAAGGTATTTGGTAAGTAGATGACAAGACTGGAGTACTACTGGAGTCCCCCATAGGGGAGAGACATCAGCTCAATGTATAGATTTTAGAGTCATCTGCATAGAATTAATAATTGAATCAATGAGCAGATAAGGTCAATAAAGGAGAGAGTATATGGAGAGAAAGTAATGGGGCATAGAATAGAGCCTTGGGGGATTTTCACACTTAAGCTGAAAGAATAATGAAACATCTTGCCTTATGACGACCAATATTAATGCTTATTCCCATTTCCCCCTTTTTTTCTTCAGGGCATCAAACGGGGTATAATTGAAATGGCTGATCTAGTAGCTATAACTAAAGCTGATGGAGATTTGGTTGTACCAGCTCGAAGGATACAAGCCGAGTATACCAGTGCATTAAAATTACTCCGCAAGCGCTCAAAAGTCTGGAGACCAAAGGTGAGCATCCATTCCATTTATAAGCTTTTCCTCCTGAATGGACTTGTGCACACTTTACAAAAGGATGTAAATCCTAAGCAAGACATATAATCAATCTTAGCTTTTATGTGAAGATTTGAGCCTTTAAAATTGTGACAAAAGTAGAGTCTATAGCAGGGATATTAAAATTATCACAAACCTACTACTTGTTAAAAAGTAGTTTAAAAAGTTAAAAATGGGTTCGAGATATGAAATGATAGATTAAGTTACTTAATGCTTGATTTTGAACATGTTGAAATGATAGCAAATCCATTCTGAAAACAAACTGTTCCCAAGATTATAAAGCTATTGATGATTAGTTTCTCCACCATGTGAAAGAGTAAAGGCTTTTGTAGTCGGATACTTTCTTTCCCATTTAGCATGTTACGAAGTTGGTGGCAAGGGGAGGTGGCAGTAAAAAAGATATAATGCTATGTCTATTGATGTCATAATTGTGACTTCTCCAGTTTTACCTGTAAGATTATTATATTATTAAAGAAAGAAACCACAAACGTGACAGCTGTAGGAAAGTAAAATCATGTTTCTTAGACTAGGCTTCTAATCCCATCCATGTATCATTCCTCACTGTTCACTTACTGTGCTGACCTATTCCCCCAATCAGGATTATTTGCCCCTATTAATGGGGCTGTGGTCCCAAAACCAACTTGGATGTGAAAGCCTTACCTAGCTTTGCAGTATTTATCTTTATAACCACCCTCTCACCCAATTATTAGCTCTGCACAGATTACCAAATTGCGATTTGAATCCATGATAAGTTCTTGGCTCTGCAACAAATTTATGGAGTAATTCTAGTTAAGTTACTCTTTGTACCTACTTTTCTACGTTTTAAAAATGCAGCTTGAATTTGTTGTTTACTTGTATAATGAGATAGTTAAGAATGAGCCACTCAAGAAGAATACTTACTATTCCTTTGATAAGAAATGAGTCAGATTGCTCTTCATTTTTCTATAGGTAGTTCGCATTTCTGCAAAAACTGGAGAAGGCATCACTGAGATGTGGGACAGAATGAAAGAATTCCAGGACCTCATGCTTGCGAGTCACGAGCTCATTGCCAGGAGACGAAAGCAGCAGAAAGTCTGGATGTGGAACCTGATCCAGGAAAGTGTGTTAGAACGTTTCCGAAATTGTTCAGCAGTAAAGGACCAAATTCCTTTTCTGGAGGAAAAGGTTGCCAGTGGGGATCTTTCTCCAGGACTAGCAGCAGATATATTGTTGAAAGCTTTTAAAATCTGAGACTAATTTATGTGATCTTTCAATATGTTAAAATATTTTAATATTAAAATTCTCTCATGATGTTTACAATTTGTAATTCATTTTTATGGCCAGATTTGATTCCCATATTTGAGATTCACACTTGGTAAACTTAAGTAGGGTATCAGTGGTAAAGATGAGGCAATTTCACAACACTTAGAAAGTTCCTACCATACGTTACTAACTATAGTTATTTTCTGTTCCTCCTGGCACACAGAAGTGGGACTTGCTAAGCTCTTGCCCACGAGTGCAGAGGCGATGCAGAATTGGCTTCTGTCCTTAGTCAGTAACAAAGGAGACTGAAGGAGGCAGAAAGGAGATCATGTCCCAGAAAACCTTCTTTTCCAGGCAAAAAAATCAGTATTGACCACATTTTTAAAGTTCTGTTTGGTGCTAATAATAATAGAATCATTTTTGAAAACCTTAAATATATGATTGACATTTAGGGAGTATCAGATTCATTGAGGAATTTTTGAAATGAATATATATGGCATAAAGAAGCAAAAGAGTTGGGGAAATATATGATGACTAAATTATAGGATATCTATTCATATTTGAGCACCAATCTCAAAAGAGTGATGGAACCATACCAAAGATGGGGAAATCCATTGTAACCTATATGGGCCAGGTAATCTACCAGTTCCAATTAATCCCCCAAAGGACAGCATGGACACTCCCCCAAATTCTAGCTAATCCTTAATTACTTAAGGATTAATTATCCAATTTGTGGCAATTTAAACTTTTTATTCCTTCTTTCTCCCGTTTTCCTTTTAGCACTTTGCTACTTTTGTTAGAAGCTTTAAAAATTATTTTATGATATAAAGACTACTAGCAGGAAAAATTAAAATTTCATTTTTTATATTAAAGATAACAGAATTTGAAGGTTAGTTTTGAGATTTTAAACCTAAGTTATTAAACGCAAATGGCCACGTTTTCCTGTTTCCATTTCTTTTCCGCTACCCTATTAACTGCGTAATGCTCTCCCTTCTTGTAATTTATAAGCATTTGACTGTGGTTTTTAAGTCCTTTTCATAGTTAATTCTTTGAATATATTTTGTACTTTGCAATGATATGGGTCCAGTGACAATTTGTCAGCTGAGGTCCAGCTTAGTTAAATCTGTAGAAGCTCATCACCAGAAGTTTAGCCACCATGGGATGCATTGGTACAGGGAATGCTCACACAAATGAAAACAGGAATCCTGGAAGTAGTGAAGTCAGTGTGTATATATTTCAGTAAGCCACTTTCTGTGATCCATGAGATATCTTCATCATACAAATTATTTTCCCAGGAATTTCTTTAAAGGCCCTATTTTCAAGTCTGTTAGAACATTTAAAGCAGAATTCTACTTCCTAAGTTGCTGAACTTAATTTCCTCAAGTTTTATTTTAACCAACATTCCTTTCAGGTTATCCCAGTACTAATGGTATTAGGATATCTGTTTCATAGAATCATAAAATTAGAAAGCACTTTGAATGATTTGTTTTACCTATCCTCATATTTTCAGAAAAGATCAAGCTTAAACAATCCCAGGCACATGGAATTCTGTTATGTTTTTAAAGACGCATAACTTTCTGCAGTGAGATGCAGTATAGCATATTTTGAAAGAGGGGGCTGGTCCTGGGGTCATGAAGACCTGGATTCAAGTCCTGTCTCTGACTCATACTACTTATGTGACATTGGACAAGTTAATTAACCTCTCCATGACCCAGACAACTCCAAGACAGTTTTAAACTACTAGATGCTCAGCACTGGTAGAGGAAGTTTCTATACCAGTAGTTCGTTATATTGAGGAAATCACTGGTTCAGACAAAAAACTTCAGAAACCCATTTCGAATGTTGAAAACTAAAAATAAATCAATACATTTTAAAAAAAGAAACCCATTTCAGTTTGTAAAAAAAAAAGCTCCTTGTGTGTCATAACCATGAAAATAATTATTTAAAAAATTAAATTATGAAAAACAATTTTTAACCTCAAGCCCTTAGAGGTAGGGTTAGTTTTTTGTTCTCCCAAATTTAGTTATGTATTCATTCTTATTTTGAAACTAATTTTTTATATTGTAAATATTCTAAAGCGACTTTATATTCTCCTTAATTTTTTGTACCATTATTGCATTACTGATCACATAATGGAATACTGTCTAAAAGATCCTTTACCTTTAATGCATTTGTTTATGAAGCCTAATCTTACACAAGGAACCCTTATCTGTGTTACTTGAACTTGCCAGTCTAATGACAATTTTTTGGCTTGTGGCACAATCCACCATAATTTAATTTCAGAGAAGACAGAGGAAATGGTAGGTAGTCCAAGAACAATCAGAAACAGCATTTAGCCTCATTTTTCCCCCCTTTCCACCAAGGAATTCTGGTTAGTTAATTATTATAATTCATGGACAGCTCATTTTTTTCCCACTTGAAACATATGCTTACAGTAGATGATAGTGAGGCACACCCTCTTTCCCCAAAGTATTTGTAATTACTGTCCTAACCACAAGTGTACCTTTAGAAAATAGTGCATTTTTTTTCCATTAGTGTTTCAAGTAGCATGTTTGATAACAAAATATTATAGTGTGATAAAATAATATAGTGGTAAATGAATGACTTTCATGAAAAGGTTTCACTAGAGAAAAAAGCAGTTTAACTTTGAGCTATTTTAATTGATGAAAATTTAGGCAGTATGAATTTTCTAAGTGAGTCATAGGACATTGAAAGTTTCTTGTGAGAGCATATGATACTTAGCTGAGAATTTGGTATATGTGAGGAAGCTTATTTTTTTTTTAGGATGCTTATGTTTGAATTGGTGGTAATTTTTAAAGATAGTGGAAGTTGCGTGATTGCGCAATTCTAAAGAGCACCCGATCTCAAGTTTAGGACAATAATAAGGAAATAATAAGGAAAAAATAAGGAAATAAGGAAAGACTCTTAGGAGATAAATACTGTGTGTTGTATACATGACTTTAATACCTTGAAGTTGAAAGTATTTTACAAAGTATTTTATTTCATTCTTTCTAAAAGATAATTTAATAGCGAATGTTATCCTTAAGCTAGGTACAGGGAGAATAAATGAGTTGTGAGGAGAAGACTATCAGTGGAACAACTGTGTAATTCAATTGAGACATCCGTGCCATTCCTTTAACTCTTAAGAGTCCATCCTTTTTCTCTCTTCTGCAACTAGATTACACTTTACTATTTGGAAAGGGTTTCCACGATCTAGTTTTCCTTTGTTTTTGAATTTTCTAGTAAGTTTTGAGTATTACCCATTTAGAAATGTCTCAGTATATTGTTAACTACAGAAATATATTATATACTATATAATTATGAAATACAATATACAATTATAATATATAATTATTGAATATAACATATAATATTATATTAAATGTATATTACATGTGGGCAGCTAAGTGGTACAGTGGATAGAGTACTGAACCTGGAGTCAGGAAGACTCATCTTTCTGAGTTTAAATCAGGTCTCAGATACTTACTGGCTGTGTGACTCTGGGCAAGTCACTTGACTCTGCTTCAGTTTCCTCATCTGTAAAATGAGCTGGAGAAGGAAATGGCAAAACACTCCATTATCCTTGCCAAGAAAACCCCAAATGGGATCACAAAGAGTCAAGCACGACTGAAAGGATTGAACAACAATATTACGTGTAGGTATGTAATATATGCATATGTATATATAAACCTATATTTAAAATTCTTGGCTTTATAACAAAGGATACTAATTGGCTTTTGTTACTTGGTGATAGCATGATAATGTTAGTTAAGACAAAAAAGAGGATAACTTAAGTTATTCAAGCCTGGTGAAGGGATATTCTCATTATTACCTGTCACTTATTTTCTTATTCTTATGTAAGAAATTTACTCTTGGTCATGGAGTTATATTTCCTTTATCCAGGTTTGTAGCTAGGGAAATAGATAGTCCCCCTACCAAATTTTCAGATGTCTTTCTTACACTTAATGGCAGAGAGGATGTATTGTGTAGGATGGAAATGTGCAATATAAAGCTTTGAATCATGATGAAACTAAAATTCTTAACTTAGCCAGAGTCTAATTTCTTTTAGACACAATTTAATTTTTGAAAGTAGAACCTATTTGGGTTTTTTTTTTAACTCTGGGCTTCTGCTAATATTTGAGGCTTTCTTTTAATCATATAAAGAGATACAAGATTAAAAATATGTTATTAATAAAGGCATCTAATTCCTGTTATCATTTAGCTTATCTTGACTTTTCCCCTTCTAAATTATCACACAATTTAATATTAAAAGTTGCCTAATTTGATAAGTCTTGATGATAACAGATGTCCTTCCTACCTTTTCTTTAGGTGATTGGAGAAGAAAACTATTAGGATCACTGTGAAATGAACAACATTTTTGTGCCCTACCTCTTTTTGAAATGAACAGAGAAGTGCTATATGGTATAGTGAAACATGTTTGGGTCAAAAATAAGTTTTCCAAATTCATACTCTGTATTTTGATCTCCTGACCAAAAAAGAGAGAGGTGAAATCCAGGACAGCATTGTTGTAAATCATTGGCAGAACATTTCAGAGGGGAAAATAATCCTGCAGAAAGCTCGACTTAAAATCCAGCTAAGTCAGATCATCCTGAGATTGTTGAAAAAAATGAAAGTATTACAACAAATAGACATTAAATAGAACAGTTCTGCTAGTGTTTCTCTAGCAATTTAGCCTCTTTTGTAATAAGAATGGAGTCATAATATTTGGACTCTACCACTTCACTACTAGGTCAAGAAGAGGATATAGAACTTAAGAAGAGAAAAGAGTTAAGTGCATCTGGACCTAACCAAATACAGACAGTAGAAACCCATGCTAGAGAGGACAATTGTAAGGGCACTCTAGAATCAATTTTCAGAATATCTCAAAGAGATAATAAAAGAATTAAGTAGAAAAGATCAGGAATGGCCATCTGCTATCTTTCCTGGCCAAAAAAAAGAACAATGTAAAAAACACCAGAAATTATTCATAGTACAAAGTCTTTATGAGAGTGGTGTATGTATCCCTCAAAGGTACTCTTGAGGAAAACATGAGAAGGGAACAAACAAGCTTTTATTTAATTTTTTTCCTTTTAAAAAAAATTTTTGTTCATATATAGAATTGTTTATATCACCTTCATTTCCAAATATATTCTTCCTTTCTCATCCTATACCTTGTCACAAAGACATTTTTCAAAAGTAGGAGGAGTGGGGGGAGAAGAACAGTTCAGCCATGAACCAGTGCATTGAGTCTGACAGTACATGCAGTGTTCTGCAGCCATAGCCCCTCCCATCTTAAAAATAAAGGAGGAAGACATAGTGTCTTACCTCTTTTTTGGGGTATAGCTTGGCCATTATAATAACACAGTATTCTGTTTCATTTTGTTGTTGTTGTACTTTCCATTTACATATCGTTGTTTGTATTTTTGTCTGGTTCTGTTTACTTCACTCTGCTTCAGTTCATAAGTCTTCCCATACATCTCTGTTAAGTCTTCATATTTATCATCTTTGTTGTAATACTATTTTATTACATTTATGTATCACAATTTGTTTAGCCAATCCCAAGTTGTTTGGTAGCTCCAATGTTTCCACTTCTTTGCTACCACAAAAAATGCTGCTTTTATTATAATCCAAAAAAAATTTCTTAAGTAGACCACATCTTCTAGTCATCCTGCTGATTAAGAGATGTAAAGAGTGCAGATTCTTCCTGTTTATTGTTGAATTTTTTAAAATTGATTTGCTAGAACAAAAAACAACCTTAAAGGCTATCTTCAAACAACGTATTTTGAAATATAATTGTTAAAATCATATAAAGTTCCATGACACATATGGTCATGGAGACAGCTCTGTTCTAGGATCTGCTAAGAATCATCATATGAAGCTAGGCTTATATAAAAGAAACATGCTTCCTTGAAGAATTTATCAGTGTTACAGCAGAGAGTTTCTGTAGAGTCCAAATAAATGGATTCTCTGTTGATTGCAAGGATCTTCAGGTGCCCATAGAAGTTTAGTGGCTTGCCCATTTTTACATAGGTAGTAAGCATTAGAAGTGGGATTGGAAGTCAAGACCTTCTGACTACAAGCTTGGAAGTTTGCCCACTACACTACACTATTTCTCTCTGCATATATATCCATAGATAGATAGATATTTGTAGCTTACCTGCAGTGGTTGGAAAATGGCCTGGGCCCAAAATTGAATTAGAAGAGATCAAATAGGATCACATTTGGAAAATAGGAGCATTTTCTATTATCATAAACTACTCACTGTAGTGACCAACCATTTAAAATTTTTTTAAATTCAATTTTATTTTCAGTTCCAAATTCCTTCTCCCCCACTCATTGAGAAGTCAAGAAATACAAAACACATTAGGAATATGAAGTCCTGCAGAACAAATTTCCACATTAGCCATATTTTTTAAAAAAGGCAAGAAGTCTGCACTGAGTCCATCAGTTCTCTGAAGTAATTGGTATTTTTCATCATGAGTTCTTTGGAATTTTGGTGGGTCATTATGTTGAATAGAGTTACTAAGGCTTTCACAATTGATTATCTTTACAGTATTGCTGTTCAGCCTATCTTTCAAAGCAATAGTCTTCCAACAATGCTTTGTGACTATGAATCATGGAACCCCAACATTCCTGGAAGATCACAATTTTAGGCAATTCATACACTAGTGGAAATATGCAGGTCCTTATTGGTACTATACTACAAACCTACTTAGACCCATCATGCATGCAATTAATGGCATGAAAAACAGCGTTATGAATTTAATAGGACCAGAAAAAAAGGTGGGATAGTCTTGTAGCAAGAGTTAGGGATAAGAGATGGGTAGCTCAGTGCATCACTAGTGTCTGTGAAATATCCAAAGGACTGAAAGAAGGCCTATAACATAGTCCGTAAAAACTTGAAGGATGATTTTTGATGGAAATCACAGATGCTTATCCTGGGTAAGATGAAAAGGCATGGAGGACTTAGTTACAACCTGCATTTGCGGATGGAATGCACTGATGACATCAAAGATCTCTCAAAATAGTTGAAGTATAAGTCTGTCTCTTAAAAAAACCCTACAGTTGACACAGTTGGTTTCTCTACTAATAATGAGAAAGAAAAAAATTGTTTGTATTTTTAAATGATTATGTAAGATGTTCTGTAATTTTACTTTCCTGCCTCAGCAGTTGCTCTATTGTGAACTAATCTCAGAGTGTCAGAGAAATGTCACAGGTTTATAGTCAAGTTCACAAAACATTAAAAAAAAACCTTTTGTTGATGCCTTTTGTTTTTACATCAGTAATTTTTGGAAATACTCAGTCCCACATCCTTCCCCCTTGAAATAGAACCTTTCCTTATGTGAAGGAAAACATTTTAGCAAAAAACATCCTCTGTAGTGGCCCTGTTGGACAAGGTCTATAACATTTTCCCCTAAGTAGTCCCCCATCTCTCTTCCAAGAGACAATAGGTATATTTCATTATTTGTTCTTCAGGATCATTATTGGTTTTTCAGTTACTTAGAATTTGGATTCCTTTGGTGATTTTTTTCATTTGTTGTAATTCACACACAAGCAATATAGCACTAGGAATTATTTATAAGAAATAGATCCATAGGTTGTTGCTCATCCTTTGTTTTTGAAGAGGACCAATAACATTATGGGTGATGTTTTGACTTCCACATGAACTGGATTTAAGTGAGGCAGAGTTGCACAAAGTTGTCAGCCTCACTCTTCCTAAGTCATCGAAGTCTAGTGGCAAGACAAAAGTAAAATAGACCCATGGGTAAATAATAATGGACAGCATGGTTCATTTTGAGCAAATTGGTTGTAAATTTCCTGAGACAGAGGAAAAGCCACAAACAGCAACTGGTCTTTCTAAAGAAATGGCAGTCCAAAGCATAGACTACACATAATGTAACTGACCAAGTGTCACTGTGTGAATAACAACTCTATAAGTCAGGTTTCTCAGCTTTGTGAGATGAAATGATAAATGGATAAATACATGGTGGTAAATATATTTGTGTCTCAGCTTTTTGCATTTCTCAAAATACCATGGAAAATACCCCCCAAAATTGTATAAATCACAAAATCAGAACTCTCTACTTATGCAACATGCCCGAAGGAGTCAGGGTTGGAACTTGGAGTGGTGACCTGGATCATTGGTGATTTTCCTTTCTGAAAATATTTTATGTGCCAAATCTGTTTGTATGGAATTTTTTACCACTTATAAATTCTCCAGGGTCACAGTAGGGATTAGAAATCCATCCAACCAAACCACCAGCATCAGCCTCCTACTGTTGGGGAAATGGCTGAAAAAAATGATGATTTATAAATATAATGGAATATTACAACAGTTTAAGAACTTACAAATAAGATTACCACTGGGCATGTACCCCCAAGGAATTCAAAGACAAGGGAAAAAGTCCCATATGTACAAAAATTAGCTGCACTTTTTGTGGCAGCAAAGTATTGTAATCAAAGTAGGTACCAATAAATTAGGGTATGATTAGAAAATTGTGGTATATGAATGTAACTAAATAGATCCATAAGAAATGATGAAAATGAAGAATTGGGGAAACTTGACATCAGAGGCAAAGCTCTCCTACAAGCACCCTCTTAGTTCAAGTTTCATGTTGGGACAAAATGAGGCACTTGAAAATAATTTGACATTTAACACGAGGGGCTTTATTTGGTGCAACTCAACAAGGCAGCTAGGTGGAGCAGTGGATAGAGCTCCAGGCCTTGAGTCAGAAAAACCCCTCTTCCTGAGTTCAAATCTAGCTTCAGACACTAGCTGTGTGACCCTGGGCAGGTCACTTAACCCTGTTTGCTTCAGTTTCTTCACCTGTAAAATGAGCTGGTCAACAAAATGGCAAACCGCTCCAATATCTTTGCCAAGAAAACCCAAATGGAATCATGGAGAATCAGACAAGACTGAAACAACTGAACAAGAAACACAACAAGGAGATGCAGGAAGGCTGTAGTGGCACTTGGGTGTGGCTTACTTTATCACCATGTGGAAATAGGCCTGGTCAGCCCAACAGAGCAATGCTACTTTGAGACTTTTTAATGTTTTTGGTTTTTTTCTTAGGCAATCAGGGTTAAGTGACTTGCCCGGGGTCACATAGCTAGTAAGTGTCTGAGGCCCTGTTTGAGCTCAGGTCCTCCTGACTCCAGGGCTGGTGCTCTACTGTGCCACCTAGCTGCCCCTATTGGGACTTGTTATGGCTTTGGAAAGCCATGCCAGGGGAGTTGGGGCCAATCAAGTCCCAAGGGCAGCTGTGTCCTAGACCTAGCCCAGGTTAGCCAGGGAGAGCAGGGAGAGGGAGTCGGGTGAAAGAAGGAAGAAGCTTCATGAAGAAATCTGGGACCAATTGTGTAATCCAATCAGATCCCAAGACAGCTTGTGGGAGGAAAGGGGGTGTATCAAGGAAATGCCCGTCCTATCACACTTGGGAAGACAAATGAATCACGCAGAGCAAAGAATCAGAACTGGGAAAATAACTTACATGATAATCACAATAACATAAAGGAAAACATGGAAAGATATCAAAACTCAGATGGATACAATGACCACTGCTGCTATCAGAGGCCTGCCTCCCTTCTCTTTGTAGGGGTGGTAAGCTGTAGATGTGGGATGGAGAATACATTGTCAGACAATACCAATGTATTAGTACATACAATTATTTTATTATTTGGCTTAGCTAGATTTCCTTGTTACAAGGGAGGGTTCTGTTGGTGGGTGGGCAATTGCAAGGAAGTAACAGCTTTGTAAAAAGAAAAGTGTAAGCTCATAAATAAAACATTTAATTTAAAAGATGAATGGCAAGTACAAAGAAAACAAAGAAATATGGGAAAACATTCAAAGTGGTATAGATTGAAGGCAAAACCAAAAGTACAATCTGTGTACCAAGTAAAACTGTGAATAATAAAAATAACAACAAAACCCAAATATAAATATGCAGAAAAATTCAGAAGAAGACGTGGAAACAAATGGAAATAACAGTGGACTTGAAGCCAGAAGACCCTGGAATGAAGCCTCATCTCTGCTACTCTCTGGTTGTGTGACCTTTGGTAAGTCACATCACCCTTTGGTCCTCAGCTTTCTCATCCACAGAGTAATGGGAGTCAGACAAGATGCCATTTTAAAGTCTTTTCCAGCTCTAACTCGCATTTTGTTACTCTCTGGTTATAGCCAATACACACTTAAAAAAATAAACAACCCTGCAAATAATGAAACTTTATGGTGTTGTGTATCATTTTTATTCTCATTTGTGAGTTTGTGTTTGCTGTTCGTTGTTTGTGTTTAGAAATCATATATTTGTTCACAAGTCCTTAAGTACATCGCTAAAAGTGACCTGTCAACAAAGTTGAATTCAAGAATTCCTTGGAAATGTTGCATCAGGAATCATGTGCTGGTGAGGACCGATGGAGAACCTCCTAGAACAGCTTCGCTTATTCTGTATTATTCTGTATTTGTATTATTCTGTAGCTGATATGGGGCCGATTTAAAATACTATAATTTAACCGACATTTGATAGATCACATACTTGGTTTGGGAGCAAGAAGGGTTATTGACCCTCAAAAGGCAGTAACAAATTGTTAATTGTTATATGCTTAAAGGTAGAATCAAGGGGGCAGAGAGTGGTGATTTGGAAGAATAAGGGGGTGTACGATACACTTTTTGCTTCAATAATTCAGTGACTTTATTAAGTGTCTACTACAACCACAACACTATGTAGTAGACACAATGTAGGGCCCTGTTTGAACTTTTGATTTCAGGAGAATCAGATTGAATTTAAAATGAATTGGTAACTATGTGTGAGTCTTTTCTTAGACGTACTCATGTTAAAACAACACATAGCTTTTTTTAAAGTGAATTTTTACTATTTTTTTTTTTGTTTCTACATCACCTGTATTTCCCTATGTATATCTGCCTGCTCCTCATCCTCCTTTCAGGAAATAGTTCTTTATAACAAAGAACCAAAAGAAAGAAAGAAACAGCTTAATAAAACTGGTAGATTGAAAAAAGTCTGACATTACATGCATTGTTTTACATCTATGCTACCACATCTCTCTGCAAAGAAGCAAGAGAGATGTTTTCTCATACTTTTTCTTTGAGGCCAACTCTGGGCATTATAACATACTTAGCATTTAGTTTCAATTGCTTAATTTTTCTTTCCATTTGTTTATATTGTTATAGTCATTGTGTATTTTCCCCTGGCTTTGCTTACTTCACTTTATATCAATTTATAGAAATCTTCCCATGCTTCTCTGTATTCATCATTTCTTTTTATAAAAAAAATTTTAGACATCTCTTGTTTTTACATCATCTACATTTCCCAGTGTACCATTCCCCTTACTCTGAGAGACATCTTTTAAAATATTTGAAAGAGGAAAAAAACAAATTCAGTAAAACTAATCAATATATCAAAAAAGTTTGATGTTCTATAAATTGCCCCACACTCATGTTTCTCTGTCTTTGCAAAGATTCAGGGAAAGGTAACTTCTAATATTCCTTTATGGTCATTTGGTCATTGTAATTTCATAGTATTTCATTTCTATTGTTTTGTTGTTGTTGACCTTTTCTTTTATATTGTTGTAGATACTACTTACATTGTTTTCCTAACTATGCTAACTTCACTTTGCATCAGTTCATATATATATTCCTACTGTTCACTGCACTCAAATGCTTAATTTTTTACAACATCATGATATTCCCTTATATTCACTTACCACAGCCCGTTTAGCTACTCCCCAGTCAATGACTGGAGAAGGAAATGGTAAACCACTCCAGTATCTTTGCCAAGAAAACCCCAAATGGGGTCCTGAAGGGTTGGACATAACGGAAATGACTGAACAACAACAAAAGTCAATGGATATCTACTTCATTTCCAGGTCTTTGCTTCTACTAAAGAAAATACTGTTATAAATATTTCAGTGAAGATCAGCCTCTTTTTGGTCATTGACATCCTTAGGGTATATGCCAAGCAGCAGAATCTGTGGTTCAAAGGTTATGGACATTTTAATTACCTTTCTTTTAAAAAATGTAATTCTAATTGTTTTTTCTAGAATGGTTAGACCAATTCATAGCTCTGTTAACAATGCATTAGTGTGCTTATACTTCCATAACCCCTCCAAAAAAAATGGGAACTATTTCCATCTTTTGTCATTTTTGCCAATTTTCTAGGTATGAGGAAGTCCCTCAGAATAGTTTTGATTTGCATGTCTCTTATTATTAGTGATTTGGAGCATTCTTTTCTTTCTTTTTTTAAAATTTAAATTAAATTTTATTTCATCTTCAGTACCAAATGCTTTCCCTCATGTCTCCTCCTCCCCTACCTATTGAGAAGGCAAGAAAAAAAACCTCATTACAAATATCTATAGCCATGCAAAACAAATTCCCACATTAGCCTTGAAAAGCCTTGAAAAAAGGAACGATTTGCACTGTGAGTCCATTAGTTCACTATTTGGAGACAGGTAGTATGTTTTACCATGAGTCCTTTGGAATCGTCCTTGGTCATAGTGTTGATCAGAGTTGCTAAGTCTTTCAAAGCTGATTGTCTTTACAATATAATTATTATTGTATAAATTGCTTTCCTAGTTCTGCTCATTTCACTTTGCTTTGGTTCAGACAAGTCTTCCCAGGTTTTTCTGAACCCATCCCCTTCATTGTTTCTTGCAAAGCAATAGCATTCCATTGCCTTCATATACTACAATTTGTTCAGCCTTTCCCTAATGGTTTGGGTATTGCTTTAGTTTCCAATTCTCTACCACCACAAAAAGAACTTCTATAATTTTTTTTGTACATATAGGTTCTTTTCCTCTTCCTTTGATTTCTTTGGGGTATCACTGTGGTCAAAGAGTTGTTTTGTTTAATTGTTTTCAGTCATGTTTGACTCTTCACGTCCCCATTTTGTGTTTTCTTGGCAAAGATACTGGAGTGGTTTGTCATTTCCTTCTCCAGCTCATTTTACAGGTGAAGAAACTGAGGCAAACAGGGTTAAGAGACTTAGCCACGTTCACACTGCTAGTAAGTGTCTGAGACCAGATTTAAACTCAGGAAGATGAATCTTGACTTCAGGCTTGGCACTTTATCCACTGCACCAGCTAGCTGCCCTGGGTTGAAGAGTATGAACAGTTTAATAATTTTTGGGCTATAGTCCCAGATTGCTTTCCAGAATGATCTGACCAGTTCACAGCTCCACTAACAATGCATTAAAGCACCTGTTTTCCCACAGGAACTCCAGCTGTTTTCTTTTTTGTCAGTTTTCAATTCTTTTGATAATTGTTTGTTCATATCTTTTGAACACTTGTATACAAGGTATTGGCTTGATCCTTTACATTTCTATTTGTTGCCTCTATGTCTTAGACAGATGCTTATTAGAAATACTTAATATTAAGGTTTCTTCCTTGTTTCCCTTATTATCCTAGTTGCATTAATTTTGTTCATGCAAAAGCTTTTTGATTTCATATAATTGAACTAATTTGTTTTATCTCCTGTAAGTGCATTTATCCCTCACTTAATTAAGAAATCACTCCCAAACCATAGCTGTGAAAAGCTCTTGACCTGATTCTCTTCTAATTTTTTTATGGTATGATTTTTAATATTCAGGTCATATATCCACTTCGAGTTTATTCTGTTATATAGTGTAGTATGTTTATTTAAGCCTAATTTTTGCCTGACTGCCTTCTAGCTTTTCAAGTAAGAAATTCTTTTCTAGGTAATTTATGTTTTTGGGTTTATCCGAAACTGATTCAAGTAAAGTCAATCAATGTTAAGTACCAACTAGGTGCTAGACTTTGTGCTAAGTTCTGGGGATATAAGAAAGAGGCAAAAAGAAAACAAAAAACAAGTTCCTGTTCTCAAGGAGCTCAAAGTCTAATGGAGGATTCCAATAAAAATAATTGCACACAAACAAGAAATATGCAGGATAAAATGGAGATAATCAACAGAGGAAAGTCACTAGCATTAAGGAGGATAGGATTTAATTGGGACTTGAAGGAAGTCAAGAGATGAGGATGAATAAGGAGAGCATTTCAAGCATGGCAGCCAGTGAAAATGTCCAGAGTTGGGAGATGAGGTGTCTTATGCCAGGAACAGGAAGGAGGCCAGTGTCACTGCATCTCAGAGTATTTGGAGGGAAGATTGGAAAGGTAGGAAGAAGCCAGGTTGAAAAGGGCCTTAAAATCCAGACAGAGGGTTTTAAAATTTAGCCCTGGAAGCAATAGTTACAGAAGTTTGTTGTCTAAAGGGAGTGATATGGTCAGATGTCCACTTCAGGAAGATCAGTTTGATAACCTGGTGACAGATGGATGGGAATGTAGAAGAGACTTGAGGCAGGGAATGGAGATCAACCAGCAGGTTACTGCAGCAGACCAGGCATCAGGTTATGAAAGCTTGCACCAGGGTGGTGGCAGTGGTAAAACAGAGAGTCACACAGGGAAGATGTTTTATAGGTAAAATAGACAGAACTTGGCAACTGATTAGATATGGGGGTGAGGGAGAGTGAAGGATTGAGGATGATACCAAGATTGTGAATCTGGGCGCTGGGAAGAATGGTGGTTGCCCATGAGAGTAATAGGAAAGTTAGGAGGGAAGGGCTTGGGAGGAAAGATATTGAATTCAGTTTTGGACATGTTGAGTAGGATATCTATAGGACATCCAGTTTAATAAGTTCATTTGACAGTTGGAGATGAGATTGGAGGACAGGAGAGAGATCAGGGCTGAATAAGTAGATTTGAGAATCATATGCATAGAGATACTAATTGAATCCATGTGAACTAATTAGCAAAGCGAAATATTTAGAGAGAGAAGAGAAGAGGGCTCAGGACAGAGTCTTGGAGAAACCCTTGGTTAGTGGGACATGAACTGTATGAAAATTCAGCAAAGGAGACTCTTCCCTGTTTAGTCTGTTCCATGGATTCTCTTTTATAATTTTTTGACCAGTATAAAATATTTTTGATGATTACTGCTTTAAAATAAGAGTCCTCGAAGTGTTCATTCCCCTTCATTTCTATTTTTTTCATTGTTTCCATTAATATTCTAGATCTTTTATTTTTCCAAATGACTTTTGTAATTATTTTGTTCAACTCTGGAAAGTATCCCCTGAGTAATTTGATGACTATAGCATTTACTTTCAGCTTTATTTATATATATACATACATACATACATACACACACACACACACACATATATATATGTGTGTGTATATATATATGTGTGTGTATATATATATGTGTGTGTGTGTGTATATATATATATATATATATATATATATATATATATAAAGGAGTCTTACTGAATGAAATTCTATGTTATTATCCTTGATTTTTCTTAAATTTCCTGAGAGGAAAGGAAAAGAAAACTAAAGAGAAAATAAATTCCCTATAAGATTTTAGAGCATTGTTGGAAGTTGACATAAAGATGTTCCAAAAATCTTAATGCTATAGCTTAAAACTGTACTAAGACTTTTGGTATACCCAGTGTCATATAACTGAGTTTTCGATTGGTAAAACCTAAAAATAAATCAGAGATGGGGCACCTAGGTGGTACAGTGGATAGCGTTCCAGCCTTGGAGTCAGGAGGACCTGAGTTCATATCCGGCCTCAGACTTGATACTAGCTATGTGATCCTGGGTAAGTCACTTAACCCCAGTGGCCTTACCAAAAGCAAAAATAAACAAAATAAATAAATAAATCAGAGAAAAGCAGACAGAAGCAAAAAACAAAAAGCTACAAAATGAAACTTTTTTTGGGGCATTCCTTACCAGCTTCCTTAAATTCCATTTTCCCTATTCCTCAACCTTTCATTCCATATAGACCCCCTTCCTACAAAAACTCGATCTTAATTAGCTGCATCCTTTAGCCACCTTATAACATGGTTTCTGACTACTAAATCATTGATCCTTCCTATATTTTACAATTTGAATGAATTATGTATAACATGACTCTGGAACCCCTCTGTCATCCCAGGTTCCACATGAGGTGTCTGAATAATTGTAACTAGGCAAATTATGGTGTTGGGGCCTCATATAGTGTGTTCTCTACCAACAGACTAGGCAGGAATCATAAATCAAATCGCAAAACATTTTAATATTACACAGTAGCAAAGTGACCAAGAGGAAATTGGAAATCACAGTCATTCACAGCTTTCTCCTCCCTGCCTATCCCTCCCTCTGCCTCTGACACACACATGAAGGGGGATAGGCTCCCATAGCCCCCTATGCGGATGGGGAAGATTGTCCACTCCTGGACAACTCCGAGGTGAAGAGGAGTTATGGGCAGAAGGCGGGGGGAGGCACATTCCTTCGAGCTCCGTCTCCTGGCAGACCTGCTGTGCCTTACTGCTTCTTAGATTCTCCACTTATAACTGTCTTGGAATGATCCTGGAATTCCCCTTACTACTACTTTTCCATTCTGCCTGTGAAGGTGTCACTTATTGCTTTTTCTATAAAATTGCCTGTTACCTACTGAAGCTGTCATCTGCTGCTGTAGTTTCTTGGTTGTTTTTTTTTTTCCTTCCTGGGGGTGTGAAGAAGAGTGTAATCTCTCTTTTGTAAGACTGCTGGGCCAATCAACACATATTTAACTTTCGTGTGTGTGAGAGAGAGTCCTTACCATAGATGAAAAGATTCTCTCAAGAAGCTGTCAAGAATTTTTCCCCTTTACTCACCCACCCTGCTTCCAACCCTTGTTCCTAACTAGGGGAGGGCAAGTGAATTCCTTTTCCTCTGGCAGCTAATGTCTAAACAAGGGGTGGGGAACTTGAGGCGTTGAGGCCGCATGTGGTTTTCTGGGTCTTCAAGTGCGGCCCTTTGACTGAATCCAAACTTCACAGAACAAGCAAATTTGGATTTAGTCAAAGGGCCACACTTAAGGACCTAGAGGGACACATGTGGCCTTGAGGCTTCAGGTCCCCCCAGTTCCCCGGTCTAGACCATGCTAGTGGACTTGAAGGCTTGAAAAGTATTTTGAAAATTGTTATCTTTTGCTTTTACATCTCCTAAATTTCCTCCTACATCCCTTCCCTTCCCAAAGAGCCATCCCATATAACAAAGAATATTTTTTCTTTTAAATAGTATTTTATTTTTTCCAATTACATGTAGAGATAGTTTTTAAGATTAATTTTTAATACATAATTTTGAGTTCCAAATTTTCTCTCTCCCTCTCCTCCCCACTTCCTAAGCTAGTAAGCAATTTGATGTAGGTTTTATATGTGTAATCATGTAAAAATATATCTCCATTTTAGTCATGTTGTGAAAAAAGAAACAGAATAAAAGGAAAAAACATGAAAAAAAGCATATTTCAATCTGTATTCAGACTCCATCAGTTCTTTCTTTGGATATGGATAGCATTTTTGATCATGAGCCAAAGAATATTTTTTAAAAGAAGACGAAGAGAAAAAACAATCAGACAAAGAAAAAAAACTGAGGAATACATTAAAAAGACCCTGAAAATGTATTAAATATTTCAAACTTGTGTACCTCCCAGTAGGGAAGGTGCCTTTTCATATTTCTTCTTTGGGGCCATGCTAGTTTTTTGACATTTTGCAACATTTCACTTTTGATTGTTTTATGGTTGCCCTGAAGCCTTTATAACTCCAGGAGGCACCTTGAAGATTCCAAGTGCTGCTTACCCTTTCCTAGCATTCCAACCAGCCACAGAGTTCATTGTCCCTTTCCTGTACTTTTCAGTTACTCAGCAAGCATTCATTAAGCACTAATTAAGTGCCTGGCACTGTGCTAAATAGCTGGAGGTACAAAAAAAATTCAACCTGCCCACAAGGAACAGATATTCTAATAAGAGAGCCAAGGTATAGGTAACTTAGAATGTACAAGATATGTACAGAGTAGAGAGAAGGTCATCATGGAAGGGAAGTCTCTAGCAGCTTGGTGGGGTTAAGGGTCGGGGGAGACTGGGAAAAGTCTCTTGCAGAAAGTTGGATTTGACCTGGAAAGACTTATATGAACTGATGCTGAGTGAAGTGAGCAGAACCAGGAGAACATTGTACATAGTAACAGCAACATTGTGTGATGACTAACTTAGATAGACTTAACTCTTCTTAGCAATGCAAGGATCTGAGACAGCTCCAGAAAACTCATGATGGAGAATGCTATCCACATCAGAGAAAGAACTATGAAGTCTGAATGCAGACTGAAGCATATTATTTGCTCTCTCTATCTCTGTCTTCTTCTTCTTCTTCTTCTTCTTCTTCTTCTTCTTCTTCTTCTTCTTCTT
>NW_020954562.1:5961947-5967186 GCF_900497805.2 Vombatus ursinus
TTCTTCTTCTTCTTCTTCTTCTTCTTCTTCTTCTTCTTCTTCTTCTTTTAGTTCTTCTTTCTCATGGTTTCTCCCTTTGGTTCTAATTTTTCTTTACAACACAACTAATGTGAAAATAGTTTTAATATGAATGTATATGTTGAACCTATATCAATTCACATGCCATCTTGGAGTTGGGGGGGGAAGAGAGAGATAGGGAGAAAACTTGGAACTCAAAATCTTATGGGAGTGAATGTTAAAAACTAAAAATAAACAATTTATTAAAAAAAAGTTGGATTTGAGCTGATTTGGGAAAGAGGCCAGGGAGACTGAGAGACAGAGGTGAGGAGGGAGAGCATTCTAGGCACGGAATATTATAAGGCAAAGTTTTCAAGTCTATATAATCTCAAAGCTCAGATATTGTCCTGATTTGTCTTACAACTCACAATCTGGAGCAGTGTTTGATTAAATGGTAAGATAAAGAACAAGTGTTGAATCCTTTGGAACTTTAGGATTCTGTCAGATCAAGAGATTTTTAAAAAAATATATAAAATTAATTACCTTATTCTCTTTTTCTCATTTCAACTTGATTTTAACAGTACTCATCATCTAGAATGAGGGCTCAAAGTTTACCATCTGAATGTTTCCCCATTTATATTCCAACCAGCCTTTAGTTCTTTGTATTTATGAAATAATTACTGATAAAAATCACAACGTAGTCACATCTGAGAGAAGATATGTGAAGAGTATAGTGATCAGGAGACCTTGCTTTTAAAGTAGATTATTTTATGAGTTCCACAGCTGGCAGGAGAATTATTAGAGTAGCTTCTGGTCAGTGGTTCCCTTGGGAGCACCTTTGGGGAAGACAAAATGTGACTCCATAGTGGGGGGGAGGGAGGATGTGATGAAAGGAGGGTCCATCCTTACTCTAGCATAATGACGGGAATGGGGTTCTCAGGATGGAGCATGGATTAAATTTTGTTGTTGTTTTTTCAGTCAATTATTCATGTCTGACTCTTTGTGACCCCATTTGGGGTTTTCTTGGCAAAGGTACTGGAGTGGTTTGCCAATTTCTTCTCCAGCTCATTTTATAGATGAGGAAATTGAGGTAAACAGGGTTAAGTAACTCGCCCAGGGTCGCACAGCTAGTACTAGTGTTTGAGGTCAGATTTGAACTCAGGTCCTCCTGACTCTAGGGCTGTCACTCTGTCCACTGTGCCACCTAGCTACCCCTGGATTAAGTTAGTTGTACTTGACCATCCCCAACCCTTCACCTCCATACTTTGCCTCATCTTTTGTGTTCCCTCCAGTGACAAGGATAGCAGCTACCAGTGACAGCTGCAGTAGCAATAGTAGAATTAAGTTTGTGACAAGGCTTACTTCAATATTGGAGAGGGAAGCCTCCTTCCCACTTGGTGTTTAACTGGACAGCGCTCAGTGGAGGACAGCTATGAATCAGCTAATCAGCAGCCTTGCAAAAACTGAATCCCAATAAGTCTTCCCAACTGATTGTATTCATAGTGATCAGTTACTGGATTCCATTCTAATAATTTTATGAATCTTTATTACTTAACATTTCCATTATCCATGGGGAAATGAACTACTTATTCCATACTTGATTCATGTTTGTACCTTGATTTTTTTTTCTCCTTCCTTTGTTAGGAAGAACTCTTAGACTTTGAGCCCATCATCATTTCTACAATTAGGAATTTCATAAGTAGCAACTTTCCCCAGGGAACTAAGATGGGGGTCAAGAGACAGTGAATGTGAGAATTGAGAACCCTACTTCTTCCAGGGGGAAGTCAGACATCTCCAGAGCAATGAACCCAGGGAAAATCTCAATGATAGATCAAGGACAGAGATTAGCAAAGCTCATCAGCCTCTGTGGTCTCAGCCAAGCATGGTCTGGCTCACCACTGTGCTTCACGTTAGAATCAGCTTCCATTATTTTTATTACCATATTGGCTTGTCTATTGTCTATTATACATTCCTTTCATCCTCAAGAGAATTGTATATGTTTTGAATCATTGAGGATAACAGTTTTTAAAATGATTTTTTTTTCCCATCCAGTATCACTCACTAATCTTTGTTTCTTTGAAACAATTACCTTCCGCCACATGGCCTTCTTAAAATAGAGAACACTTTGTTCTCACCTGGATGTTTGTTGCTGTTCAGTTGTTCAGTCATACCCAACTCTTTGTGACCAAATGGACCATACTGTTCCTGGGATTTTCTTGGCAAAGATACTGGAGTGGTTTGCCATTTCCTTCTCCAGTGGATAGACAATGCTTGAATTAAAGAAGCAGCCAGCAGCTGACCAGAGAGAGGAGAGCTTCCTGGTTTGTTGGTGAGGAGAGTGAGAACAAGCTTCCACTTGTTATCCCCACTCATCAACTGAACTGATTCAATTGACCTGGATAGCTACTCAGAGATCCCCTCTCAACACCTACAATCCACACCAGTGTCCTCAAAGCTGCATAGTAGGTCAAACAGGACATTTCTCACCAGTGGAATGCTATCCTTTGGTTGAGGTTTCTGAATAGCTGTGCTTCCTTGCTGGAGTCTTTCTATAAGTTGACCAAACTGTCTCTTTCCTTTTCCTTGTCTCATGCTCTTCCTATTTCAACTGGGCTAGAGAAAACAAGGATGGTATTATCTCCTAGAGTAACTCCAACAATGACTATGGGTCAATAGCTGGGGTTGCCACAGTGGTGAGATCCTTCTTCTTGAAGACCAAATGTTCTTAAGCCCTACACATAAGGCCTGAAAGGGAGGAAAATACAAATGTAAACATTCACTAATAATTGTCTGCAAATTATCCACCTCTCCATAGCCCTCAAAAAGATAATCACTGATAAGGATAGCCCCGCTTAAAAAAAATAAATCTTTTGTCCTCAGGAGTTAGGAATTGCTAACACGGGGAGGTGTGGGGAGTACACACACACAGACTAAAATCAAAACTCAAAATGTTGATTTTTTCTGAGGTATCTAGGATAGAAAAATGAAATTATTATTTGAGTCAACTAAATAGAAGTTTCTTCATAGAAACCAAAAGGAAAACACAATCCTCACCTTTTGTGTTTCCTCCAGGGGCAAAGGCAGCAGCTTATGACAAGGCTTGCTTCAGTGTTGGAGAGAGAAGCTTCATTCCCCCTTGGTATTTGATTGTGTGAAGAGGGGTAAAAATATATGGGCAATAAGTGTGGAGGACCTGGCTCTGAAGAACAGTAATTAAGAGTCTTTACCTTGAAGGAGCTCACAGTCCAGTGGAAAAACCAGAACAATCTCTATACACACAGATAGACGAGAGCTTGGGTACCCAGAAGAGTGTACACTGTAAATTCAAGTCAATATCTCAGTTTCATTTCAATTATCATATTTAAAGATGTCATAGCAAAGAACTTCTTTGGTTGGACAAAGGATGAAACTTGCTCTGCTTAGCCCTGGGGGTGAGGTGGGGGCAGCAGAACCAAGGGCAAATGTAGCAAAGAGGAAGATTCCAGCTGCCATTAAGGAGAATCTCTTTAATCTTTAGATCAGGCCTGCCCAACTTGGCAATAGATAGGGGCCAAAATTAAAATAGGCTAAACTTCTTTGGGCCCCAGAGAGAATTTTAGTGGCTCACTTTCCAAGTAAAGGTATAATTAATGATTAAACTATTTTGCAAATAAGCCATATTTAAGAAAAGGGGAATTCAATTAATATCAATTAATTACACTTATTACTTAAGATTTTTATTTATTATGAAATCACATTAATGTTTAAAAAGTTACTTTGCTAAGTGGTACATGTTTTAATACATTTTTCAGGATTTCTTACTGTTTACATTTAGTTAATGGGATATATTACACTTCTTGTCAGCAATCAGTTTATTGTCCTCTAGAGTCATGTTTGAAAGAGATTTCTTTAGAAATCTGAAAACTAACCTTAGTAGCCCCCTCATTTTCTGAGTTTACTTTGTTGAAAATCTGTTGTTTCCCACTGAGATTTTTCAGCAGTCTAGACGCTTTAATTTGTTTTTCGTTGGTGTCCAATTTGCTTGAGTCAGTATGTTCTGATATGAAAATGGCGATGAAGATTGTGCTCCTTTGGAATGGATATTACTTCTTGGAAAACAAGGCACAATATTTTGTCTTGTATAAATAAAGAAGTGTCTATTTGTCTGCTCTAGATTAAACACTCTATGTTCTGATTCGATCTTCTGTTTCTTTTCATCATCCATTTTACAAAGTCACCCCAAAAACTTTAATGTTATAACCAAAAAATCGCCACAGCAGCTGCTCACATACAAAGAAATACTGAACTGAATATCTGACTTTGGAGAGAACGCCAGACACTCACGTAACATGGAGGGTGTCCATGTGGCGAGGGAAGGGAAGAAGCCCTTCTGTTGTTGCCTTTAGTGGGCAACATCAGGACTACGTTGCCATAGTGGGCATCATCTGTGTTGGTGCGTGGCTGCAAACACTTTGTCCCTGGTCAACACCAGTAATGAACGAAAACACAATGAAAAGATACAACTCTTGCTCCTCTCAGACCAGAGACAGACAAATGATGATTGTTTGCCATAGGCACGTGACAAACAGGAGAGAGTGTGCAATGGCAACCGACCCATCAAGTTATGTGAGGGGCACACTAGTGACTAGTGGAAGGCAGGCTAAGCGGGACATGGACAAAACATTCACTACGTCTTTACTTCCTTTTACATCTTCTACATTTTTCATGGGTCACCCAAAATCCTTTGGCAGGCCACAAGTGTCCCGTGGGCTGTATGTTGTGCAGGCCTGCTTTAGAACCATCTCAAAGAAGAATGAGCTGGTTTTGGATGTAAAGGATTCCTCCTTGCTCAAGGTTTCTTAGCAGAGGCTCCAATGACCAATTTTAGAGGATTTTTGTCTGTAAAAGTAAAGGGAAGTACTGATCAAGTATGCGTTAGACTAGATGGATCCCAAGATCTTTTCCACCTCTGAGAGCTTCTGAAACAAGAGGTAATCTGAATTTCAATTAAGTTTTTTTTATTGTTTTATTGATTCTTTTTGTTTTTAAGTCACATTTATTTTTTATTATGCCTCTTTTCCTTCCCCAGTCACCTGTCTCTTTGAACAAAGATTTTTTTAAAAAGTTAGACAAAACCAGTAAAGACTCTGGTAATATAAGATGATATAGGCTGTCCTCTCTCTCCCCAAACTACCTTGTATTTATTTATTTCATCATGTGTGTGTGTGTGTGTGTGTGTGTGTGTGTGTGTGTGTGTGTGTGT
>NW_020954562.1:5967196-6138425 GCF_900497805.2 Vombatus ursinus
TGTGTGTGTGTGTGTGTGTGTGTGTGTGTGTGTGTGTGTGTGTGTGTACAATATTCCCAGTAGCCCTTGATTTGCAGGGTCCGTTTTATTTTTATTTTATTATTTATTGTATTCTTAACACCTAACCAAGTGCCTGGCATACAGTAGACATCTAATGCTTGCTGATTCATGATACACCCAAAGTCACCCACCTCTTCACTGAAGGGAGAAAGATGCATTTTTTCATTTCTTCGCCAAGGCCAAACCTTGTCATTAAAATTACATAACATTCAGTTTTATTTTATTGTTCTTTCCATTGAAGTTACTGCTTACTTTGTGTTGCTTATTTCAGTGTGCATCAAGTCACAGAAGTCTTTTCATGTTTCTCTGAATTCCTCATATGCTTTGTATCTTACCATGTAATAATATGTCATGGCATTCACATACCTCTATTTCTGTAGCAATTCCCTAATCAATGGGCACCCACTTTGTTTCTAATTTTCTGCCACCCCAAAAAGTGCTGCATATGAATATTTTGGTGTATTTAGGACCTTTCTTTCTATAATTGACCTTTTCACCTAGTATGGGATCTCTGGAACAAATTCCAATCTGTTTTTGCCAATGATCATAGCCTAACTTTGGATAAATTTATTGTGTATTAGTAAGGGATGAGTGGCATTTAGGGTTAGTGGATATAGTTCTGGGCTTGGAGGCAGGAAGACTCATGTTCCTGAGTTCAAATCTAGCCTCAGACATTTAGTAGCTATATGACCCTGGGCAAGTCATTTAACCCTGTTTGCCTCAGTTTCCTCATCTGTAAAAGGAGCTGGAGAAGGAAATGGCAAAGTGCTCAATATCTTTGCTAAGAAAACCCCAAAGGGGGCCTTAAGAGTTAATCACAAGGGGATCAAGAATTTTAAGAATCAGTGAAGGTTGTTGAGGGTAGTGGGGAGCAGCAAAGACAGATCAGGTTCCAGTTGTTAATGAATATATTTTTTCATCCATGATTTTAGAGATGGTGTTGGGGTAAAAGGATGTCATCAAAGAAATATATCAGCAAAAAAAGATGAACCGGTCACATGGCCAGAGCAAGGAATGATCCATGAAAAACCCCTGTGTTTCATTTCGCATTGTCACACAGTCAAGAGAAAATGAGGAAGGTTCCAGTGTACTGGTAGACCCCCTGTGATAAGCTTAAGGGGTGACATGGGCAAGCCTGACAAATGTCACACAGAATGGGCAGACTACAGCAAGTTTTTGACCCACATCATTGGAGAGAACATCTACATTGATGAGATCATAGAACCCATTGGAGTATTAGAATATCAAGGTGGAAGAAGAAGAAATTGTCTGGGAAGATACAGTACTGAATACTAATTGGTGAAGTATCACTGGGGGGAAAATATGATCTTGTATGTTTTTGTTTCATTATTCTTTTCTTTTTCACAAGGAAGATTTTGTCTGGAGAGTGAAGGTCTTGAAATGATTGTGATAGAAAGACAAAATTTACTAACTAAAAGCACATATTAAAAAGAAATGAATTAGGAAACTTCTCTACGGCCACCATGGTCAAACAGTCTTACTTCAATTGTATTTTTTTCTCTCCCTGTGACGTAAGAAAAGTTATTTGAGTCACCTACTATTGCTGACATCACAACAGTTCCTGTCTTTATGTTCTGAACAAATAAAGGCACGGAAACTCTAGGTGAAGTCAATACTCAGCTCTCTCACTTTCCACCCAGTCCTCTAAGCCTCACGCTGCCACCATTCGAAGCCACTATATAACTGATTATTTGCATTATTATAAAAGTCATTTGACTAAATACTTCCTTACCACGATTTTATAACAAAATTCTACATAATAAGAGAGACTTAGGAAATTATAGAACTCATAAACCTCTTTCTAGTTAGTGTTTCTTTTTTTTCTGAGTGTATTACTAGCAAACTTTTTTTGTGACCTGTTGCTTAGCAACTGGCATCAATAGGAAGTGTTTGCACTCTAGTAAGACATTCTAGTTAAGGATCTTGGTGGTCATATACCCTTTGCCACCAGAAGGAAATTAATTTTTAATCATGCAAAGAACTTGAAAAGCTGCCACTGAGAAGGAGCCATCTGTGGCTATGGCAGACATTTTTTTTTTTTGGCTCCAGAAATAGTATTGCCGTTTAGCCCACTGTCTTCTGAGTGGTTCAACAAGATTAGATGTGCTGCTGAAAAATCTTGGAAGAATGAAACTCGATGGTCGGATACATATCCAACAACATATGGGGCCCATTTCCGGAGAAAAAAACTGGATGAACCCCCAAGTATCCAACCGTTCTCTGAAACAAGACTAAACAACCCTCAACCACATGAGTAAGATTTCTTTGTCATAGCAGCTGGATATGTCAAATTGATTACATTGGAATTTTAAAAATCTCACAGAGTGATAAGACTTGGGAGTGACCCAGATTTTAATGTGTTTTTCCAGTGCAGGGTCTTGAAAAGCAATCCTGCAGATGGATGGCCTCAGAGTAGACATTATTAAGTCCCTCAGTCCATAGACATGCTATTGGCTTGTGGTCATTGGCATGAATTATGGATAATGTTGGTGTTCTCTTTAATTAGGTGCTGGAGAATTTCACTTTTTTTATTTTTTTTTTATTTTTTTGCCATTAAGGGTTTCTTCTCTGAAGAGAAGAAAGGTGGCATAGCTATAGTTGGGGTGAACAGGACTTTGGCCAAAAGTACAGACTTCACGGGGATCCAAATTTGGAGGGCACTGAGTTTAGTGGGCTCTAGTGGGGAAGGGAAGGGAGCAAGCATTTATTCAATGCCTATTATATGCTATTCACTATGTAAAGCTAAGTGGTTTTGAAGTATCTCATCTGATCTTTAGGACAACTCTGTGAGGTAGGTGCTAATATTACTCCCATTTTACAGCTGGGGAAACTGAGGTAGGCAGGTTAAATGACTTGCCCACTAGGTTTGAGGTTAGATTTGAACTCAAGTTTTCCTGACTCCAAGCCTAGTGTTCTTGCCACTTCTGCACCTAGTTGCCCGATAGTGCTTGCTTGTAATCTTTTAGAATAATTGGTTAAAAAGGGGCAACTAGGTGGTGCAGTAGATACAGTACTGGCCTTGAAGTCAGGAGGGCCTGAGTTCAAATCTGGCCTCAGACCAAACACTTGACATTTACTATCTGTGTGACCCTGGGTAAGTCACTTAACCCCAATTGCCTTAAAAAAAAAAGAATTATTGGTTAAGATAGGCAGTTAACAGATGGTAGTCTGGGATGTCCTGGGTGCCTGGTTTCTCTTCTTCACTTTAGGTGCAAAACATCCTAGTTATGGCTCTGGTAAATGGTATTCCTCCCTTTCCCCACCTAATAATGTCTGCATGTTTTAAGGTTTTTATAAATATGGTTAGTAGCATGTCTATTTTCTAATGGCTTGATCAGGCCTGGTTAAAGTTGGGAAAATTATTTTGGATCACCTTAACATCACTGACCTACCAGGAATATTGGTTCTAACTTAACATATGAAGAACAAACAAATCCCTATCCAAAAAGAAACTGTCACTGTGGTCAGTCTCCCCAAAGTCACCAGAGCAAAATTTTTAGCCCTCAAAAGGCTCTTACAAGTCATACATCTATTTATTCTACTTACCCCAATTGCTAAGAACTTGATATCTGCATGACTAATAGTCATTTTTTGAAGTGATGATGCTTGAATTGAGTTAGTTTTAAATGACCTTACTGTGCTTTATAAATTGAGGCTGGATTCTTTGCTGTCTGATATGATTCAGATGACTCTAATTTTCTGCTTGCTAATTATGCATGTTCCCACTTTCAGATCAAAACAGACACATTCATCAGCATGGAAAATGAGGGGAGTTTTTTTTTTCCTTCCTATTGGGGCAGAAGTGGCCATAGAATAGTAGAAAGTATTGAACTTCCAAATTGGTTTCCTCTAGAGAATGCGACCATCATGGGAATCATTGTAGCCAAAGGTTCTTGTGACATCATAAACCAGAAGGAAGCAAAAGTCACTGAGGTTTATCTGTTTCTAGTTCCCTGGGGAAGCTAACACATTTTCTCCAAATACTTGTGCTTAGAGTACTACCAAGTAGAAGCAAGCAAGTGATATGTATGTTGACTTTATAGTCTCCTAGGCCTGAAATGAACTTAGACTCCTTCTCCACACCATCATCTTTGTCTATAATACTCACTCTTTTCAATCACTGAGGCACAGTGGAAAGAGGCCTAGATTTTGGCATGAGAGGATTAGGTTCAAAGCCCATCTCTTCTGCCATTTATGATTTAGTCACTCTCGAGAAGCCTCAGCTTTCTCATCCTTAAAATGAAGAGGTTGGATTCAACGAGTACTAAGATCCATTCCGACTCTAAATCTATATGATCCTATAAGGTGCCATGTATGGGGCAGATGCCATCACTATCTTGCCTTCTTGAATGTCCTCTATGCCTCCCTCTGCAGTAGAAGTTATCTTGCTTGCACTCCCATGCACCTATGTCATTGTCACTTATATTTCTTTTTGGACTACCAACTCTATATCCTAAGAAAAAATCCTTCAAGATCATCTGCCTCATTTTACAGATGAGGAAACTGAGGCTGAGAGAGGGAAGTTGACTTGCCCAAAGTCACATAGATAGCAAGCACAGAGCCAGAATTTGAACCCAAGTCCTTGGAGTCTGGATCTGTTGCACTTTCCACTATACCATATTGTTCATTTACATGTTCCTCCCATTATCTGGTAAGCTCCTTGAGAAAAAGGTCTGCATAATTTAAATCTTTATATCCTCAATTACCTAGCACAATGTTTTTCACAGAGTAGGCACTTAAATGTGTATGTGTAGAATCAACTCCCTCTTTTATTCTTTAGTATTTCTTTGTTTTGGTTTGTGTTTTTGTTGTTGTTGTTGTTGTTGTTTTTTCTTTTTGGTGAGGCAATCAGGGTTAAGTGACTTGCCCAGAGTCACATGGCTAGTCAAGTGTCTGAGGCCATTTTTGAACTCAGGTCTTCCTGACTCCAGGACCAGTGCTCTATCCACTGCGCCACCTAGCTGCCCCTTCTTTAGTATTTCTTAAGTAAACCATTAGGTTGCCTGCAAATACAAATAGTTTCAGCTCCTCTTTGCTTGTTGTCTAACATTTTTAAATACCTTAAAATGACTTTTTAACATCTAAGAAAAAGTTTGTATCTTTAATTTTTTTTTCTTTTGCCATTGCTATTGCTTGCATTTCTAAAACTATGTCAAATAACAGCAAGGGAAAGGGTCATCGTTGCTTTATTCCTTTACTTACTGGAAAATTCCTAGAGTTTCCCTATTGCATAGAATGCTAGCTTTTGGCTTTAGATATATGCATTTTATCATATTTTAAAAATTTTTTATGTCTATGTTGTGTAGAGATTTTTTTTTGGCATTAATATCGTCCGTTATCAAAGGCTTTTTCTTCGTTTCCACTTACATTTAAAAAGTGATAATCTCTTTATTTTCTATTGGATAAAAAAAAATTTCCCTGGTCAACATTAGTCCCCCAAAAAATGCTTTTTTAAAGCCTGATCAAAATATGTTAGTAAAAAGATCTCTCTTACTGGTTCATTATGCTCCCTAAGCATGAGTATCTTTCACAGATACTTGGTAATCTCATTCACTTCTATAACTTCAGTTTCTCTCCCTATGCAAATGACTCTTAAAACCATAAATCCAGTCCATACCTCTTCCCTGAGATCCAATCCTTCATCTCCTACTGCCTCTTGGACATCTCCCCGGAGATATGCCACTCACATCTCAAATGCAACATGTCCAAAATGGAGTCATTATTTTCTCCCCTAAACCTACCTGTACTCACTATTTTGGTTTATGGCACCACTGTTTTCCCTGGACCCTAGTGGAGTATGGGAGGGTCAGAGACCCTTGATGTTCTTCCTTCCTTCTTTGACTCTTCTTACCTCCCTATTCTCTACTCCCATATCCAATCAATTTTGAAGCCCCATCAAGTCTATCTCTGTAACATTTCTCTCACCTTTCCCTTCCTTTCTATTCCCACTGTAATCATTATCTTAATGATTATCAGCCCAGAGATCATCTTGCAAGGGACTCCTGCAGTAACATCCTAAATATTCTTTGACCTCCAGTCTATTCCCTCTCTAATCCATCTTTCACATTGCTGTTTCTTGTGGAATTGTCCTAATGCATTTCTCTGATCATATGACTCCTCTACCAAAAATCCTTCACTGGTTCTCCATTACCTACCAAATAAAATATAACAACTTGATCTTGGCATTCAAAGCTATCCATGTTGGTTTTTATCAACAATCACTTCCATATGCTTTTGAGTTTAAAATTTTTCTCCCCCTTCTTCCCCACCACCCTCCCCAAAACAGTGCACAATCTGATATAGGCTATAAATATACATTTCTATTAAACTTATTTTCACATTAGTGATGTTGTAAGTAAAAATTAGAACCAATAGGAGGAATCACCAGAAAGAGGAAACAAAACTCAACAGAAGAGAAAAAAAAATAGCAATTCGAATTCCATAGTTCTTTCTTTGGATGTGGATAAAAGCTATCCATGTTGTGATGCCAACCTACATTTCCTCATCTCAGACACCCAAAATCTATCCATCCCAAATCACTCCCCTGAGTTTCATTTCTACATCACCACTGGCCCTCAGGAGATTTCACCTGGATGTTCTGCTGACACGTCAAACTCAACATGTCTTATACCATCTTCCCCCAGTGATCTATGACTCACAGGACAAAATACAAACTTCTTAACCTGGAATTGTAACCTATTCATAGCAGGCCCTAATCTACCTTTCCAGTGAACTTTTGTACCTCCTTTTCCATTTGGCCAATTCTACTTTTCAAGGTATTCTTCTCTTCATTAGATTTTTATGCTTCTTTTACTGTTTGGCTTATTCTGTTTTTTAAGGTGTTTTCTTCAGAATTTTTTTTTGCCTACTTTACCAAGCTGTTGACTTTTTTTTTCAGTCTCATGATTTTCTTGTATCACTCTCATTTCTCTTCCCAATTTTTCCTCTACCTCTCTTACTCTTGATTTTTAAAATCCTTTTTGAAGTCTTTCATGGCCTGAGACCAATTCATATTTTTCTTTGAGGTTTTGGATGTAAGAGTTTTGACTTTGATGTCTTCTGAGTTTGTGTTTTGATCTTCCCTGTTACCATAGTAATTTTCTAGGGTCAAGATTTTTTTTATGCTATTTGCTCATTTTCCCAGCCTATTTATTATTTTTAGCTATATGATAAAGTGGGGCTCTGCTTGTGGAGTGGAGAGGGCACTGTCCCAAGCTTCAGGTTTTTTGTGCAGCTATTTTCAGAAGTAATTCTGGAGGCCTGTAAAATTTTGGTTCTTTCAAGGTGGTATGATCTAGGGAGAGGTGTGTTTACTGCTTTCCTGTTCTGTGCTGTGGTCTGTGAGCAGCCACAAGCACTCTTTTCTACCCTGGAACTGTGACCAGGGTCCGAGTTTCCCTGTGGCTGCAAGCTCTGGTGTGCTAGTGCTCTTCCTCACCCTGGGACTGATACCTAGGACTATGACCCAGATCTGGCTGTGGGCTATGCAACAGAGTCCTGTTCCTGGGACCATCAAAAGGACCCCTGTAATCTCCTTCTGATCAGTTGTCTGACCCCCTAACTGTCTGAAAGGTCTGGAAATCACCACTGCTACCATTGATTCAGTCCCCCCACCCCCACCATGGCCTACTTTGGCCTGTACTAGACTATGTTCCACTCTTATCCCAGTGCAACAGACCTTTCCCACTGACCTTCTAAATTGTCTTGGGCTGGAAAATTATTTCATTGCATCCTTTTGTGGATTCTGCCACTCTGGAATTTGTTTTGGGGCATTATTTAAAGGTGTTTGGAGGGGTTTTGGGGAGAGTTCAGGTGAGTCCCTGCCTTTTCTCCACCATCTTGGCTCCACCTCACCCTTATCTACCTTTTTAGCTTTATCTCATGCTCCAGTTCTGAATATCCAGCCCATATCTCTCCCCTGAGCTCCAATCCTACATCTCCAGGAGCCTGTGGGATATATACATTTGTATGGTCCCCTAGAATCTCAAACTATATGTGTCCAACTTCATACGCTTTGTTCCCTAACTTGACCCTTTCTGTTGTCCCTAGGATAAAATACAAACTCTATATCTTCTCACTTTAATCTCTTCATAATCTCATCCTAACCTTCCTTTCCACCCTTATTTCCTCCTTATTGCCTTCCCTTAGATACCCTAGGTTGGTGTGTTCCCTGATCTTTTTCTTTACTCTTCATCTAGGTTGACCCTCCATGTCACAAATCCATTCCCTTGTCAGCTCTACCTTTAAAAATCCAGTTCAGATACCACCTTCTTCATGAAACCTTCCTTGATGGAGCCCTGCTGAAAGTAATCTCACCTTCCTCTAATGTGCCTGGAGTATTTTCTCTGGATCTCTATTTCACCTTTATAGTCAAATCTGGATAATACTTATCTTTTATATTCCCCTCAGGCAGAGACTGGTTTTGCTTTTTTGCTTTTGCCTTTATATTCTCAGCACCTAGAACAGTGCCTTGCACTTAGTAAACATTTAATAAATGTTGAAATGAATTGATTAGAATTTTTTTTTACTAGTCTGACTTCAAAGTGGACAAAGCAGGATCACTAGAATCAAACATGAAATGATAATTTTTTATTTACTTTGTCAAAAAGTATTTTATCATTAAAAATGAAGACAGTATGTTTTCTATTAACCTTGTTTAACATGAGGCAAATGTCAATAATATGTTAAAATATAGAATTATGAACCATCCTTGCTCATTAGACTGAGAATCCAGCTTTCACCAAAAAAAATACGTGTGTGTGTGTGTGTGTGTGTGATAGAAAATAAAAATTCACTTAGAGGAAGATGAATGTGGCACCAAATTTCAAATGTGGGTTCTACTTATCCGTTAGAATCTAAATGACCTTAATAGAAGAGTTGCCTGTTAGAATTTTGATAAGAAGTAAGGAGAGATGGCCCTAAGAATTGTATTTCACTAACTTTTATTAATTTGTTTAAAATAATGCTTTATTTTCCTACTCCTGGGAAACAGTTTTCCCATCAAATTTTAGGGGCCATGGCCTAGGCCTCTTCTTTTGTCAGTCTAGTGGACTGCTTTCCAGATTCTATGATAATCAAAGGTTTTCTTTTCGTATTAGGAGGAATAGAAAATAGGGATAGAAATAATGGAGACTCAGTGCTGAGGCCTTTTGGACAAAAACTCAAAAAGGGATAATTTCCTCCTCCTAATTAGAACTTAGAATAATAAAAATTTTAATGGAAAAGAAACAACACAGAGGAATGAAGATAGCATTTCCCAGAGAGGTAGGAAAGTTGGATTCCGACTCCCTTTCTACCACTGATAAGATATTTTGACTTTTAATATGAGCGCCATCATACCTATGTGGGTAATGGATGGTGGTGTTTGTAGTCCAATAACCCTCTAGTAAACAAAGAATAATTTCTGCTTTTGGAATCTATAGGTTCTAGCCTGTCCCCAGTTAGTTTCCCATTTTTACTTTGGTTCATTGAATGTCCTGGTCTGATCATTTCTTGGCACTGATGCCCATGTTCAATTCAATGTAATTCAATTCAACAAATATGTATTAGGTGCCTACTATGTGCAAAAGCACTATGCTAGGTGGTGGGGACACAACGAAAAAATGAAACTATCTCTGCCCTCATGCAGCTTGTATTTTACTCAGTGGGAAGGGGAAGGATTCAACATGATACAAGACAGCAAGTAATTGTGTCAAAGGAAAGATCTGCAGAGAATATTTTGAAAATTTGAACAGGAAGAGAATATTTTAAGCTGAGAGGACCAGCTAAAGCTTTATAAAAGCCTGGAAAAAAAGGGAACCTGAAAGAAGGAAGTGAAGGAGATACCTTTAGATGGATGACCAATGTAAATGATCAAAGATGGGAGTCAGCCTGCAGATTTTTTTAAAATTGCTATTTTGTCAGAAAGGTAGAATTCTTGAAGGGAGGTGATGTGAAATCAGGCATGAAAGGTGGATTGAAGTCAGATTATGGAGTATCTTAAATATCAGGCTAAGGAATGTGTTTTGTTTTATTGGCAAAAGGGAACCACTGTAGTTTTTTGAGTGCAGTGGATCAAGGGATTGGAAAATTCAAAGATATGTTGGGAACATTCTTTTGGCATCTCTCTGAAAGGTGGATTTAAGAGAAGTGAGGCTGAAGTTAGGGAGATCAGTTAGGAGGCTGGTACAAAAATCCAGATTAGAAGTGATGAGGGGAATAAATGAAAGTGATTGTATGAGTGAGTGAACAAGAAGGGATAAATATGAGAAATATTATGAAGGTAGAATCATTAGGACACCAAAGTCATCCACTGCATCCCAGGTCATCACCAGTCATCTTGACTTTTGTCTTGCCACTGGACTTGATAACTCAGGAAGGGAGAGTGAGACTGATGACTTTGTGCTACTCCACCTCACTTAAATCTGATTCACACACATGTCAATGCGTCATTCCATGATGTCATTGGTCCTCTTCAAATGCAAAAGACAACAACAGAACAAAACAACAACACCTCATGAAGATTTTACTGATCCCAATTATTAGTGTCCTTCATCCTTAGCTTGTTTTTATTTTTTTATTTAACCCTTGTGCATGTATCTTTTCTGTATGTCTTTATATATGTACATGTTGTGTGTCTGTCTGCTCCCTCAATAGATGAGAGCAGAGATTGTTTCATTTTGTTATCTTTGTATGCCTAGTACCTAGCATAATGCCTGGTACATAGTAGGTGCTTGATAAATTCTCAATGATTGATCTAATTTAGGAATGTCATTTTAACAACTGTGTGGAAGATGGGTTGGAGATGGGAATGGCTAGATTTGGAGATGTCTACTAAGAGACTGTGGTAATTATCTAGGTGAGATGTGATAAGGACTTGGGTTAGAGTGGTTGTGGTAGAAATATGGAGAAAAAGATAGATGTGAGAGGTGTTTGACAAGATGGACTCTACAAGACTTGGCAACTGATTGGATGTGGAGAGTGAGAGAATGAAGATCATGGAAATGGTGATGACCTTGACAGAAGTAGAGAAGTTCAAAGGAGGGATAATTTTAATAAGAAAATAATAGGTTCTTTTTTGGACATGATGACTTTGAGATGTCTACAGGACATCAGGATGAGATGTCAAACAGGCAATTGGAGATGTGGGTTGAGAGGTCAGGAGGGAGATGAGTGCTGAATATGCAGATGTGGGAGTCATCTGTGTAAAATTGATAATGGAATCATTGAAGTTGATGAAAAAAAGAAAAAGCATATATAGTGAAGAAAGAAGGCCTGGGACAGCACCTCTGAACTCCACTGATCTATCTACTTTGATTAGGGTTAGACCGAGGACTTGCTGTTTACCCAACAGCAATGCCCATCACCCCCCTCATTCCACTTCTCATTCAGGTGTTGACAAACAAATCAAAATCACCATTGCCACTATTAAAGGGATGGAAATCTACTTATTGCCTAAGACTCCAAATTAAAATTTTGTTCCACCCATCCATTGCTGCCCTATCCCTTCTTTATTTATATTAAATAAATGCTAGGTAATTTGGAGTGGAGGAAGCATTATTGAGGGGAATCAAGGCTTCAAATTGATTCTGTGAAGTTTGGATCCAGTCAAAGGGCTGCACTCGAGGACCTAGAGGGCCACATGTGTCCTCGAGGCCACAGGTTCCCCACCCTGGGCTGGAGCAAAGTGTATGTGAAGCTGAGTAATAGTTAATAAGACTGGAGGTAGATTGAAACTAGGCTATCAGTGTTAAATAGAAGAGTTTGTATTTTAGCCTTTTGATACTGGGTCTCCCCATCTCACCCAGGTTGGAAGTCTAGTAGCCATTCAGGGCCCAGACCCTACTGATGATTGGTGTGGGAGCTTTGGTTTGCTCTGTTTCTGACCTGAGCCACTTCCTTAGGCAGCCTGGTGGATCCTTATTCCCAGAAATCCACCATTCTGATGTAGGCTACTGCAGCCCAGAACTCAAGCAATTCATCTGCCTCACCCTTCCCTGGCAGCAGGGATTATAGGCACGCATCATCATGTCCGGCCTTTTATTTGATCTTACTGGTAATATGAAGCCACTGGAGTGACGTGATCAGATCCGTGTTGTGATAATGTCAGTTAGGGGGAAGAGGGGCTGGAGAGGACAGAGACTTCAGGTAGGGAGACCAGTTAGGAGGCTATTGCAATACTCCAGACTAAAAATAATGAGAGACTTAGAGACTAGGGTATTGGTGTTGTGAGTAAAGAGAAAGACTTGGATATAAGAGGTGTTGAGAAAATGGGATTGACACGACTTGGCCCTTTATTAGAGGAGGAAGAAAGAGAAGTGGAAGAATCATCCTTCTAAGTTGGGAACCTGGGTGCCTGGAAGGCTGGTGCTGTCCTTTATAGAAATAAGGACATTGGGGAAAGGTGGGGGGTTGGTGTGGGGAGGGATACTATAACGAAGAGGAAGAAAAATTTTTGACAATGTCTTCAGTTTGGGGCACTTATCACTTTTCCTATTAGAGGTTTCACTTTTGTTGTCATGGTAAGGAAAAGAGGATGAGTCCTAGGTGGAAAAAACCCAAGTTTCCTTCATTTCCCTTAGTTAATAAGTACTTCTCCCTTTCCTGTTGTTTTCCTTATTTCTAGCCAGCTCTTCCTTGACTGATTAGGGACCAGGCGTGTGGGGGTGGCAGGTGAGACTTTGGGGAGATAAAGAACTTGCATTTCTCCATGCATTCCATATTTCTTTCAGCTTGACCTGTGGTCAACAGGACTCTTTATTTCCCCCCAAGGAAGAGGTTATTGGAGGCTCCATCTCCACAGACAGCCACTTCTCTATAAGCACAGTGTCCCAGGGGCTCCTTCCTTGAGGTTTTCTCTAACTTCAGCCTGCACCCCCTGAATAACCTGCTGTGTAGTTACAGCACAGCAAGATATTAACTTGTTCTTACTCACTTAGATGCTTTCCATTGAGGCTACCACCATGGATTCTCAGTGTTGTTCCCTTATAGAGTTGTAATGAGCCAATCTATTTGGTAAAGAAAAAATGCTCTGGTTTTTTGCTTTTTTTAATGCTCCCTACTCATTTTGTTCACTTTTTTTAACCTAATGCTATTGCATTTAAGTACTTAACTCAAAAATACATGGAAGATGAAAATGAGTGAAAGAAATGTGAAATACTCATTTTTAGAAATCTATTTAAGCTTAAGCAGCTTTAAGCTCCAAATCAGCTTTAATCTAATTTTGTTTTGTTTTACTGATGTTAAAAAGCCAAGAAGAATAGAACATTTGAGAGGTCTGTGGCATTTTTGCATTGCCATGGTATTGAATGATAAATCAGATAATAAATAAGCATTTATTAAATACTTACTATGGATCTTCCAGATCCTCTGATAGGCCAGGTCTAGTTCTGGCCCTAGAGGAGTTTACATTCTATTAGGCCTAGGGTTCTTAAACTTTTTTGTGTTTGAGAAGCCTTCAGACCCCTTTTGAGAATGTTGTAAAATGTCTAAACTACATAAGATTGCAAAGCAAACCAATTATATTGAAACACACACACACACACAAAAACCCAAGTCAAGAGCCCCTGTACTAAGTAGATTCAAACCCACATAGGGGAGCACTGGCCAGGTAAGGGAGTTCTGTTAATGAGAATTGTAGGAATTGAGAGAAGAGTCACAGGTCAATAGACTGTTACACCTTTCCCCTAACAGCAGTGGTTATATTGATTTGATTGTTGTTCCCAAAGCAGGAGAAAGAGGTGGAAAGGATGGGGAAGGACATGACATGGTGGAGAGGGAGATGTTAAGATGCTTCTCAATAGTCCCTGGTATATTTAGATGGATGGTTGGATGAGATGGGAAGCATAGTCTGGGGCTGGTTAGATGTAGTGGGTTAGGCGGGTTTTCACTCATTCACTTGCCAAATGACAGGTCAGCCCTATGAGGTAGTTCCAAAACTGAGTGGATTGTTGTTGGCAGAGGACCATGGGGCATACTTTACATTTAAATTGTCACTGAGGGCAGCATTAGGAATAACTTGCAGGAGGACTAGTTTCCTGTATAGTTTAGAGCTCATACTGATAAATTGCCCTGGACTAGGTAATAGGAAGTTTTTCACATAGAGACAGTTTGAATTTCCATTAGCAGGATAGTCATTTGCCAGGATTTGTGGCCATGGAGCAGGAGGAAGCATATATTGTATGAAACTCCTCCTCAATTGAACATTGTTATCCAAGTGAAATCTGGTTACAGTGAATATCAAGAAACCCACTTCCTGCCTCTCAATGAAGAAGTGGGGCATCGCGGTTGCAGAATGTCACTCAGACTATAGGTGCTGTGGCACTTGTTTTTTGTTAGCTGGTTTTCTTTGTTCCAGGGTGTGCTTGACTGGGGAGAGGGAAGAGTATATTGGGCAGTGACTATGGTATAGAAAATATAAGGCTTTGAAAAGTGTAAGGTGAACATTAAAAGCATCCTTGGAAGGAAAAGAAAGAAGAGAAAGTCACTACCAAGTCCTGGGGTGACATGAGTGGAAGGATGTATGCATTGGCTTTATTATACTTACTTCTATTTGAAGGAGGGGGAATGAGTGAGTGGAAAGTGATAGAGAACAATAAAAAAGCAATAAAATAATAAAAAAAGAGAATATGAAAAGAGTTTAGATGGGGACAAAATCAAGTCAATTTTAAAATCATTTGATATACTTAAAAAACCTGAAATTCTATGTAACAAAAGCTGATGCTTTCATACCCAATTATCTTTTTTTGTAGTCTTCTTTGTATATTGAAATGTTTGTTTTGTTGATGGCTGTTAAGTTCATAATAAAAAGAAAATTTATATGAAAAAAAAAAAAGAGCAGAGGGAGGTATCAGTCAGCAAGTTCCAATCTACCTGACAGATGAGAAGTGTGGAAAGGGAGGATTTCTGTGTAGATTGCACATGACCACATCTGGTCTTTTTTAATTTTTATTTTGTTTAGCCCAAATTGGTCCCTCATAGCATGGAGAGATTTCTCCAAGATATAGCCATTTCCAGGCATGGCCCTGTCCAATCGAGAGAATGGTTTGTTTCGCTAGATTTCATACGCAGCTCCCTGGTCAATGGTCTGTGGAGCGCTCACCTAGCTGGCTGTCCATGGTTTTGCTGGACAGGGACTCGAGTCTAGAATCTTCAATGGATGAACTCTGGAGGTCTTCTGAGGAGCAGATTCCTCACCTGCTAGCATTCTCATTTCCTCCAGAAGCCCAGAGCTCTATGACTAATAAGATTTACATGCATTTTTAAAAGTTGTACAGGGAAACAAACATAATTACTATAATCTTTCCTGATTCATTCTGAGCACTTATCTTATTTTGAAAACTTCTCTCCAGAGAGGAACTCACAAATCCTATTGAACCGTAAAGAATTTAATGTTTGTATCCCTCATGTAATGTTTGTAAGATGTTACCCCTTTATGACAAATGAAGGAACAAACAAGTCACTAATGGCTGAATGGGAAGGCCCAACTTGGCTTGATTTATTGGGAGGAAAAATGGGAAGACATGTAAGAATTTTTTAAAAAAAGTGACTTGAGCCCCCAGTTATATAGAAATGCATAATCCTTTGTAATTAAAAAAAAATACAACTCTTTTGTTCTATTTTACTTTTTCCAGATTGTTTCTAGTAAACAAAATCCATTATCTTCCTGGATATTACAACTCTAAAACACCACAGCCTGAAAAAAATAAAGGTAAATGTGAACATTTTTTTCTGGGGACAATCCATTTAGTCAGCAAGGTTGTGTTAATACTCAGTTAAGGTGACTCCTGAATCCTCATCCGTATATCATAAAGACACTGATGTCTTTATGAGGAGGGAGAGGAAGCAGTCCATTATGGCCCCTGCTTCTTTTAAAGATGACAACTATTTTAAGTGCATAATTCAATCTACTTCAATTTAAGTTGAATTTAATAACCATTTATTAAATGCTAGGTGCTGGGGACACAAAAACAAAAGAATGAAATAGTTCCTATCCTCACAGAGTTCGAATTCAATTAACAGAGACAACATGTACAAATTTAAATATAAACACATACACAAACGTGAGAGAGCTTTCGGGGGAAGGCATTAACAACTGTGGGCACAGGAAAGACTTCATATGGAAGGTGAGCTTTGGAGAAACTTAAAAATTGCCTTCATGGAATTTATGTTTCATGGAGGGATCCAGGATGAAAACCAGTAAGTTTCAGTATGATTGTTGGAGGGGGGTGTGGTGAGTAAAAGATGAAATGACTGAGAGAAACAAAAGTTTGATCTTCCTAACATATTGATTTATTAAGCAATGCCTGCCAGTTGCCTAACAAATCAGGACCAGGAGAAATAAAGACCTCCTACAAGAAGGAGGGTGATACAGGAGCTAAACATTGAAGGACTCAGGGGTCCTGGGAGGCTCAGATAAAGAGAGTACATTCCAGCCATGGGTATCTACACAACAAAGGCAAAGGAGGGAATAGTGCGAGCTGAGTAAAGATCAGTAAATTTGATTGGAAGGTAGGTATCTCATGTACAATATTTATTTGCATGTTTTCCACTCTCTTACACCCTATCTTCCACACACCCCCTGCCAATTGTGAGCATGAAATAGATGATTTACTTTTCTTCTGGTGGACTATTTCTCTCAAAAGCAACAAGTCTTCAACCTGTGAAGGCTTGGGAGGACCAGTCCCTTGCAAATCCAAGTTAGGATTTTTAGCATCTTATACAACCAATTACTATAATCACTCTTACCCATTTGTAGTACCTAGAAGGTTACAATTTAGTGTTTCTGCTTCATGAAGGGAACAAAAGTTAGATTACTGCCTCCCAAGGCTTTTGTAAATAATCAAGCTATGTATTTTTAACAGTTGCCCTGGAGGATTTCAATTCTTCTGGCTTCTTGAAGAAGCTTGAATTCACAGCACCAGTCCATTTGAAATGAGTGTTTCTCTTTGATTTTTTTCAGGCCAGGATGAGTCAAGGGAATAGCTCAGATAGAATCATAGATCTTGTGTCTATGGGGCTGCAGAGGCCATCTGGGCTAACCCCCTCAATTTGTCAGATAGAAAACTGAGACCCCTGGGGAGGTTAAATAACCAGTGGTAGGTTGCACAGGTAGTAAGAATGTGTCAGGATTGGGATTTGAACACAGGTCCTCTTGATTACAGAGCCAGTGCTTTTTGACTCTCTTTCTGACTTCTGTACTGTTCTTTTTCATGTATTGCCAAGAGCGTAGCTCTCTCTGACACAAGTCAGGACTAGGTGATAGGATGTGAAATCTCCAACAGCGAGTCTAGTCCAGGCACCGGAAGAGTATAATGTTATTACATTACATGGCTAATCACCTTGGACCATTCTGAGGTGCAATCCTGGTGCTGATAGTTAAATAGCCTGCCTGGGAGTGAGTCAGTAATGCTCTGGGCTCCATGAAGCAGCCACGGATGTCCAAGCAGTGACCATCTCATTAGATTGCCCCTCTTATCTTTAGCAGTGAAAAGGTGTTGGAAAAAAAAGGAGTATGTGATATGAGTGTATGTTGCAGTGAATGTCCTTTGATAATAATAATAATAATAATAATAATAATAATAATAATAATAATAATAGCCCCAAAGACAGACTTAGGCTGCACAGAGATAGAATCCAGTGACAGATACTATTACTACTACCACTATTCCTACTACTATCATTATCACTACCATTACTGCTGCTGCTGCTACCACCACTATTACCACTACACTACTAGTACTACAACTACTATTACTACCACCACCACCACCACCACCATTACTACCACTACTACTACTACAATTACTACCACCATGACCACCACTACCACCATTACTACCACTACTGCTGCTACTACCACCAGTACTATACTACTACTACTACCACCACCACCACCACCACCACCACCACCACTACTACTACTACTACTACTACTACTACTACCTACTACTACTACTATAATTACCTACCTGACTGCAGAGATTCAGGGGGAACTAGGAAGACAAAATAAACAAAGATTATAAATGTGTAATTGAAAAAGAACAATAAAACAAATTGATTAACTATGTAATTATAAAGACCCATCTTGGCCTCAGAAAAATTGAAGGAGAATCAGCTAGCTAGCTAACATTTATATACATATATATATATACACATATATAAAATCGTCTCATTATACTTTGCTGCTTTGACCCAATCATACATGTGGCATATGATATCATAGGGGCTATATTTTAGAAGGGACATTGACAAATAAGTACTCCTAGGGGAGGGCTGAAAATGGTGTCATAATCAATCAATCAATAATCAATAAGCATTTATTAATAACCTATTGAATGCCAAGTCCTGTGCTAAGTGCTAGGGATAGAATGTCCAAAACAAAATAAATGAACAAATGGGAACAATCCCCCGCCTTCAAGGTGCTTACATTCTAACAAAAGAGACAACCGCTCTAAGTACATGTCTAAGTACATACAGGATATCTATGAAATGAATGCAATGCAGCTTGGAAGGGAGGTCACTAGCTATTGGGTAGACCAGGAAAGGCTTCATGTGGAAGCCAATATTTGAGCTGATCTTGAAGGAAACCAGGAATTCTGAGAGGCACCTGTGAGAAGGAGGTATTTTCAAGCCTGGGGGATAGTTAGTGTGTGGAGATGGAAGATGGAGTATGGTGTGTGCAGAACATTGTGAATGGATCACAGAGTTTGTGAAAGGGAGTGCCATGTAAGAAAACAGAGGATGTAGGAGGAGAGTATGTTGTGAAGAGATTTCAATGCCAGAGAGGTATTTTTATTTGCTCCTAGAGGTAATAGGGGACCACATGAGTTTACCAAGTGACATGATCAGACCTGTGCTTTAGGAAAATCATTTTGAGAGCTAGATGGCACATGGATTGGGGCAAAGAAAGGCTTGAGATAGGGAGACCAGATGGGAGGCTATTGCAAGAGTCCAGGACAGAGGCGTGAAGTAGGATGGTGGCTGTGGGAGTGGAAAGGAGGAAGGTGATTCCTCACCTCTTCTAGCAAAGGAGGAAGCTGACTTTCCTTCAACTTTACTGAGGCAAGATTGGTCTTTATAATTATATTGCTAATCAGCTTGTTTTATCGTTCTTTTTCATTTATAATCTTTGCCTAGTTTGTTTTCCTGGTTCTCTCTCCATCTCTGTAGCTGATTTGGTTTTGAATGGTTCTCAATGATTCTACAAACTTGGGCCGAGCAGTAACTAATTAGAGGTTTCTTACAACTGTCAGCACGCAGAAGTTACTAAGTTGTTTGGTACTTTCTCCATCCCCTAACTCTGCCCCAACTAATTCTAGCAGGTCTTATGATAGTTGTTACATTATTATTTTAAAATATTTTCAGAGGCAACCAAGTGAATCAAAGTATGATAGATTTAGAGTCAGTGGGTACCTCAGAAGTCACCTAGTTGAATCCCCTCATTTTACATAGGAAAAAGCTGAAGGCCAGAGATGTTTAGTGATTTGCTCAAAATCAAATTCCCAAGCACTTATGAAATGCCTACTATGCACCAATGTCATACAAGTAGTAAGTGGTAAAACTAAGATTTGAACTTGTTTCCTCTGACTTCAAATTCATTGAGTTTTTCACTGTGCCTCATTGCCTTAATATAGGATATAATACAAATATGACATGACAGCCTTTTTCTTTTTCCCCTCTTCTTACCCTTCACCCACCATTATTAACAGCAGATGGATTAGATATGTCAATTAATGCAAAAATTTATTTTGATTTTACTTTGAAATAAAAATTCTCATTCTATCTCTATTTTTTTCTTATGGATAAAATAATGCATAGTGTCAAATGATACAGTTTGGTCCTTTAAATTTAGTCTTAAAATTTAGTCCTTCTAGTGTTAAGGGGAGATAAAGTCTCCAGGTAAAGTGATACAGGGACATATTATTTTCTCAAGAATATTGTGATAAGCTATAGTGTGAATCCTCAGTGAGATGGTCTGCTACGGTGTTGCCACCTTCAAACTCAGATTTGAAAACGGGGAAAAAATAAAACCCTGAAAAAAAGCCATTTCTTAGGCAGCCAAAGAAATTTTGAGGATCAAAATAAAAGCTCTGCTTTTATAACCTTGAGCCTTAAATATGAAAGCAAGGATCTAAGAGAACATGGATAAGAATTGCTGAGAGCAGAATGTGTAAGTGTTCTAAAATTTAACTTCAGAGGGACTCCTGGCCATTCCCTATATCATGGGGTTTGGAGATTACAGAAGCAAAGATTTAGAGCTCAAAGGGACTGGACAAATGAGGAAGGGTTTTATGCATGTGTGTGTGTGTGTGTGTGTGTGTGTGTGTGTGTGTGCATACATACACATACACACATATATACATACACATATATATGCTTAGGAATAGCACGGCTAAACATGTAGGGCACTCAAAGAATTAGGTCAGTGTCAAACTTTTCTTTTTCATGAAGTTAAATAAAGTAACACTAGAAATGAACTTTCAAGATCCTTTTCATTATAAGATCAAATATACTTATAAAAAGGCATACACCAAATTAATCAATCAACAAGCATTTATTAAGCAGCTATTATGGTACCAGACACTGAGCTAGGTACTGGGGATCTAAACATAGAAAATGAAAACCAGGACTTCTGAAAAAGGAGTGTCTGCAACCTACAGGGACCTGAATCCAACCCCATGTATTTCAACTACATTCTGGACTAAAAGATTTTTTTTTGTGGGCTGCCTGGGAAATTTAACCACTGCTAAACATTATTTTTATAATTTAATTTTATTTTATTTTATAATTTTATAAAAAAAGGAAGTTACATGATAACTTTAATATATATTTAAAAGGAATAGCAAGTTGTACATAATAGATTTGCAGCTTTGTGTGCTTCATGTCTTTTTTATTTCTATTTTGTTATGTTATGGAAATGTTTGTTTTATTTTTTTAAGTTTGGAATAAAATAAATAAAAATTTAAAAAAGTTATTTCTAAGGGAAAATACTTTCCAAGTGTCAAAAAGAAAAGAAAAAAAACCCCACCAAAAGCCCAATTTCCAGATGAGCTTTTGAAACACCACCCATTTATACTGTTCCAGAAAAGACAAAGACCAACAGCGTGATTCAGAAGCCCCACGTAACACGTGGGGTAGTCCATCTTGATTTTTGCTGTTGTCAAGATTTTTAAGGAGTTTCCAAAAGACTTCAGATAAAAATGTATTTAGGAGGAGGGATTGGAAGGAAGAGGAGGGATTCAAGTCCCAACTCTGCTCTTTATTGCCTTTGTGATCCTGGGTAAGTTTCTCCAATTCTTTGAGCCTCAGTTTCGTCATCTGTGACAGTAATATTCATATGGCTTTTAAAAATTATTTTAATTGATATTTTTTGTTTTTACGTCACCTAGATTTTCCGCTACATTCTTCTCCTTGGCCCTTTTGGAGACTCTATTTTTTTTAAAAAGTACCATTAAAGTACTATTCCTTTTTTTAAAGAAGAAGATGATGAAAGCAAATCGGCAACATTGAGCAAAAATGCATCAAAAAATGTTTTGTCCTCTCCCATAGACCCTCACTTCTGCAAAGGAGCAGGGTCTTCTTATATCCATATAAATCCTCTCATGTTTTCTTTGAGGCCAAGCTTGCTCTCTATACTTTGGCAATATCCTCCTTCCTATAGCTTTAAGGTTTACAAAACACTTTCCTGTTGAACAAACCATCTTGTGAGGTAGGTAGTGCAAATATTATTGTCCCCATTTTATACACATTTTGTATGTGTATATAAAATGTATATATAAATTTTATATATGGCTCTGAGGGGGATAGATTACACCTCCAAAGTTCCTTTCAGCTCTAAATGGCAATAATGCCATTCCTATTACATGCCTTACGCAAAGCTGTTGTAGGAAAAGTGCTCTGTAAATCTTGAAAGTGTTACACAAAACATTATTATATACAGGGCATCTAATAGCTTAAAACAGCACTAAGATTTTTGGAACATTCTGTGTGTAGTATAATAGAAAGAGCACTGGATTTGACACCAGAGGACCTGGGTTCAAAATCTGCCTCTGCCATTTACCTTTAATTTTCTCCTGAAGACTGGAGCCATTGAGGTGTAGAAGGAAGTCAGGCACAGCTAGAATGGGGTAGGGGCAAAGAGAGGGGACTTTCCCAGGCTTCTCCAACTTTTGGCTGAAATGGACCTTTGAGCATATCACATTTGCCACCCAGTTGAGGTGACAACAGTAAGAGAGGAAAGGTGGGTGGGCTGCTTCCTTCATTCCCTTGTCAAGATCAGCCCCTCTAGCCACTCCCTAAAACCCTTTTGGTTAACAAGTTCTGTTGCTCCCAGGGGCTGCACCTTCTGATCCCAAAATAAAAACACTGAAAACTGAAAGTGTTGCACGAAAAGTTACTATCGGGCATTTAATAGCTTAAAACAGCACTAAAATTTTTGGGACATCCTATGTTAGGATTGCCTAGATTTTGATTATTTTGTGTGCTTTGCCTTGATGTGAGTAAAAAAATACACACACACACAACACATACATGCGCACACACACGCACTTTTTTTTTAAAGATAGGAAATAGAACTATTGTGTCATCTTTAAAGTTCACTTCCCTCTGATCAACTGAGGTAGAATAATTAGCATTTTGACTTGGGTTGTGAAATTTCCAACCTTGATTGCTGTAGTCAAATTTGCCTAGAGGACACTGCCGGGAGCCACGGAGCATCAATTTTTTTGTTCTGTCTACCTCACTTGAGATCAAAAGGCGCCTAATGAACGGTTAAATGTTGCAAGAAAATATTTAAGCGAAAGGCAACTGTTTCTAAATCCCCCGCAGAGACTGGACACGGGAACACTGGCAGCCGGAGCTGTTATTAAGGTCATAAGACATCATCTGTTACTGGGAGCATCTTAATAGGAAAGCCTCACATGGCTGGAGGAGGGGCCACGCTTGATTCCTTCCATCCATTAAGAAGATAAAATGACAGATTGGTTTTCCTGGGCTAGGTACCGGACTTTGCATTTCTTCAAGGCATGGGTTGTATTTAAATGAGCAGAGGGGCATGAGGCTTTGAAGAAAGTTCTTGGATGTGTCCTTGGCTCTTACCCTCACTTAGGATATTGTTGGCCCCCTTTGGGATAATAGCATGTTCCCTGTCTAGTCTCTACAACGAATTTAGAAATAATTACCTTGAACTTGAACATTTTCTTGCAACATTTAACTATTCGTAGGATGTCTATCTCGAACAAGGTTCAGAGAATATGACCTGGGTCATAAGATTTAGTGTAGGAAGGGATGGTAGAGACTGATACAAATATACACATTTTTTTAGTATCCACCCTGCAAGGAAAGGGGAGAGGGAGGGAGAGGAGAGGAGAGGAGAGGAGAGGAGAGGAGAGGAGAGGAGAGGAGAGGAGAGGAGAAGAGAGGAGAGGAGAATAGGAGAGAGGAGAGGAGAGGAGAAGAGAGGAGAGGAGAGGAGAGGAGAGGAGAATAGGGGAGAGGAGAGGAGAGGAGAGGAGAGGAGGGAAGGGGAGGGGAGGGGAGGGGAGAGGAGGGGAGAGGAGAATAGGGGAGGGGAGGGGAGGGGAGAGGAGGGGAAAGAGAACTTCAATATAGACTTATGGTTAAGTTTTGGGCTATTGGTCAAGACTTTTGTCTTTTCCCATTTACCTGGTCCACCCCAATAGAACAAACACTCAAAATGCAATAAAAGCCAGCTTATCTTTATTGGAGAAAAAAATTATTAAAGCACATGCAACAAGTAAACAAAGTTTAAAGAAAGTAGGAACCTTCTGAGGGTGATGCCAGATCACCATGGAGCAATAAGGCGGAGGGAATGGAAGAAGTAGAGAAGGGGATACATCTACCAGGTCCTAGGAGCAGCGAGCAGCAGTAGCAGTTAACAGTAGCAGTAGCAGTGGCGGTAGCAGCAGCAGTCAGGGAAACCACACAATTCTGTCCAGGCAGATTGTTCCTTAAGCGGATGGGTAAAGTAAACAAGGCTCCAAGTTCTTAAGGAGTACCCTGTGCTTCACTTGTAATCAGCTGGCCAATGATTCTGGTGTCCGTTTGTGCCCTCCTTCCCCAGCCCCTCCACTCTCTGCAGGGCTCCGAAGTCTCCAGGCTTCCCTCATCCAGGTGGTTTCTGCCTCCTATCATCCTTCAGTCCTGCCTTCCAAGGAACCAAGCTTCTCTTCTTCCTGATAAGAGGAGATGCTAATATTGAACATACTTTCAGCGAGACTGCATGTCAGATGGGCATATACAACAGACAACACCCCAAGTTCCTGAGGACAGAGTATGGATTCTCTAACACACAGGATTTGAGAGCAAAGTCTTCATTCATTCATTTTCTGCAGATTGTTAACATATCACCGGTTATATCCCAGGGTTAAGTGGATTTACAGAGTTCACTTAAATGGATCTGAGACTTGTGGAGTCAGAAGTTCTTTCTAGTGATCCATATTGCAACTCATACATGCCTGCCCATTACTCTTGTCCATGTTCTTCCAAAAGTTTGTCTAGGGGCCGGGGCAGTCCACCCAATGGATTAGTTTTAACAAAACTAACATTCGTAAACTGCTCAAGTAACTTAAAAAGATTCCTTCAGAAGAACTGCCAAGCTTAAAGATGAATTGAGCATTTTTCTTTTTATAAAAAGACAAGTGTCCCAAATCTGCTGACCTTTTCTGTGAATATAATGGTTGTTAATAGTATTCTACCTAACAGATATTAAAACACACAGACACACACACACAGACTCACACACACACACACACTTGATGTGTTCTTTCAAAGTGACTTTCCAAACAAGTGAGAAAGTAGCTCCTTTTCTAAAGAAACTTTCTTTGAAGAAAACATTTTGAAAATTGATGTTTTGAAACATTTCCATCCTTGTGTGATCTTGTTGTAGGAATGACTTGTGTGTAACCTATGAAATCTCTCATACCTGCACAGTTAGAAAACTTGGAAACCGGAATTTTCTAACCTGTTTAAAAATCTTCTAAACAGTTTCAGTATAATTTGAACCCATTTGTTAAAATATTAAAATGCCACACCTACCAAATAGTTTTCAAGAACAACTGCTTGATATCAGGGAAGAAATTTACTAGTGTACTTTCAACAAAAATTTTATATAATTGGTGGATAAGATTGTAACATGAGTATCATGATTTACCAAGCACAATCAATGATGCACTTCTTCCATTTGGCATGTTTCTGTGAGCTATCTTTTTCAGCTATAAGAACCAAATATTTAAATAAACTGAACTTAGAACCAGATCTTAAAATTGCTGTATCACAAAGGGTGAAGCCAAAATTACTCAAAAATAACGAAGCATATTCAATCACATTGCTCTTATGAAAATATCTCTGGACCGTACTGCCTTCATTTCTACCTGTGTTCCACTGAAAACTTGGACTCTGCCCCTGGAACTATGTGGGGCTTTGATCTTATAATCTGCTAGGATCAAAGCCTTCAATTCATTTTCAGAACATCTCCAGACCATGTAACCTCTACTATGACCTTCATCCCAACTGGCTAATTGGATTGTATCCCTGATCCATCCCTGGGCTCTGTTCTTGTAGGTGAGCTTTTTCCATATCTTGACTGAATCCAGGCCCTTGCTTCATTCTCTAGCCATCTTCACATATCTGAAATCTTATTGCTTACTTTTTTTTTTTTGAGGCAATTAGGGTTAAGTGACTTGCTGAAGGTCACTTATGCTAGGAAGTGAGGCTGGATTTGAACTCAAGTCCTTGACTCTAGGGCCAGTGCTTTATTCACTCCACTACCTAGCTGCCCCCTATTGCTTACTTTTAAAATGAATATGTATATAATAAACTTAACATTTATTTTCAAAACTATCCTGCTCTTACGTACTTCCTTCTGAACTTCTGTTGTCTTCTGTGCATTTAAAAAAAAAGTTTTTATGGCACTTTTTTTCATCATTATTGCTACCCTCTACCCCCTAAATCCCCCTGCCCCAATTAAAAAATAAAATGCAATTTAAAAACCCTCATGACAAATTAGCATAGTCTGCAAGTTTCTCTGATAAGGGTCTCGTTGTCAAAATACATAAGGAATTGATTCAAAGTTGTAAGGATAAAATCTATTCCCTAGTTAATAAATGGTCAAAGGATATGAACATGCAGTTTTCTAAGGAAAAAAATCCAAGCTATCATTAGCCATATGAAAAAAATCTCCAAATCAATAAAATTTAGAGAAATGCAATTATAGTAACTTTCAGGCTCTACCTCACACCCTTTAGAATAGCAAATATGACAGAGAAGGAAAATGACAAATGTTGAAGGGGCTGAGGGGAAAGAAGCACATGAATGCACTGTTGGTGGAACTCTTAACTGGTCTAGTCATTCTGGACAGTATTTCACAACTATTCTCCAAGAATTACTGAACTGTGTATACCATTTGACCCAGAAACACTACTATCAGGCTTTCATTCCAAGGAGACCGAAGGAAGAAGAAAAGGACATCTATGCACAGAAATATTTATAGGAGCTCTTTTGGGGATGTTAACAAACTGGAAAACTGAGGGGCTGCTCATCAGTTGGAACACAGTTGAACAAATTATGGTACGTGAATGTAATGAAATACTATTTTGCTGTAAGAAATGGAGAAATGGATGTGGTTAGAGCATATGAAGTGGTGCAGAATGACATTAACAGAGACTGGGGGCAATTTATACAATAACAACAATATAAAGACAATTTTGAAAGACCTAAGTACTCTGATCAACACAGTGATCAACCACGATTACAGAGGATCAGTGATGAAGAATGCTACCTATCTCCTGACAGAGTAGTGATGGATTTGAGGTGCAGAATGAGACACGAATTTTGTTTTGGACATGGTCAATTAAAGAATGTGTTCTGTTTGACAATGTATATTTATTGCAAGAGTTTTATTTATCTCCCTCCCCCATTTGAAAGAAGGAGGGAGAGAGAAATTGATATTGTATTTAAAATATTAAGTTAATATTTAATTAAAATATTAAATTAATATTTTAAAGATAAAGTATAAAAATTTTAATATACTTTTTAAAAAGCAAGCAATATGAAATGGAAAGTCACAATTTCATATATCTCTGTATTCTGCTGTGTATTTGAAAATGTTCTTTTTTGGTTTTTTTTTGTTTAAAAATAAAAAATAAAATAACAACAAAAATACAATCAAGCAAAACAAATCCACACAATGGACATGTTTGAAATGTATGTCTCTTTCTGAACCTTAAGCCCATCTATCAAGAGCTAAGTAACATGTTTTGTTATAGATCTTTTGAAGACATGCTTGGTCATTACAGAGTTGCTAAGTCTTTCAATGTTGTTTTTCTTTATAATATTGTTGTCACAGAAGTTGTTCTCCTGGTTTTGCTCAGCACTGAGGATACAAAGAAAGGCAAAAAACAAACAAACAAGGGGGCGGCTAAGAGGTGCAGTGGATAGAGCACCGGCCCTGAAGTCAGGAAGGCCTGAGTTCAAATCCAGCCTCAGACCAAATACTTGACATTTACTAGGTGGGTGACCTTGGGCAAGCCACTTAACCCCAATTGCCTAGAAATAAAAAAATAAATAAATAAAGCAAACAAAAAAAAACCAGTCCTTATTCTCAAGGAGCTCACAGTCTGCAGGAGGAGACAAATAGGCATACTACTATGTATACACGAGATATATTCAGAACATAGTGTCGGAAGGAAGGCGCTAAGATCATGGAGTAGGAAAGACTTCTTATAGAAGTCAAGACTTTAACCGAGAGTTGAATAAAGCTGGGGAAGCTAAGAGGTGGAGATGAGGAGGGAGAACATTTTAGGATTGGAGGACAGCCTCGGCTCAAAGTCTGGAGACAGAGTGTTGTGCGTAAGCAACATGAAGGAGGCCAGTGGCACTGGATGACAGAGAACATGAAGGGGAATAAGGTTCAAGAAGAATGGAAAGATAAGATATTAAGGGGCCAGGTTACGAAGGACTTTAAAAAGCCATATAGAGAATTTTATATTCGATCTTGGAGGTAGCAGAAGGCCACTAGAGTTTATTGAATTGGGGGTGTGGTCGTCATGTGTAAGATCAATGATTTAGGAAAATCAATTTGACCATTGAGTGGAAGATGGATTGGAGTGGGTCAGACTTGAGGCAGGGAGAATAGAAGACAGGCCATTATAATACTCTAGGTAGGAAGTGATAAGGACCTATAGTAGGGTGTTTGCAGTGTCAAAGGAGAGAAGGGGCATTTCAGAGAGATATTATGGAGATAAAAATGACAGGACTTGACAATTGATTGGATATGGGGGGGGTCTGAAAGAAAGGAAGTGAGGATGGCACCTAGGTTCCAGCTTGGGTGACTGGAAGGATGGCAGTACCCTTGACAGCAATAGGTAAGTTAGAAAGAGACAAGGATTTGAGGGAAAGATAAAGAGTTCAGTGTTGGACAGGCTCAGTTCGTGATGTCTACAGGCATCCAGTTCAAGATGTCTAATAGGCAATTGGAGATGCAAAATTGGAGGTGAGGAAAAAAAGGTTAGGATGGAATAAGTAGATTTGCGAATCATCAATATAGACATGATCATTGAGATTCATAGTGCTGGATCTCAAGGGCCTTCTCTAGCATCTCAGGACAGGATGCTAGAGACTGCGCATTCCTTGGCCACCTGAACTGTCTCATTCTGGGCTCTGCAGGGAGGCTGTTGCTGATGCCACTCCCAGACATTTCTAAAGTCTTCACCCTGGAGCTTTGCGGCCTCCCTGGGTCTTTCTCAGGGGATCCTTCCACTCTCACTGCCTCTTGACACAGAATTCTGCTGGCATCCTCTTTGTGTGTCTCTGATTGTACCAGGATGGATACTTTAGACTTGTTTGCTCTCCCACTGGCTTTTCTGGCAGACTCCCTTTCTTAGTGCATATGTACTTGTGGCTAACTTTTCGTGTAGTTCTGGGGTGGAAGAAAATTACCTAGTGTAATTTCTCATTGGATTTCTTGACCATTATTTGGGTTAGCATGAACTTCAAGTCTCTGCTGGAGCAGGCATGTGGGACCTGAGTAGTCTCTCTCCTGCTCAGGCCGACATCTTATGTTGCCTTTGGTTGCTAGCGTAATAGTACATGCATACAATTTATAAAGTCACAAACACACATATTTTGGGAGTATATGCTCAAAGATCTCTTGTGATAGAGGCATATAATCAAAAGAGTTTGAAGACTACTGCTCAAATGTACCAATGAGTTACAGATAACAGAAAGTCACAATATAGTGTGTACCATATGAAGACCCAAGTGGTGGTGGGTGAGGAGGGTGACACATGGTTTCCAGGACTAGGTGACATTGCAATTAGGCTTTAAAGGACCCAAACTCCTCTTTTTACAGATGAGGCAAGTGAGGCCCAGAGGAATGAAAGGTTATGCAGATTAACCTGTTGTTGTTGTTGAGTTGTTTCAGTCATGTCTGACTCTCCATGACTCCATTTGGGGTTTTCTTAGCAAAGATACTGGAGTGTTTTGCCATTTCCTTCTCCAGCTCATTTTACAGATGAGGAAACTGAGGCAAACAGGGTTAAGTGACTTGCCCAGGGTCGCACAGCTAGTGTCTGAAGCCGGATTTGAACTCAGGTCCTCCTGACTCCAGGGCCTGAACTCCATCCACTCTGCCACCCAGCTGCCCCTCCCCTTAGTTATAAGGAATGCCTAAAATCACACCAAAGTTATTACCTAGACAAGATTTGAACCCGGTGTCTTCTGACTTCCTTTTAATGGTCTTTTCATTTATAATGTTGCATTCCTTATGTGCATTCTGCATTTTTCTTCAGTTCATACAAGTCTTCCAATGTTTCTCTGAATTCCTCATATTTGTCATTCTGTGCTACACAACGATAGTACATTACATTCATACACCACAGCTTATTCAGTCATTCCCCAACTGATCGGCGCCCTCCTACTTGCACCTCTACCGCTACCCCCACTCCTACTCTCATCTTTATTTCCAGCTCTTGGCTACTACAAAAACTGCTGCTATAAAGATTTATCCTGAAAGACCTTTAAGGAAAGAGATTTTACAACTTTCCTCAGTAAACTGTCCCAAGGGCTTGTTAACAACTCTTACAGTAAAGCAGGTCCACTTTTAATGTCTTATCTCAATTTTCTCCCTCTGCAAATGAAACTCATTTCTCTTGTCTATTCCTCCAATGAGAAAGAAAAGTCCCCATCCTCCAATAATCAGCTTTTTGGGGTTATTTATTATTCTTGCAGAGTCTCTTTCCAAAGAACTCAAAGATGATCCCTAAGAGAAAGGGAAAGGGTAGAGATTATGATCCCTATTTTGTATGAAGATATACTGCAACACTTTGAGGAAGGAGGATTTTCTACTCTGCCATATACCAGTGAATGGAAGAGAAAGAAGAGATGCTCAGTTTGCCTGTCTCTTATCTTTCTCTCTGCCACTGACCCCATACTACTCTTCTGAGTGACTCTGTTCTAAAATTTCATTTCCTAAAATTTTTATTTATTTTTAATTTGTGGAATAAAACAAGCATTTCCATAACATAGTATACTAAAAAAGACAATTATACATGACACTGCAAATGTTATGTGCAACTTGCTATTTCTTTTAAATATAAAATAAAGTTATCTTATAAATTTCCTTTTTTCTCTCTCCTGCCCCACTCTAAAGATGGCTACCATTAGATACAAATATATGTGTGTATATTATATATACACATATAGATATATGTAAAATAATTCTATACATATTTCTGTTTATTAGTCCTTTCTCTGGATTCAGATAGCATCTTCCTTTATATGTCCTTTTTGGTTAATATGGGTGTTTCACTGTATCATTGCAAAATATCTCAAGTCGCTTGATAGAAGAGTTGAATGTCCTGGTAGTTACTGACATTTGTGCTGTGGTATAATGGAAGGACCATGGACTTTGGAGTCCAGGAAGGGGAAAGGCCTCAAGTTTTTATCATATGAGGATTTTTTTTTTGAAGGAACGGGATGTGTTTCACTTAAAGAACAGAAGACTGGGGTGGGGGAGGGAATATGATAGCTATCTTCAAGTATTGAAAGACTGGTCATATGGTGGAACGAAACAGGACCAATGAATAGAAGATGTAAAGAGGTCAATTTAGGATTAAAGTTTGGAAAAAATTCCCAAGTAGAGGTGTCCAAAAATGGAATGACTTTTCTCCAGAGATGGTGGATTCCTGCTCGTTAGAATTCTTCAAGCAGAAGCTAGATGATGTCTTGTCAGGTATGCTATAGTGGGAATTATTTTCATGTATGTATTGGACTGGATGGCCATGAAGGTCATGTACAACTCTCAGATTCTGTGATTCTGCAGTTTTGAATCCCAGCTCTACTACTTATTATCACTGTACATCGAGCAAGTCATTTAACTTATCTGGGCCAGAGTTTCTTCATCAGCACATTGAGATGATTAGTCGGACCTGATCATCTCTAAGACTATGACCCTATATCCTCCTTAAAGGCTGTAGGAAGTTACACATGATGATTCCCCCCTCAGAAGTATCATAAAGCATTTCCAGGATGCACATAATCTAAAAAATAGGTGGCTCAGTTATGGAGCACAAGTTGAAGGATAGCAGATAGAAAACCTCCATGCTATAGTCATATCTATAAGTTATTGAAAGAACCAGGTGAAGGACTCTGGGGTCTTGAGTGGATCATCTATGGAAAGACAGGACTAGGAATCACAAAGGATGAGAAGGAGTGGATGAATCCCAATCAGAACTTGTGGAGGAAGTAGCCAGAAGTTCAAGGCCTCATTGAAAGACTGGAGTGGTGCCATCTTTATGATGTGTGGGATGCTTTCTATTTTCACGAATGATGTCAACCAATCTTATTACTGTTCTTGGACTGGGAAGTGGAAGCAAGAAGGTAGACAAATGCCGGTAAATCACAGCCACATAAAACGTCCTTAATGAAAAGCAAACTGAAACAAGTATACTTTTCAGAAAGACAACACTGAAGCTTTATTTTGGAAGTTGAATTTTTGAAGGAAAAGTATTAGCTAGAACACCAATCTTCTAGGCAACTAGGTAATGCAGTGGATAAAATGCCTGGACTGGGAATCAGGAAGACCTGAGTTCAAATCTAACCTTAGGTACTTACTAGTTTTGTGACCTTGGGAAAGTCACTTAACCTGCCTCGATGTCCTCTTTTATAAAATTGGGGTAATACTAGCACCTATCTCCAAGGGTTGTCATGAGGATGAAATGAGATAAGACTTATAAAGTGCTTTGTCAACTTTAAATACCTATAAAATACCAGTTATCATCATCCTCATCATCCTCATCATCAGTAATTAGGTGATTATGAACTCACTACTGTTTATCTCTGGAAAAGTATTGAGCAAAATGACAGACATTGAATCTTTTACTAGCTCTTTTGGAGAAATGACCAAGTATATGGAAGGACCCAGATATATACATTCCCAATGTTCTTTTCAACATTGAGCCTGAGTACAAAATTGACAATGAGAGCAGAAATAGTCATTTCTCCCTTTTGGAGATATCTTAGAATCATTGCACTTGTTGAACAATTGTTCATGCTTCTTGCTTTAGTGTTAGAAAGCACTTTCCTAATGAAAATCTAGTGATCTGAGAAAGGTATTATTATCTCCATTTTACAGATACAAGTGAAGAGACTTGTCTAAGGTCCTACAACAAGTAAGTGTCTGAACCAGAATTTGGACCTAGATGGCTTGATTTCAATCATTGAATCAATCAACAAATGTCAACAAATCAATTAGCAAAAAAGTAAGCACCTACACTGTGCTGAATGCTGGAGACACAAGGAAAGGCTCTGCTCTCACACAGTCTCACACAGGTGTAGACAACAGGCACATAATTACATCTGTACCAAAAAGCTGTATACAGGAACAAACTGGAGATCATTAATCAACAAAGACACTATTGTTAGGTGGGATTTTATGTAGGACTTGAAGGAAGCCAGGGAAGGCAGAAGCTGGGGGCAGGGGTGGGAGGGAGAAGGAAGAGAGAGAGAGAGCATTCCAGGTGTGGCGGGTTAGGCTGCCAGGCAAAATGCCCCAATTTGGAGATGGAGTGCAGCAGCAAGGAGGTGAGTGTCATTGGAACAAAGAGTGCAAGGCAATGTATAAAGTGTAAGAAGACTGGAAAGGTGATAAACTGGGGTAGGGGGAGGAGGTTATGAAGGACTTTGAATGCTGAATGGAAAATTTTGTATTTAATCCTGGAGATGATCAAATAATTCAACATTCATTAATTAAATATATATATATATATATATATACACACATATGGATTAAAGATATGACACATGCAGAGCAATGTAACAAGCCTTGAGGGAAATAACAAGTTTTAGATTAATTCACAGTCTTTACCATCATAGAACTTATAATATAGATGTGTATACATAGAATTCAAATGGTTATATGATCTCCTTCCTCAAATGCAGATACCCCATAAAGGGGAGGTGCTATTTAGGTTAGATTTTAAAGAATTGGTAGAAATTCACAATCCCTTCCTGCCTGTCCATCAATACATATTCACATACACATATATGCACATATAAATGTATAAATGTATACAGAGACATATTGTGTGTGTGTATATATATATATATTATATATAATATATATATGTCTACCTATCTATCTATTTATCTGTCTGTCATCATGGGTTTCATGGTAGCCTAACTATTCACACAAGTAAAGCCAAGTGCATGAAGAATGCCTTTTTTTTCAGATTATGACAAGGAATGGATAGTCTTTTTTTGTTTGTTTGTTTGTTTTTAGGCAATTGGGGTTAAGTGACTTGCCCAGGGTCACACAGCTAGTAAGTGTTAAGTGTTTTGTCTGAGGCTAGATTTGAACTCGGGTCCTCCTGAATTCAGGGCCGGTGCTCTATCCACTGCACCACCTAGCTGCCCCTGGAATGGATAGTCTTATAGAGCTTGGAAAACTACATACAGAATACACATAATTCACATCATACATATATACACATATGTGTATGTGTAAGTATGCACACATGTATATAATATATAAAATGCACATGTGTAAATGTATATGTGGGCATATACTATACACAATATGGATGTACATACATATTATATAAGCATATGTATATGTGGAGTTTTCTAAGTTCTACAGACAATCCATTCAATTACATCTCTTAATCTGAACAATAGATATTCTTCATACACTTGGTTTTATCTGTGTGAGTAGTTAGGGAACTCATGAAATACCAATAATTATATAGTATTACATGATAAACCCATTAGGGAATTGCAAAACAAACTCTCATGTGAGGTTGGAGGGAGAAGACTGTTACTGACCAGAAGGATGAGGAAGGCTACAAGGGGAGCGGTATTTGATCTGGTCTTTAAAGAACTGGTAGGAATTCAACAGGTAAAGATTATCAGGGTTGGGGGTGGTGAGGGAGGAAGAACAGTGTTTGAGGGCCAGAAAGTGACCTAGTTTATCTGAATCGCAGAATTAGTGTTGGGGAGTAAAGTGAACAGGCTAGAAAGGCAGGGTATTGCTGCACTATGGACTTTGAATGCCAGGCAAGGGAATTTGAACTTTATTCCATAGACAATAGACATCTGCTGAGGAATTTATAGCAGACATGACATGATCAGTCAGTCAACATGCATTAAATCAGTTCCTTTTCCCAGAGAGCACACGTTCCACGTTGTAGATAGGTGGTGCAGCGGAAAGGTTCTCCTGCCTCAGACAAATCTAGCTGTGTGACGCTGGGCAATTCATTAAACCTCTCTTAGTTTCCTCATCTGTAAGACGGGAATAATAATAGCACCTACTTCCCAGGATTGTTGTGAGGATGAAATGGACCAAATAGCATATGAAGCACTTTACAAACATTAAAATGCTAAACAAACCCTAGTTATCAATCTAATGGGGGTGACAACTTGTAAATACCTAAGTTTATACAAGCTATATGCAAAGTAGATGAAGGGAAAGATAGAGAAAGGGAAAGATATGAGCTGCTGGGGAGAAAGGGACCTAGAAAGGTCTCCTGCAGAAGGTAGGATGTGAACTTAGGCTCAGAGAAAGCCCGGGAAAGTAAGTGGCTGAAGTGAGGAGGCAGAGCTTTCCAGACATGGGAGACAAGTCATGACAGAGGCACAGAGGTTGGAGAAGGAGTGTATGCATAAGAAAAATGATTCTGGCAATGATTTGAAGGGTGGTTGGGACATGGGGAAAGAGTAAAAGGTAGAAGACCTTTCAAAAGGTAGGGGGCTAGTGCAATAGTCTACGTGGTTGTGATATATTAGGTTACAATGGAAACAGAGGAAGGGATGGATACAAGAGATACTAATAGATGTGAAATCACAGAATCTGGTGTCTGACGAGACCTGAAAGCTGAAGGAGAGGAAAGAATTTACGAGAACCAACCACTCCTAAGGTTATGGACGTGGGAGATGGGGTGTATGGAGACAAAAATAGAAAGTCAGAAAGAAGAGTAAGGAATTTTAGGGGGAAGCCCAAAGGGCTATAAATCTGCATTTAGACCCAGCAATACCACTTCTAGGTCTGTACCCCAAAGATATCATACAAATGGGAAAAGGATCCACTTGTACAAAAATATTTATAGCAGGTCTTTCTGTGGTAGCAAAGAATTGGAAATTGAGGGGATGCTCATCAATTGGGGAATGGCTGAACAAGTTATGGTATATGAATGTAATGGAATACTATTGTGCTATAAGAAATGATGAGCAGGCAGACTTCAGAAAAACCTGGAAAGACTTGTATGGACTGACGCTGAGTGAAGTGAGCAGAATCAGGAGAATACTGTACACAGTAACAGCAACATTGTACGATGACAAACTTTGATAGACTTAGCTCTTCTCAGCAATGCAAGGATCTTAAACATCTCCAAAAGTCTCATAATGGAAAATGCTATCCACATCCAGAGAAAAATCTATAGAGTTTGAATGCAGATCAAAGCATACTATTTGCTTTTTTTTTTCTCCTGCTTTGTTGTTGTTTTTTTTCTCATGGTTCCTCCTATTGGTTTGAATTCTTCTTTAGAACAGGACTAGTGTGAAAATATGTTTAATAGGAATGTATATGTAGAGCCTATATCAGATTGCATACTGTCTTGGGGAGGGAGGTGGGGAGAGAGGGAGAGAAAATTTAAAACTTAAAAGCTTTTGGAAGTGATTATTGAAAACTAAAAATGAATGAATGAATTAAAAAATAAAATAAGATTAATAGAGAAAAAATTTAGGGGGAAAATGACTCAGTTGTGGAGGTGCTGCATTTATGGTGCCCGGGGAACATCTAGATAAAGATGTCCTGTAGGTGGGATCTGGAACTTAGGGGAGAGGTCACCGCCTCGGGAGTTGTGCTGCATTGCTTCTGACCATGTTGTTCCATTGCAAGGTGATAAGCTAGTTAAAGCATCTGCCAGTGCCTTGTGGCTCAAGAGCCTTCTAACCCTTGAAGCTGGAAATTCACAGTTGTTGGGGATTGGAAGTGGTAAGGAAAATTGGCCAGATTAAAGCTGGAGCCTGCCCTTACCTGAATCATGTGGTAATGTGTTTTTTTCCTTTGAATCATTTAGATAATTGTCTCAAGCCTTCTTCACCTTGGCTGAGGATACCTAGGAAAAAATCCTTTCTCTCTTACTGAATAAATATAGTAAATCAAGAAAAAGTCAGAGGGTTATGATAAAATTATAGATGCTGTTCAATTTATATTCATTATTTATTCACTGAAGATTGATTATGTACCTACTATGTGGGCAGTACTGTGCCAGGCAATGGTCTGGGGAAGAATCAATATTTACATAAGACACAGTCCTTTCTCTCATGGGTAAAAGGAGAAAAAGGCACAAACACATGTAATTATAATACACTATAACCGGGAATACTCACCGCCCCATTTCCCTGCCTCTTCTTATAGAAGTTTATTCAGTGTTTGTCCTCACTTGTTCTCAACTCTTGTAATCATCTGACTCCCACTTTCAAAGCTGCGCCAGCATTTCAAATCCCTTAGTTCAGGAAGGCAGGATGGTCTAGTGGATAGCATGGGAGACTTGGAGTCAGCAAGACCTTTGTTCAGAGCCTGCCTATGATACTTACTAGCTATGTTGCTGCAGGCAAATCTCTTCCTCTCTCTGGGTTTCAGTTTCCTCACCCGTAAAAATGAAGATGTTGAACCAGATTGCTGCTAAGGTTCCTTCCAACTGTAAGTCTATGCTCCTATGTCCTTGAAGCTCTCTCCCAGTTCCAAATATATGATTCTAAGAATACCATAGAGGTGCAAACCCTTAGTACATCATTCATGTTAGAAGTTGTGTGATAATGTTAATGGAAAAAGTAACAACAAAACAATGGAAACTTAATGTCACAAAATTATGGTGAACAATCATGGTCCCGAAGAAGGGATATTAGAAGGTGCCTCCCCTTCTTCTTTGCAGGGGTGGTGGTTGATTATGGAACATTGCATATAATGACATGCTTTTTGATACATTGGTTAGTTTTGCTTAGCTTTTTTTTCTCTTCTCTCCTTTTTATTCATTTTTATGGAGAATGACTCTCTGGGAGAGGAAGGAGGAAGGATACATTGAAAAATGTAAGTGACAAAAACAAAGCACAACAACAAAATTTGATTTTAAAAAATTGCATAACACGGAATCATCTATTAGAATTTTTCTCCCCTTGGCTTATCGAGGGTCACACCAGAGTTCCAGTCATAAAAATATTGACCTCTTCCAGAATTTTTTTTCTGCAACATCTCTATCCTATAAAATGACTTGTACCTTCTGATGAGTATACCTTAAAACAGGGCAAATGCTACATAACGCTTGTTGGGAGGACCCTCCAAGAGAATTTTGAGGAGCTCCAAGGGAACACTAGGTTTAGTGCCAGCCTTCTTTTTTTTTTTTTTCATTTGTCTTCTAGTTCCCTGTCCAGAGATTACGAGTTTCTTTAAAGATTCAATGAATGTTAAGCGACGAGTGGTAAGTGAAGCATTTTGTTATTCATTCTTTATGGGATAGAACTTAGGGAGGAGCACAATAAATATTCTTTATTATTCTTAAATAACAGAATATTATTTAAATAATTTAATTGATTCAAATGCTTGAAAAGATGGTTGAAGGTATTTGTTACTTTATAGGGATGAAGATTGGGAAGGTATTGAACCTATGATTTCATTGGTATGGGGAATTCCCAGGTGAGGAAATTCCTTCTACTGATGTAGACCAGTAATTTCTTTGCAATTTGTAGTCCTAGAGAGGTGCCTAGAGTATTGAAGTTAGGTGATTTGTCCAAGGTCACACAGCCAACATTTGTCAAAGGTTGAACCAGACTTCAATCCAGATCATCTTGGCTTCGACGCTGGCTCCCTAGCCTTTATCCCAAGTTGCTTTTCTTATCATTTGATATGATTTTCTTTATTTGATATGACAAAAAACAAAAACCATATCCAAACCAACCAAACCCAACCAACTTTAGGTATCAGAAGAGCATGCATTTTCAGATATGTTCCCCACTTTCTTAGTCCTCCTCTCTTTCCCATTCATACTTGGATGTATCATGACTTTTTCCATATAAATATTCCTGCTCCTATGTGAGTCTTATCCATGACCTCCAGTGAATCTTCCAAAGGTAGGCCCCATACAGAGTAGTGGTTCTGTCCAAACTACTGTCATTTGTTTGGAGCCTTAATAGTTTTATTTAGCACAGCCCAGGGCTTGTATTCCCAGTCTTTCTTTCTTTCTGTTTTTGGTGAGGCTATTGGGGTTAAGTGATTTTGCCCAGAGTCACACAACTAGTGAGTATTATGTGTCTGAGGCTGGATTTGAACTCAAGTTCTCCTGACTCCAGGGCCAATGCTCTATCCACTGCGCCACCTAGCTGCCCCAAAACCTTTTTCTCTTCTAAGTTTTCCTATTTCTTTCTTTCTTTCTTTCTTTCTTTATTTTTTTGGTAATAGAATTGGGGTTCAGTGACTTTCCCAGGGCCTTACAGCTAATAAGTGTCAAGTGTCTGAGGCTGGATTTGAACTCAGGTCTTCCTGACTCTAGGGCCGGTGCTCTATCCCCTGTGCCATCAAGCTGCCTGCCCCAATCTTTCTCCCAATGTTTTCTGGAGCTGAAACAACAACAAAGGATCAGCCATTTGGGAACTTCATTATCAGCAAAAAATATAATCTTGGGTGTTTTAATTAAATTCATTTCATCAAGTATTTTTTAAAGCACTAATCTGTGCAAGGAATGGTAATAGGTGCTAGGAATACAGAAACAAAAACAAAAACAAAACGCCTTTCTCCTCAAGGACCTTATATTCTATGTGGAGGATGGTGATGGTGGTTTACAAAATGTATATAGATGAACAAATGTAAAATATATATGAATAAATAATAGGGTTTTTTTGGGGGGTAGGCTGCAGGGAACACTGGTAGATGGGCTAGGTCCCATACAAAGCAAGTTAGACAGACAGTCCCTTAAACAGTGCCTACCGACAAAGGCAGAAAACAGTAATTCAGATAAAATACAGTAGAATTAAAAACAAATAAATGTGAAATATAAGCAAAGTTTTGAGCAAATATTCACACGGTAAACACAAGTCAAGGAAGATTGTTGTCATTTTGGTGGGGCTGTGATGAGGGACGAGTCATGGAATTTCACATTTATACAAGGAAAGGTTGAAGCAAATGATCCCATCTTAGAGTTAGTCAAGGAAGGCTTCATGGTGTGGTGGGAGCGATTCAGGGGCAAGGGTACTTTAACAGTTAAAGACATGGAATCCTGGTAGGACTTTAGAGGTGGTATCAATTGATCAGAAGGGTTGGGGCCACTGAATAAGTTTCCAAGAGAGGGGTAAAGGACAAAAAATGGTGAGTAATTACCCGCTACTGATCTTTAGAGCATGAGTAGGAGGAAGTAAGTGAGGGAAGCATGAAGCAGTTGGGAATATCTAGGAGAAGGCCTTTGAAGCAAAGCAACACAACCCATGAAAGAACACTGGACTTGGCATTAGAAGACCCAGGTATGAATCTCAGCTGTGAAACTTCTGATTGTATGACCTTGAGTAAGTCACTTTCCTCTCTAAGCCTCGGTATCCTCCTTTGTAAAATGAGGGGATTGGTCTAGATGGCCTTTAGATCCCAGTCTAAAGTCCAAGTTCAAAAAACATCACACACAGCTGAACACTGAAATAGTATCTGCTGGAGCATCACTTGTTTCCATAGCGATGAAAACTCAACGGGATCCAAAGATGTTGTCCAGAAGGGTCCATAGGGACTATATAGTCATCTGATGAGTTATCATTACTGATGAGGTCCAGAGAGGTGATGAGATCATAAATGTAGAGCTAGAGGGGGCCTTGGAGACCAAGTCCAAACCCATCATTTCACAAATGCGGAAACTGAGACCAGGAGAGGTTAAGTGACTTGCCCAGGGTCACACAGTGCTAGGACAAGTTTGGACCTGGTGCACAGGGGGACCTTGTAAGGTGAGTCAAACATAGGTGAAGGTATGAAAAGGTCCCTCTGGCCACCTCAAACTTAATTCAAACCCTACCTTTAAGGGGTGATAAAAACACATGCTAATAGCAGTTTTAATAAGTCAATTTTACTTCCAAATGTGGTTAAAAATCATTCTAATATTAACAAAATAACTGCTATATAAGTTTGTGTAAGAAGAAAATAAGATGATAAATAGGGTCAACATGTACTCATCAACCAAAACTAATTTACTTAATTTTTTCCTTTGAAGGGAAAACAAATTCAGTGAGTAAAGAATTATAGCATGATTTATTTTGTATTAAATTTGATTTTTCTCAATTAACAAACATTTATTTTCTTTCCCTCCCACCTCTCTTTCCTACCGAAAGAAAAACACACAAAACCCATGTAACAAATATGCATAGTGAAGCAGCACAAATTCTCACGTTGGTCATCCAAAAACATGTGTCTCATTCATTGCAGTATAATTTAACACTAATGAGAGATTTGACGTGACATTCTCACATATATACTGGATAAATGTAAGGTACACATAACAGTCTCAGTCAACATTGAATTTTCCTAGTTAAAACCAAATCCTAAGCCAACTAATTATTGCCGATTTAGTATCAGCTCAAGAGGAATCATGGAATGGATCTGCTCACTAATAATGACTTGGAAATTAAGTGGAGAGTCTGCTAATCAAATTCTGATCCTATTAAAAATTGGGAGGCAAGATTATAAACATTTGGGAGCCAGGATCAAAAGGCAGAAAGAACTTGATAAATTGGCATATTTAGATATTCAAATGGATCTGGGATTTCATTAATGTTAATGTTCCTGCCAATGTCTGCCCATCCTGTATGATTCTTGTGCATATATTCCTGTAAGTTAGCCATGGGGTGTCCACCCAACATTTTAAGAACCTTCTTTACTTTCTCTTGATATTATTCTTGATTCAACTTACTCTCCAGAGTTGATCTCTTTGCCACCCACTTTGTTCCTAGAATTGGTACCTTGCCTCCACACACCCCTGCTTTCCAGCTTTTCTTTATGTATCATCTTTCTTGATTAGAACATAAGTGTAATAACTATCTTGTTTTTATTTGTATCCCTAGTACATAGTAAGTACGTCATAAATGTTCTCTCTCTCTCTCTCTCTCTCTCTCTGTGTGTCCTCTTCTCTCTTCTCTTTTCTCTCTCTCTTTCTCCTGTTTCTTTGTCACAACAGTACTAGTGGAGCACATAGGCTGGACGTCCCTTGCTCTTGACATGTGACCAACCCAACTTCTTTTTCTATATATCATTTCTTTAATGATATCCTTTACTCCCATCTTCATCATAATCCCATATTTGTTGTGTTATTGCAACCTGATGATATTCACCACGTGTCTCTCCACTACTCTTTGAGTAATATATTGGCAAGCGGTGTTCAGGATGGATTGAAGATGGTTCACATAGCAATAGAAGACAAAATTCTATAAAGGTGGGAAAATAAACTAAAATTCAGACCATGGAGGAAGCTCTAAGAGCTTGAATGTAATAACTGATGACAAATCAAGAATGCAAAATGGAATAGTAGCAATGTTTTCTTTTTGTAAAATGGAAACTTTCATCTAAGAATCTCTAGTAGGATTCACTATGGGCTAGAGCTGGGGCTAAAGGAAGTGAGGGAGGGGTTCTTCATGATCACAGCATCTTTTAAGTTTAAGATATTCCAGACCCCACATAGGACACAACTTCAAACATCTTCTAATTTAGTACTGGGGCTTTCCTTCTTTTCCCCTTTGCTGTCTTTCAGTCTTATTTCTCAAGAAGAAATGGCAAAGGGTATAATTATATAGCATTTTGCTACTTGGAAGGAGTTCAAAAAAACTTCAGGCTCAATATCTTATTTTGCCTCTCAGTGCCCTTCTGAGATAGGTAGGAAGAGGAGATTATTCTCCCAAATATATGTGCAGACAAATGGAAGCCCTCAGAGGTTAAGTGATTTACCCAAGGTCCAAGAACATTTTCACTTCAGACTCAGTTAAACATTTCTAACAAAAACATTTATATTATTGCTCAGTAAAAGAATTCTTTAGAGACTACAAGAACTTGAACAGAAAGATTCCTTAGAGATCTTCTAGTCCAATCTCCTCATTGGCAGGTAAAAAACAAAAGCTATTCCATGTCGGTGTGCTCTGTCTGCCCCAACTAGACTGAAGATTTCTTGAGGACAGGAGCCATGACTTCTCTTTGCAATGATATTTGTTTTTTTTAATTAATTTTATTTTTTCAAACAATGAAAATCTGCTTTCTCTTCTCACTTCCCACAAGAAAGAAAAACAAAACCCTTATTCTATATGTATAATAGAGCCAAACCAATTCTCTCACTGGCTATGGCCAAAAATTGTCTTATCCCGCATGCCGGATCCATCACCTCTCTGTCAGGAGGTGGGTAACATTGCAGCAATATTTCAACCAGCCACAATGGAGAATGTCTAATTCAGGACAATTGAATTTTCTGATCAATTGAAACTTTTTTTTAACCTTGGGTTGTTGAATACCTCTTTGTTCTTATTCCCAATCTCCTCCTATTCTATAGGGGCTGGAGGTAATCCAGATCCTCCCACAATCATGGCCCACTGGAGACATCAAATGGACAGTCTCTGTTCTTGATTCTAAGATAGTAGTAGGGCTCTAGCCCCGTTCAGCGTGAGAAACGGCAACAAATCCTATGAACAAACTTTTGGCCTGTTCAGTCGCTGTCCTTTTCCACCAGTTTTGCTGATCTTTGCTTTGTCTTTAGACCCTTATTTCTATGTCCACCATCAGATGCTATTGTCTCCCCGGTGCCATCACAAATCACAGGATCTTGGCAGCGGAAGAGGCCTCACTTGTTGCCGAATAAGAATCACACGTACAAAATCCCCTTTGTGTGTGTGTTCCGTCCCCCAGTAGGACGTAAGCTCCTTAGGAACAGTTACTTTCTCATTTTTGTCTTCACATCCCTAGAGTCTAACACAGTACCTGATACATGGTAGACATTTAATATATGTTTGCTGAATAGCAGTGAATTGAATCCCTAATGTCTGGTAATCTAGCCTTTCGCTTAAACACCTATAATGAGTGGGAATCTACAATCTTCCAAAGCAACCCATTACGTTTTTGAAAAGACAAGGCAGCTAGATGGCACAGTGCATAGAATGCTGAGCCTGAAGTCACAAAGACTCATCTTCCTGAGTTCAAATCTGGCCTCCGATACTTACTAGCTGTGTGACCTTGGGCAAGTCACATAACCCTGTTTGCTTCAGTTTCCTCAACTAGAAAATGAGATGGAGAAGGAAATGGGAAACCACCTTAGTGTCTTTGCCAAGAAAACCCCAAATGGGGTCATGAAAAGCTAGATGCGATTCAAATGACTGAACAGCAACAATAAATCGTTTGGAAATCTTTCATGATATCAAGCAAATATCTGCCTCCTTGTAACTCGCGCTGATTCCTCCTATTTCTAATCCCTCTTCCATGACTGCCCTTCAGATACCCGATGGCAGCTATAAAGTTGTCCTTCCTATACCTTCCCTTCTCCAAAGCAAATGTGCTCAGTTTTTCATAAAGTGATCCTCTTTAGGAATGAGCTCAAGTTATCCTTCACCATTTTGGGTTTTTCTCTGTACATCCCCGGTTTGTCAATGTCATCCGGAAATGTGATACCCTGAACGGGACCCAGTATTCCAGCTGTGGTCTGACCAGAGTGTTCTAGTCAATGCAGTGTAATATGGCAAAAGCCATGCTTTTCATCTGACTGCTTCATGCTGAGCTCACAGTCCACTACAAGGGACAGGTTCTTTTAACCTGAACTATTGCATAGCCACATCTCTCCCTTTCTTGCACTTGTGAAGTTGATTTTCTGAATCCAAATATCATGCTTTACATTTATCTTTATTAAATTTCATCCTACCGGATTTGACCCATCATCCTAATCTGCTGAGATCTTGTTGGATCTTGATTGTGCCACCCTACATGTTTGATGTCCTCCGAGCTTTGCGATAACCACAAATGTGACAATCCCACCATTTATGCCTTTATCTAAGTAAATGATAAAAATGTTGGACATGATAGGGCTAAGGACAGAGGCACTCATTACAGACCTACCTCCATGTTGATATTGAACCACTAATAACTAATTACTCTTTAGGTCTTATAATTCAATCAGTTTTAACTTTACCTAAATGCACTATCATATACCCCACATCTCTTCATTTTGTACTTTGCTGAAATATAGATTCACTATATCTATTACATTCTCCTGATCTACCAGTCTGTTCACCCTGTTTAAAAAGGAAATGAGGTAAGTTTGACATCTGGGGACCCATGCCAGCTCTGTGTGATTGTTGCTTCTTTTTTTTTTAAATGTTTGCAAAACATTTCTTTAAGAATATGCTGTAGAATTTTGTCAGAAATTGAAATGAAGTCCAGGTCACTGGCCTAGAGTTTGGAAAAACTTCAGTTACTTCACTTTTTTCAAAATTGGGGCAACATTTTCATTGCTCCAGTCTTGGACTATCTCTACTGTTCTCCATAGTCTTTTGAAGACCACTCTCATAGCTAAATAATTGCATTAGTCTATTTTTTTCCCGTACCCTAGGATGCAGTTTTTTTGGGCCTAGTGACTTGAATGCATTGAGAGTATCTAGGTACTCTCTTGTTATCTTCCAATTTACCTTGGTTTTCAACTGTCCATCTTCTTTTGTTTTGCCCTTCCTAGTCCATAGATCATTCTCCTTAACAAAGAAAAGAGACAAAAAAGTAAGTGTTAACACACTAGTGGGGTCCCTGGAGTAATAGTGCTAGAAAGACAACCCTTGCTCCTAACCCTTTAGGGCTACCTCTAGACCTCCAAGCAGCGGTACCGTCAATCTCTGGAGATCCAGCCAGTGGGAGGGGATATTGGGAAACATTTCTAAGAAGATCAATCCATTTTCCTGCATTAACTAGTCTAGAGAACATGACTGGATTTTGAGAACTGAGTGCTACAGGATCATGATTCTTCTTTTATTTAGTAGAAGTAAAAAGTATAGAATTTTCGACTGAATGTCAGATAGTCAACAAGCATTTATTAAGTACTTACTATTTGCCAAACATTATAGTAAGCTCTGGGAGAAGAAAGGCAAAAACAATTTCTACATTCAAGGGTCTCACATTGTAACAATGGAGACAAATATAAATAATTAGGTACATACAAGATATATACAAGACAAATGGAAGGTAATTTCAGAGAGGTTTCTGGGAAGGATTAGAAAGGCCTCCTGCAGAAGGTGGGATTAAAAATGATGTTTTTCTTTTAAATTAAATTTTATTAATTGAATTAAATTTTCTTAATTAAAATATTAATTAAATTAAATTTTCAACGAATGAAAATTGATTTTCTCTTTCTCCCACTTCCCGTCCACCTCACCCCATACTGATAAAAAAGAAAGATGTTGTTGATGGTTGTTGATGATGGCACCCTTGACAGAAATGGCAAAGTTTGGAAGAGGGGTGGATTTTGGGGGAAAAAAAATAATGAATTCTGTTTTGGACATGTTAAGTTTGAGAAGTCTATGGGACATTCAGCTCAAATGTCCAGTAGGTAGTTGATAATGTAGGCCAAAAGCTCAGGACAGAGACTTGAGCTGAATAAGGGAGGTCTGAGAGTCATCTTAATAGAGATAATAATTGAACTCACAGGAGTTAATGAGGTCACCAAGGGAGAATGTGTAGGGAGAGAAAAGAACAGGGCTCAGGACAGAGCTGAGTATGACCTCCACCAGGACATTCTTTTTGGCATGAGAAACTGATGGACAAGAAATTAAGTTAGATTTTCTATCTGAGTTGGAATTCTTAAAGATTAATCCCTTTTTTTTCCTAGATGCACCAAGTTGTGACTCCTGATATTTGCCTTCCTGCACATGGGAAAAATGTTGGTAAGCTCAGAACTTAGACTTTACCATCTATTTCATTACCACTCTCTGCTTCAATTTTAAGAATCACAACAGTTGTTATTTTATGCCTTCCACGGCTGAGTATTCAGAAGTTAGCTATCCATTTTAGGGGTGAGCCAGGCCTTTTGCTTTATTCCTTTTCTTTCCTATTGCCCATCTTATGCCTCATTAGTCCCTCTACTCAGAGCTATACCTAGGGTAGGGAAGTCAGGCTTTATCCTAGGGGTCTGAATTTTGGGAGCGCCCATAACATTTGCAGGTTTTCAACAAAGTATAAAAATAACTAGTCTAGCAAGAATAATTAGTGCAAATAGATTCCACTCAATGGCACAGCCTTCCTGCCTCTCTAACATTGTCACCCTGCCCTATATGGACAACTCCTCAGTCTGGTCTTTATTCCCATTCTGACTCCCTCCAATGAATGGTATGTTTTTGAGGGCTTGCCCTGAACATAATTTGTGTAGCTTGTCCAAGGGGCAAAACTTGCTAGTTATATTTTTGCCTCCAGTAGAAAGGTGAGTGTTCTGAATAAAAGTTTGGTTTAGGGGAAGAAGGTGAAACTCTTGACGTGTTGTGGGAGAGACAGTGTGAGTAGAATGAAAAGAATCCAACATCAGAGTTATAATCTGGGCTCTGCCATTCACTACCTATGTGGCTTTGGGCAAATTATTCCTCACTCTGAGCCTCAGTTTTCCTCACGTAAAACGGCAATGATAATACACTATGTCCCTGCAAGGGCTGATGTGAGAATAAAATAGATAAAATATGCTCAAAGTGCTTCATAACCTTATTGAAATAAAATTTTGGGTATGGATAGATTTCATTTGCTCACATAATTACTGAATATTTTCACAATAAATAATCATCTCATCTCCATTCTAGGTAACCGAGCAAAATCGGCAATATATCCTAGCCCGAAGAGCTCCATGGCAAGAAGGAGGGCCTTTTCAAGTCAAGTAGGAATCCTTTCCTAGTCCTGGGGTGGTGTTTGAGGTGGAGGTGGGGAATGTGGGAACAGAGAAGAGAGGAGAGACATCAAGGGAATCTGTGAGCTATAATCAAGTGGACATTCGGTTCATCTTGCCTGAGCAATCAATCAAACAACCACAAACATTTGTTAATCCCTTACTATGTGCCAAGCACTAAGCTAAAGATTGGAGATACAAAGTAGAAACAAAGCTAGTCCCTGCCCTCAAGAAGCTTACTTTCTAATGAAGTAAACTTCCTGATAGCATCATAGACCACTTCCCCATAAATCTTCAAAAAATTTTTATTGCAATCTTTTGTTTTTATATCATCTATATTTATTTCCCAATATAGACCTCCTTCCCATCCCTCCTTTATAACAAAGAACAAAAAAGAAGGGGGAAAATCAGTTCAGCAAAACTAACTAACATATCAAAAAAGTTTGACCTTATTGGAAGTGTTGCATAACCATAGTTCCCCACCTTAGCAAAAAATGTAGGGAGGTCCCTTCTGATAGCTTTTCTTTGGGAGAGACTCTTAAGTCTTCTGATTTTCTGGAAATGTAAAAATAGAACACTATAAGTTTGTGGTTATCAAAATGTCTGTTGTCCTGCCAAAACTGCCTCCATTCAATGACTTCTTTTGACAGTTGTCTCATAGTCAGGACCTTCTCGGGGTAAAATTGTATTTGAGAAATTATCAGTGGTAATGTGTTAGTAAGAGAGGTTTTACCCAGCTTCTTTCAGGTCTCAGGTAACAAGTGAATTTTTTCTCAATGGCCTTCCAGAGACAATGCACCCATCTTTGAGTTCAAGTATCAAAGGTGAGAATTCCAGGTCCAATAGGAAGGGAATACAATATCATTATAACCTGATGGGGGAAATAATTTGGAGCAGTTAACACTCTACAACAGTTCTCAAATCACAATACATAGCTGGCTGCTTGCCTTGCCTACTCACCGGGCTACTGTGGTTCTTCAGGAAGAGAGAAAATTCTCCCACCATATAGTTACCCTGAGTATTCAGTGTAAGGATCTTATTATATAGTTACTTTACTTTATAAGAATAGATAAAATCATGTTGATTCTTTTTATTGGTATTATGCCTTTTTCAGAAGGGAGCAAGTAAGGGGGCCGTTAGGTGGTGCAGTGGATAGAGAGCACCGCCGCTGAAGTCAGGAGGACCTAAGTTCAAATCTGGCCTCAGACCAAACATGTGACACTTACTAGCTGTGTGACCCTGGGCAAGTCACTTAACCCCAATTGCCTAAAAAAAAAAGGGGAGCAAATGCATCTAGTTTTTCCAACTTTTAGCACAGAGGACATGCAAGACTTTAATGAAATTAGATCATTAATATCCTACTTTTTTAGCATCAATAATATTGAGAAGTATTCCTTGAGAAAGGAATTTCTTCATTCACCATCCCCATCCCCATCACTGCCATCATCATTAGCATTTGTGTAGGTCCTACCATCTTTGTTTTTGTTTTCTGGTCTGTACCTTCAACTTTGCCGGTGTAGGGATCTTATAGGAACTTTCTTCTCTGATACAGGTTAATACTTCCTCATAACTTGGCAAGTTGCCTGAGAGGTAAGCAACTTGTTCATGGTCACACAGCTAGTATATGTCAGAGGTAAGACTCTTCTCCCACATCCTTTTCTGGTCTTGAACTTATTGGATGATGATTTTATGTCACTTTTTTCAGATAATTCATTTACGGTTATATTTATTCTGCAGACTATTTATACCTACCATATCTCTTTCCAGCATCCTTTGAATGATCTAAAATTTTGATTCCTTAGAGACTGTGACATTCCGTGATTCATAGCCATATCATATACCCAGGCTCATCTTTTGTTTCAGGGGAAAGTTTGGGATCATTGAAAGCTTGGCACAAGTTCCCAAAGATAAGCCGCCTCTCTTACCTCCTCAAATTCAATTCTGGATCCAGTTCATTGTCTTCTTATAGTATACATGTTCTAATATACCAATAGGCTGTTATTGAACTCCATAATCTGAATAGAAGGCGCTCTTCATTCACTTGTTTTTTCCTATGTGGATAGTTAGGCCAAACCCTTGAATAATATGGAATATCATTATGGATATATATAATATATATAATATATTCTCTATATATACATATATATTTAATATGACATATGTGTTGATACAATGCCATCCCCAAACAAGGGTCATATAGAGCAGGAGTTTTCAACTATTTATATGACATTGACCCCTTAGGTTTTCTGGTAAAGCCTATGTACTACTTCATAGAATAAGATTTTTAAATTGTAAAATAAAATAAGATTACAAAGGTTACCAATTATATTGAATACAGTTATCAAAATATTTTTTAAAATATATTTATTTATTTTTAGTTTCTAGCATTCACTTTTATAAGATTTTGAGTTCTAAATTCCTCCCCCCCCAAGATGGCATGCAATCTGATATGGGCTATACTTGTATCATCATATTAAACATATTTCCACATTAGTTATGTTGTCAAAGAAGAATCAGAACAAAAGAGGAAAACCACAAGAAAGAAAAAACAAAAAGAAAGAGAAAATAGTAGCTTTGATCTGCATTCAGATTCCATAGTTCTTTCTCTGGATGTGGACAGCATTCTCCATCATGAGTCTTTTGGAATTGACTTACTTAGATCATTGCATTGCTGAGAAAAGCTAAGTCTAACAAAGTCGGTCAGCACACAATGTTGCTGTTACTGTGTATAATGTTCTTCTGGTTCTGCTCAGTTCACTCAACATCATTTCATGCCAGTCCACTCAAGGTTAGAAGGGAAGCAGAAAGCCGGGAAATAATTTTTACAGCCAGTGTCTCTGCTAGAGGCCTCATCTCTAAAATATAGAGAGTTGAGTCAAATTTATAAGAATACAAGTCATTCCCCAATTGATAATCGGTCAAAGGATATGAACAGACAGTTTTCAGATGGAGAAATTAAAGCTATCTATAGTCATATGAAAAAATGCTCTAAATCTATTGATTAGAGAAATGCAAGTTAAAACAACACTGAGGTACCGCATCACACCTAAGTGCTAAGGATACAAAGGCAAAAACCATTCCCTGCTTTCAAAGAGCTTATATTCTGCTCAGATCTCCAAGATGTAAACAGATAATTTGGAAGTGAGAGAGCATCAATAAATGGGGAGTTCAAAAAAGGCTCCATAGGAAGTGGGACCTGAGCTAAGCCTTAAAGAAAGCTAAGGAATCTAAGAGGAAAAAATGAGGAAGGAATGTATTTCAGCAATAGGGGACAGTCTGTGCAGAGGCATGAAGGCAGAAAGCAGAGTACTGAATTTGGGGAACAAGTGGCCAGACTGACTGTAATGTAGAATGAGGAAAGGGGTGAAATGAGTCTGGAAAGGTTTGCTGGGATCAGATATCAAAAAGACAATATGGAAATTGCCATTTTTTTTCTTATTTTCTTTGATTATTAGTGAGGTTGAACTATTTTCCAAGGTTTCTTTCTGAGTTGTTTCTTTATCTTTTCTTCTTTTCAGTCTATTTTTCATATGTCTTTATTCTTTGTCCATTCAAGATTGGATATTGTCTTTAGAGAATACTATCAATTCTTTTAGATTTTGAATTTTATCTGACATGTTTGCCACAATTTCTCCCCAGTCCATTAATTTTCATTTTATCATAATGATCATTAATATTGTTTTTCACTGTACAGAATTTTTTTAAAAATTGTATAACCAAATCTGTCCATCTTATTCCCAGTGATTATTTTCCATTTGCCCTCCGAATAAGGTTTTCTCTTTCCTTTACATTTGGGGTAAGTGGAACAAAATAGTTTCTATTTTTCTTAATGAACTTTGTAGAACTGAAAGCATTAAAAATCATAAACCATCCTAGGAGGATCTTGGGTTCCTTTTTTCAGGACTGTCCAGATGAATTTCTTGTAAGCCAGCCAATCTAATTGCTCTGATCACTTAATATGGTTTCAATTAAGATTCCTCATCATAACACACATAAGATACAGAGATTCTTCAAAGAGTATCTCCACAATTGCTTGCATGTGCCCCTCCCCCCAACCACCCTTGACCTTAACTCTTCGAGAATCTCAAGCAGAGATATGAAACCTTATGCCTAATCAGTCACAGAGCTCAATGTTGGACTGAGGGGTAATCAATCACCTTTTTCTAACTACCATATTTCACATGCTCAGGAACATGTCTGATCCTGCAAAGGAAAGGAAGTCATGATGTTGAGGATAATTATTGGTTCATTCATTTGCCCATTCCAAATATCCAGTGGATATTTATTGAGCCTCTGCTATATAACAAATCCCAGCTCTGCAACTGGGCTACAGTTCTAGTTTCAAAAATTCATTGTTAATCACATCAATTGCAATGATCAATCTTAATTTCAGAGAAAAGGTAATTAGACATAATTCCCTTCTCTCAGTAGAGAAGTGGGTGGGTGGCCTATGGGAATGGAAGGCTGCATATGCTATAAAATGAGGTAATTTTGATTTTGCTTAAACTGTTTTTCTTCATTATACTATGTGGGGGAGAGTAAGTCAGAAAATAGTAGTGGTTGTAAAAAACAAATTGTATCAATATAACCTTTTTTTTTGGCTAGGTAATGGGATTAAGTGACTCACCCAGGGTCACACAGCTGGTGAGTGTTATGTGTCTGAGGCTGGATTTGAACTCAGGTCCTCCTGACTCCAGGGTCAATGCTCTATCCACTGCGCCACCTAGCTGCCCCAATATAACTTTTTTAAAGGGGAGAAGATCTCTGTTAAGAAATATCAACTTTTGGATTTGGCTGTGGTAATTTATTTTTCAGGATTATGTAGATTAATATTAAGGGATTTATTTTTCATTTAAAAAACATATTCAATATTGGGATAATTAATTTAAAAATACTTATTATTTAAGAAATGTAACAAACTAAAAAAACTTGGGGAAAAAGCATTGCTGATAATTTTCAACTGCCAAATGACACAAAATTCTATTTTCTTGCAAGAAAGTTTGCAAAATTAGATCTGCCCACATTTACCAGCCTCCTGGTAAGAGGAAAAGGAAAGCTGCTGGTGTGAATTATAAGAGAATATATACTGATGGTAAAACAATCTTTTTTTTTAACAATCTTCTAAAATATAATTTTTAGAATATAAACCAAGAAACAAGAAATCAGCTAGAGAGTATCTATTACTTTCTTGTAGAATCAGAGCTAGAAAAGACCATAGAAATCTACAGAGTCCAACCTCCTTATTTTACAGATAAGGAAACTGAGGCCCTGAGAGGTTAAGTGACTTGCCCACAGTCATACAGCTAGTAAGTACCTGAGGAAAGATTTGAACCCTGGTCATTCTAAGTCCAAGGCTAGTGCCCCAGCACTAAAGCCATACTGCCTCTCAAATCTTATTTCCTGATTTGCAATGAGCAAATCCACTACTCAAGGTTTTATTTAAGGCTTGAGAATCTTGTTCATAGTTCTATTCTAGAGGACAAAAAGTATTTCATTATTATCAGCTTAATTTATTTGTATCATGCTTTCTTGTTATTATTCTCCATTATCCCCCTTGAATGACTTTTAACTTTTCTAATGGTGCACACATATACATGGAGAAGTGCACACAGTCTATCTCCTTTCTCTCTAATTGAATTTTTGTCTCTTTGCTGGATGAATTCCCACCCAACACCTTCTCATCTTTCCCCTCGTAGCTGGTAATAAGGTTCAGACTTCACATGGCATTTTATTTTGCACCTTCCCAATGCACTTAGCACATAACACTGTGTGTTTAAATCCATTTGTTTTTCATTCCCCTACTGAATAGTAAACTCTGTGATGGCAGAAAGTATGTATTTCCCAAAGTTTTTGTCTCCCTGGTGTCCAGTGAAGTGTCTTACACACAGCTGATGCTTAATAAATGTTTGTTGAATGAATGAATGAATCTAAGAATCTTTCATAATAACAGCTGACATTGATATAGGGCCTCATAGTTTTGCAGTGAGGTCACAATGGAAAGAATACTGGATTTGAAGTGAGAGGGCATCGGTTGGAATCCTGGCTCTCCTACTTCCAGTTTCTGTGACCTTCTCATCTGATCCTCACAGCAACTCTGTGGTAGGCTAGAATTATCATCCTTAGTTTTTGCTTTTGAATTTATTTCTAAATTAATGAGCATTTCTTTTCAATCTTTCCCACCACTCCCAAATTAAAAGAAAAAGAAGAATAAATCCCCTGCAACAAGTATGGATAGTCAAACAAAACAAATTCCCATATCGTTCACGTCCAAAAATGTATGTTTCATTCTGCATCTTGAATCCATCATCTCTCTGCGGGAGATGGGCAGTGTAGAGCATCATGGTTCTCTGGAATCATGCTTGGGTACTGAATTGATGAGGCGTCTGGGGTTCTTCAAAGTTGTTTATCTTTGCAGTGTTGTTCTCACTCTTATTTTGTAGGTGAGGAAACTGAGCCTGAAAGCTTAGGTGACTTGTGTCTGGTCACATGCCTTACGGGTGTCAGAGGTGGGGTTAGAACCCAAGGTTTTGCTGACTCCAAGTCCAGCGTTCTTTCCATGAATCCTAGTGTAGATCAGGACGATACTGAAATGGCTCTAGATGGAACTAAAACGTGCCCTATTCCGTTAAAGCCGGCCAATTATTTCTGCTTGCTCCATGCATTAGGCCACACTGTTTCAAGAGATGGAGTAACTGTTTTTTTATTCCTTCTCTAACCTAGACTCAGTCCGTTTTTGGCTTATTTTGTTGTTGGTTTTTGGCGCTCCCCCCTCCTTTCCCCTCCCGGCCATAAGATTTAATTTGGGCTTTTAAACTGAAACCAGGTGCTGCATATAACAAAGGCAAAGTAATAATCAGGAGAGGCTGTGCAGCCCCTGTGGAATGTGCTGGGTTCATGACTCAGGCTCTCCTGGCAAAGACAGCTCACTGAGCAAATCACAGAAGTAGGCGGCAAAGAGCCCAGACCAGGCCGATTTGGCCTTACCAGGCCAGACAGAGCTTGTTCTTCTGGGGGGCTGGAAGAGGGCCTTGGAAATAAGCTCTAATTCAGTCTATATGCCTGAAGCCTAACAGAGTTTTGAGTTTAATGTTTTTGTTCAATGCTGTTAAAATTTCTTAATTTTAAAAAAATATGTAATAGTTTTCCCTAATTACATTTAAAAAATTTTCAATTAACAAGCATTTATATTTTTTTTCTCCTTCCCTCCTCATCCCCAATTTAAAAGAAAAAAAGGAAAAGGAAAAACATTGTAATAAAAATGTATAGTCAAGCAAAGCAAATTTCCAGATTGTTCATGTCCAAAAAGGTACGTCTCGTTCTACAGTTTTAATCCATCACCTTTCTGTCAGGCAGGAGGTAGCAGAGTTCATCATCCATCCTCTGGAATCAGGGTTGATCATTGCATTGATCAGCGCTCTTAAGTCTTTCAAAGTTGTTTGTCTTTACTACATTCATAGTGAGTTATGCTCGCTACGTAGCCCTATTGCTTATCAAAATGTCTGGCACATGTAAGTGCTTAATAATACTTACTGCTTTCCTTGCTTCCTTCCCTCCCTCCTTTTCTTCCTTCCTTCTTCCCTCCCACCCTTCCTTCCTTCCTTCGCTCCCTCCCTCCTTCCTTCCTTCCTTCCTCTCTCCTTCCCTCCCTCCATCTCTTCCTGCTTTCCTGCCTGCCTGCCTGACTTTCTGCCTTCCTCGTTTCACTCTGCATCAATTCATACAAGTCTTCTCAGGTTTTTCTGAGCCTGTCCCATTTGTCATTCTTTATGGCACAATGGTATTACACTCATGTTATTTATCCATTCACCAGTTGATGGGCACCCAGTTAATTTCCAGTTCTTTGTCACTATACTATATTATGAAGATGTTTTATATCTATGGGCCTGATAGTTTTTGAAGTATCTTCATGTGGAAAAAGGCTTAGTTAGGCTTGTTCTGTTTATCCCAAAGGGTGACAGTTGGAACAATAGGTATAAGTGAGATAAATTCAGTCTTGATGGAAGGAAAAACTCTCTAATCATTAGAACTGTTCCAAAGTGGTTTTCCCCTCACTGGTGGTCTTTGAGCAGCCTGGCTGACTTGACCAGTGTGCCACAGAGGGGATTCTTTTCGGTTCTGGGCTAGACAAAATGGCCAGCTGTTGAGGTCCCTTCCTACTATGAGATTCTTGAATCTGATGATTCTAGGTTTAGCCATTTCAGCCTAATACCCCAGGGACCAGGGGATGACTGGGAAAGAAAACTGGGCATTAAGGTAGTTCAGGGAAAGACAAAGGCTTCAGACCCTTAGGGCCCTGGAAGGTAGAGAAGAGATCTTGATAAATTCTGGCTAAGAATGAATAATAACATTATGTTGTATGGAAAGTACCATACAAATGAACATCTATTATTATTAGCTTTTATTTACATGTAAATTACATGTAAAAACAATTTTTAACATTCGTCTTTAAAACTTTGAGTTCCAAATTCCCTCCCTTCCTCCCTTCCCACCCCCCACCTCCAACATCTACTATTTTTGAGACAACAGTTAGGCACTTCCCTTAAATAGCCCTGGACGTGGAGTCAGAGAACCTAGCTCAAAGCTTGACTCTGCCCCTTAGCAACTGTAGCACTTCTGGTGGGAGGGCTTGCCAAGCCCTTTTCAGGGCTGCTCATCTTTGGTGTCTACCTGGTATCAGTTCTCACTTGCGGCTCCAAGAAGCTGTAGCACGTGCAACAGCCAGTTAACTATCTCAGCAGACGGCTAAACCAGATTGAGTGTAACCAACAGGCCTCAAACCCATTGGTGAGTTGGGGGATGTCTACCCCAAGCATGTGAAGAGTCCCCCTGGCTCTATGGGGAGGATGAAAACAATTTGTTCCAATGGCCATGAAGGCGGCTGAAGCAGGTACTGTGGAGTGCTCAGAGCTTGATGAGATATCAAAGATGTCAAGGTCATCCATTGCATCTCAGTCACCTTGACTTTCGTCTTGCCACTGGACTTCAGTGATTAAGGAAGAGAGAGTGAGACTGACAACTTTATGCAACTCTGTCTCACATCCAATTCACACAAGAGAAAAGATATCACCCCATGATATCACTGGTCCCCTTCCAACGCAAAGGACAAACAACAATAACAACTTTCAGAAGAATGAATCTTAAATGGCATAAATGAGTTCTCTACAGGGCAGATTTCTCTACCCTCCCCCTTTTCCTTTTCATATAATGCCTATTTGAAAAAACATTCCCCCCATTGCCTACATCCTCCTTCCAACTGCTGTAACTATCCCTTAATTGCAGGAAAAGCTCTGCTTAGCTTTTCATTAACTTCTACTTACCTGGAAAAAATGGGATCTTTGAAGGCTCCATGACTTCATAAATATTTATAGTGTGAACAGGCAGCACCCTGGTTATGGAAGAGAATGGACTCATTCAGTCTTTATTTATGACTTGACACTTGTGTGAGTGACACACGTCATTGGGGCCTGCCTCCCTCTCTGCTTTGCTGCAGCATGTTTGGGAAGTGATTATGCTTGCAGGCTAGATTTAGTTCTCTTTCTCTATCCCCACCCCCAGCTTCCCCAAACCCAAATCCAGCAGACCTTGTGTTCTAAGAACTCCCAGATCCATTCCTCCACTCATTTCTCTTTCCGGAACTCATCAAATCCTAAGGGCTCAATTAGCATATTTATGCAAACGACTCACAGACCTCTATAACCAGCTTTAGTCAATCACCTGACCTCCAGTCCTGCATCACCAACTGTCTACTGACGTCTTGGATATCCTCGTGTCTCACAGGTATCATAAATAAGCTATTCAAAATGGAAGTCATTATCTTTCCCCTCACTTTCTTATTACTGCTAAGGGTACTCACATTCTTCCAGTCACACAGATTTGGAACCTTGGAGTGACTCTCATTCTTTTCCCTTTCTTTCCCCTCCTCCCCTTCCCCCAATCCCATCCAACCTGTTGCCAAGTCCTACGGTTTCTGCCTCCATATTTCTTGCATTTGTTCCCTTCTGTCCACTCCATGGACAGATGCTCTTTGCATCTCACCTGACCCATTGCAATAGCCTTGGAATTTTTCCTCTTCTTCTCTAATTTGTGTCCAATTCATCTCCCAAAGAGTTGCCAAATTGATATTCTTAAGTCACTGGCCATACCATGTCATTCTTCAAGAAATTCCAGTGGCTCTCTGTTATTACCTTTAGGATAAAATACAAACTCTTCAGTTGGGTTCTTCATATGTTGTCTCCGTCTTCCTTTTTCCAGATAGATTTGGCTTTACTCTTCCCTAAGTACTCTATGATCCAATCAAACTGACCTACTAGCTCTTACATGCTATTCTTTCTTCCATGTCTTTGCCTTTGAACAGTCTGTCATTTACACCTGAGAATTCTTCTCTCCTCACCTTGGCTTTTTGCAATTCTTCACTCATTTGAAGTCATGTCTCAATTGCCACAGGCTCAGTTGTCTCCTGTAGAGGCCTATTTGCTCGCTATTCTTTTTTTTTTTGTTGTTTTGTTTTGACTAGGCGATAGGGTTAAGTGACTTGCCCAAGGTCACACAGCTAATAAGTGTTATGTGTCTGAGGTCAGATCTGAACTCAGGTCCTCCTGAATTCAGGGCCAGTGCTCTATACACTATGCCACCTAGCTGCCCCTGTAGAGGCCTATTTGGATCAGTCAGTATTCCTCTCGAATTACAGCAGTGCAACTAGTATTATCCTCACTGCGTAGATGAGGAAACTGAGCCTCAGAAAGATCAACCGTCTTGTGCACCTGGCTAATAAATACCAGAGCTATAATAATATAACTTGAGAGGACTGTTGTTCAATTAATTGTTTCACTCGTATCTGACTCTTTGTGATCCCATTTGGGGTTTCCTTGGCAAAGATACTGAACTGGTTTGCCATTTCCTTCTCCAGCTCATTTGACAGATGAGGAAACTGAGGCAAACAGGGTTAAGTGACTTGCTCAGGGTACACAACTAGTAAGTGTCTGGAGCCGGAATCTTCCTGACTCCATGCCTGGCACCGTGTGCACAATGGCACTACGTAGCTTCAAAGGCTTACGAAGCTATTTCCTCACAGCTGCCAGCAAGGTACAGTGAGTGTCGAGGGACCTCCCTACCTGGGTGATGTGGGCAAGTCACTTAGCTTATCTAATGAGGGAGCTGGATTAGTTGACCTCAAGGGACCCTTTGTAGATTTAAATGTATAATTTGACCCTATGAAGTGAGTAGTAGAAATATCCTTAACCCCATTTTGCATGTAGCATTGGGAGAGTTGGAAGACAATTACAACAAAGAAGAAAAGACTGAAGCTTTTACAACTCCCTTTCCCTAGTCCAGGGAGACAAATCACACTAGTAGGGATTTTGCTCATTAATAAGCACAGGATTTGAGTGATTGACAGAGCTGCCCTATGGCAGTCTTCCTTGGGAATACCACTGATCAGGATCTCATAGGCATTCCTATCTGGTACTATGTTTTGTGGGGCTCAGAGAAAAATGATCTGGGATGGGCTACGTGAGGCTGTTGGCTAGACCAGGGTCAGAGTCTCTGATGGGTCACTGGTCCTATGTGAAGAGCTAGAAAGGATTTGTACAACACCTATTTTGCTTCCCTCATTTCACCAATGAGAAAACCCAGGCTCAGAGAGAGGAACTGAGTTGCCCAAGGACACAGAGATAGTTAAGTAAAAGAGTCTGAATTAAAACTCAGGTCCCCTGGCTTTAAAACCAACACTTAGGTCCCTGCATTCCTTGGCTCTCTCCTCTCTCTCTGAACACTTGGTTCCTTTGAGGAATGAACATTGACTTCCCTGCCTGTGGCCCGCAAGGATAGGGGACCAGCTTGTCTGGTTATGATGGAGCTACACAGTGTGCCTCCTTGTCTTTGTAGGCTGCACATGCCCAAATGCAGGCCATGCTAGGCAGTGACGAGACCCATCGGGCCTCACTGCTTGGCTCAGATCAGCCTGGCCACCTACTGTTTATCCTGAGCAGTGGTAGGGCCTGGCACAGAAGCCTGAGTTTCTGCCAGCTCTTTATTTTTAGAGACAGGAAAACGTCTGCTTTTTGGCAGCGGCACTCACTTGGCATGCACCGGGGGGAAAAAAGTTCAAGTGAGAGATTCCAAGCCCTAAATTCATGGCATATGACATGGGCAATAGCTCTGTGAACCTCTCGGCTGAATTCCTGATAGAACCTAAAACCTTTGAGTTACTAGCCCCTCTGCTGAGATTTGTGATTCTCCTGCCATAGGACTCTCCTTCATCTTCACACCAGTGTTCTCATTGGCTAAGAAATCACAGGCCAGTTACTTTGGAAGTCTGAATACCTCAGCAGGTCTGGATTCTCACAGTCTTTGCATCCATCTGTCTGCCTGTCTACTGAGCTATCTATTTATCTCAACTCTGTAGGCAGGGTAAAAAAAAAAAAATCACTCTGCTAGAATTGTTACTAGCCCACAACATTTCAGCAGCTCTCCTCAAGCTGACTGGAGTCATCATAGTGATGATAGGTGCCAGGCAGTGAGCATCTGTAGCTTGAAAATAATCTTGTGTATTGTGTTATCAAGTTTTATTACAAAGATCACTTGATACCAGCTTGATTCTGCTTTTATTTCATTTTTAAGTCTTATTAATGTCTAGTATTTTTACACTACAATTAATCCCCACTGAATTTTCTCTTTTAACAAAGAAAAGCAGTTGAGCAAACCAATATTTGTCTCCTCTTTGCTGATATTTAGATCTTGATTTTTGGTATTAGTGCAATACCTACTATTTTTAAGATTATGGCAAATAATAGTGGGGAGAGAGGACATTTTTGTTTTATCCCTGTTTGTACTGGGAAAGCTTCTATAATTCTCCACTGAGAGCTGTACCAGTTCTTGGTTTAAATATAAGCTTTTAGTCACACAGAAAACAGGTTCTTCCAGGTCTATACTTTTTTAGGGCTTCAAAGCCAAGAACAAAAATTGCTGGATGGGGAAAGGGGAAGAAGACTGCCTTTTAGACCAGAACTTCTGGATAAACTGGAAAGGAATGTAATATTATGTATAATATAGAACTACGGGGATTTATGGTATGGTTAATCTAAAATGGGGAGATTAGGAAAATTAGCCTTGCCATGTTTCCCACCATAAATTTTTGTGCAGCGAGGTCTGCTTGGGAGACACTAACAGTAATTTCATGGGAGACGGGCATAATAGGAGAGTAACAATTTATACATAAACCAAAGAATCCAAAATGGGATTCACTTGTGTTTCCCATCGAAGGGACATCCCTAACTCTTTGTCTCAGGCAGACTCACAAAAATAAATAAATGCCTCGTCTATCAGTCTAGGGGAAATTTCTTTCATTCTCATAGGGTTCTTAATCTTTACTGCTTATTACTTCTGCTTATCCCCTTGATAATCCTATAGCAAAGTAGGACCATCAGGTTTTTGATTTCCTAGGGGGAAAATGATTACTTTGCATCTTTTCCATCTTGTGCCTCATGCTAGGTGCTAGATGAGTCCTCTTCTCTTATCCAGAACCCCCTGTTTCCCAAACTCTATCACTGTGGCTGACATCAAACATGGGACAAGACTTGGGAGCAGCCGATTTCTTTATGTGACAACAGGAATAAGCAGGAACAAAGGGATGAGCAGAAAATGAAGGGGCTGAAGTGGTCCAGTTTGTTAGAAATAACAGCAGCTCATGCAACGTTTTTGATTGCAAGGGCAAGGCTGGCTCCCCTGCTGGGTCTGCTTCTCCCTTGTGTAGAGGAGAGCAAAGTGATTTTGGATGAATAGCTGAGTTAAAGAGACAGCATCCTCGCCAACTCTGAGACAAGTAGGGAAGAACAGAGTCCATCACCCAATCATCACGCAGTCTGTGCCTGGGTCTCGGTATGGGCAGGATCCTACCTGCCTCCCTAGCTGACGTGGCTTTGGACATTAGCTAACAGTCTTCATAGACAGAGGCAGAAGAACACCAATATTGGACTCTGTTAACTCCAGACATGGAGGATGACCCCTCTAGACTCAGCTTCCTTTCTCCCTGTGCCTCATTCCTCCTAAACCCGGTCTCCATTTTCACTGCAACTTCAGTTCCTGCTGTCTCAGGTCAACACTTCTGTTCACTTTTTTCCCTTCAAAATCTTGACCCTATGGTTAAGCAGTTCAACTTTGTACCTTGCTTTATCTTTGAGTACCGTCATCCCTTCTCCCTTGTCCCTTGGTTCTATTATTCTGTACCTTGAATCTGTTACCTCTCTGTCCAGAAGTCAGCATGGTATGCTTCATCATTGGTCCTCTGGATCCATGGTTGGTCATTGCATTGACCAGAGTTCTTAAGTCTTTCAAAATTATTTTTTCTAATAATGTTGTTGTTATATAAGTTGTTCTCTTGATTCTTTTCACTGTACCTTACATCATTTCTTATAGTACGATAGTATATTGCTACACATATATACCATAATTTGGTCAGCCATTCCCTAATTGATGGATATCCTCTTAATTTACGGGTCTTTTTTTCCTTGATTTTCAATTTCTCCTTGTCCAATGGCTCCTTTCCTTCTGCTTATAAGCATTAACCTCTCTGGGCCTCAGTTTCCTGTTCTGTAAGATGAGGGAAGGGGTTTAGACTTGACCTCTAAAGTCCCTTTCAGCTCTAAATCTATGACCTTATGATGCTATGCTCAGATTTCTTTTTTTAAAACTTAATGAAGAAAGGAAGGAAGAAGCAGGAAGGGGAAACAGCCATCCAACAGAAACCAAGCACTGGCTTTGGAGCCAGAGGGCTGGGTTCAAATCCTGGCATTACCACTTACCACTTACCTTTGGCAAGTCATGAATATTTCTGAGCTTCAGTTCCCTCATATACAAAGTGAAGGTTTGGGGATCAAATTATGATCCTAATTTCTCCCAGAGTTCTAAATACTATGATCTGAAAGAAGACTCCAAGCTCCCTGAAGGCAGGAACCTTGTCGTATAAACTTTATATCTCACCGTAAAGTAGAGAGATCACAAGCTTTGGAGCTGATGGTCATAGCCTCTAATCCAGCTCCTGGCTCTTTATAATTATTATCTTATTTAACCTTTACAACAACCCTAAAAGATAAGTGCTATTATTGTCATCCCCATTTTACAGATAAGGAAACTGAGGCACACAGGGGTTAAGTGACTTGTCTAGGGTCAGAAAGCATCTGAGGCTAGATTTGAACTCAAGTCTTCCTGACTCTAGACTGGGTCCTCTAGTCACTGTGCTACCTCACTGCCAGGCTATGTGATCTTGAGCCAGTCACTTAACCTCAGTTTCCTCATCTGTAAAATGAGGAAGTTGTACTAGATGCACTTTGACATTCCATCTAGCTCTGGCCTTGAGCCTATATCCCAGGGCTCTGACCTCATCAATATTTAATCAATGTTTGTCGGACTGTAGGGTAGACTTTTTCATAAAGAGAGAACTCCTTGATTAAAAAAAGTTAAAAAATTCAAAACAGATTATTTTTTATCTGATTAAAAAAATTGTTTAGATACAGAGTGAAGTAAGCAGAAACAGAAAAACTATCTATACTTTTTTTTCACTTACATTATGTAATTTTTTTAAAAAAATTAATTTTTTTCAACGAACAAAAATCTATTTTCTCTCCATCCACCCTCCTGTTGAAAAAAAAAGGAAGACAAAACCCTTGAAACAAATGTTCATAGTCAAGGAAAATAAATTCCTACATTGGACATCGTCCCTCTCAAATTGTGGTTTATCATTGCTTGGAAAAAACTTCTGAGCTCAGATTTTCTGATACGCTTTCTTAAAGGAGAAGGCTATATCTTGTGGAAAATGTGGTGCCCTCCCACTCACAGAAATCCACATCTCAAACCCTGTGGCTTTCACTTTGACTTGATTTGCTGCCTCAGTGGAATATCATAGGATCATAGGGCTAGGCCTGGAAGGAACCTCAGAGGACATCTAGGCCGACTTCTATATTTTATAAATGAGAAAACTTAGGCCGAGGGAAGTTAAGTTACTTGCCTGATCTGACACGTGGTGTCAGAAGAGGAATTTAAGCGCCGGGACTTTGACTGTGAAGTCAGTGTTTTTTCCTCTGTCCAGCCCAAATTGCCTTCTTAGCTTTATTCTGCATTTCCGCCTGTAGCTTATCCGGCCACCTCCATAAACTCTATCAAGTACTTTTCAAAATGCGGTCTCTGAGTCTCTTCCAGATGGTCTTTGGGTGGTCTTCCCCAGTACAAATGTATTTAATATGACAACGTTTATATTTTGTTTCTGGAATGAATTAATAATTTACTTATGAATCTTAATAAGAACCAGACGTCACTTGGGCATCTCTTCAATATTAGTGCCAGTGATTGTTAGTAAGGATTGGGGTGTGTGTGTGTGTGTGTGTGTGTGTAGGCGATGGGCACAAGCAGAAATGGGCAGGGTAAGTGGTTGGTAGACTCTGGTTTTGCCTGCTGAAATAAATATCTGCCCAATAGAAAAAATTGAGAACTACTGCCCTATAGAAACCTACCGTTTATACTAAAACCTGAGTCTCCATCCTGTTTTCATTTAAATCTCACCTTCCTATTGGAACCTTGTGAATTAATTTTTTAAAAGTTGCTAGCTTCCTCAAATTTCACATGACAGTAGAAAGAATAGAAAATAGAAACCACTATGGAGTTAAAACTCCACTATGGAGTTTTAATTTTCCTAATCTCCCCATTTTAGATTAACCATACCATAGCCAGGCAGCGAGGTAGTATAGTGGCTAGAGGACCCAGTCTAGCATCAGTTCAAATCCAGCCTCGGACACTTTCTGACCGTAGACAAGTCACTTAACCCCTGTTTGCCTCAGTTTCCTTATCTGTAAAATGGGGATGACAATAATAGAACTTATCTTTTAGGGTTGTTGTAAAGGTTAAATGAGACAATAATTATAAAGAGCCAGGAGCTGGATTAGAGGCTATGACCATCAGCTCCAAAGCTTGTGATCTCTCTACTTTATGGTGAGATGTAAAGTTTATACGACAAGGTCCCTGCCTTCAGGGAGTTTAGAGTCTTCTTTCAGATCATAGTATTTAGAACTCTGGGAACTCTAGCTTCAAATCTCACCTCTGTGTGATTAGCTGCATGATGTTGGGCAAGCTATATAGCCTCCCTGAGTGTCAGTTTCCTCATCTGTAAGATTAAGGGGTTGGAGTAGTAAGATGGAAATGTGATGACTACCATCATTGCCTCACTGCAGCTTCAGGTTTGAGAGCTGCCCATAGGAGTGGGCTCCTTATCCATTCTTTCATCCTTTCTCACTTGTGCTCCCATCCCCTCCTTTCACTCTTTGCCAATATCTTTCCTCCAGTGGAAGAAGTACTTGGTTAGATAAGCCAATGGTTAGTCCATACTGGATTTGGAGAATGGCACCAAAGGATGTCTGGAGGAGATATTTGTTACCATCCCTGACACCCATCCCAACATACTAGATCTATACTTGACACATCTCTGGCTTTCTTGACTAATCTATTATGGGTCTTTGGATTTAGTCAAACCTATATTATCTCTCTATCTAGCTATCTCATGCACAAGTCGAGATATCACCTGTGATATCATTGGTCCTCTTCAAAAATGAAGGACAAACAACAACATCTATCTATCTATCTATCTGTTTGCATGTATATTTAGTCTGTGCCATCTCTAGGGACCATGTGTTCAATAAGTTGACTACACCAGGGTCTTTAAGTATTTGAAGGGCTGTCACTAGGAAAATGGATCAGACTTATCCTGATTATATTTTACTTTTGTATTCACTTATCTGTGCACACGTTTCAAGGGGAAGGTTGGATTTTGTTATTTCTATCTTTGTATCTGCATTGCTTAGTACAGTGTTGAACATAATTATGTGCTTAATAAAACAGCAAAAATTTATATAGCACTAGATTTGGAAAGCACTTTACAAATACAGAGAGGTCCTAGTTAGTGTAAATAATGAATCCAGCAAAGTGGTCACATTATTCAAATTCATACTACATATTTCTAATGGGCTGGAACCAATTACCATATTTTACATAATTGTAACTTTAAATAACAAAAAATCAGATATTTGCAATACATGCAAAGGATTTATAATTCACACTCATTGGGACCTAGTTGCTTTATCTTATTTTGTCCTCACAACAAGTTTGGTAGGTACGTAATATTATTATCCCCACTTTATAGATGAAGAAACTGGGGCAGACAGAGGTTAAGTGGCTCATACAAAGTGTCTGAGCCTAGGTTTGAATTTAAGTCTTCCTAACTCTAGGTTCAGTGCTCTATCCACTGCAGCACCTGGTTGCCTCTAATACTTTGTTATTGTTTTTCAGTTGGGTCTGACTCTTTGTGACTCCATTTGGGATTTTCTTGGCAAAGATAATGGAGTGGTTTGCCATTTCTTTCTCCAGCTCATTTTATAGGATACTGAGGCAAACCAGATTAAGTGACTTGCCCAGGATCACACAGCTAGTAAGTGTCTAAGGTCAAATTTGAACTCGGGATGAGTCTTCCTTATTCCAGGCCAGTGCTCCATACACTGCACCACCTAGCTGTCCACCTCTAATACTAGATCTTTGTTAAATTAAAGTGAAACTTCATTTTATTAGTCCTAAAGTTATTTTCCACCCTGTTTTGTAGCATGTTCCATATGTCTAGGAATAGGGAAATGTGATTTTATTGCTATAGAGAACTCAAGGTTAAGGAAACTCACTCAGTCTGGTCCTGAACCTAGGTCTTTCTGGTTCTGAGGCTACCTCTCCTGAAGTCCAATATTCTGAAATATGTTGAGTAAGTCTTGTGACAAAGTCCTTCAAGACTTTAAAGACCCTTCTAAGTTTTCATTTTTCCAGGCTGTTCCCACTCACCTCCACTTTTCATGTATCTACCTCTTTCCTAGATCATTAGTTACTTATGTTGTCATTTTGTCTGGTTCTATAGCCTGTGGTCCAGGTGTGCTGGCACAACCCAGAGGGAACATTCCCATTGGTCCTTCCCCTGTCCCCTAGGACGAGGGCCAATCAGACTACTCTCCCAGGGTGTATTAGGACACCCAACCCAACGTCTACACTCACTTGTGTCTATTTCCATTCCCCTTTTGAAGGCAAAATACTGAGAACAATATATACTATGATAGAATGCTCTTTCCAATAATCTTAGCTTCCATGTGTTGGAAGTTTATTGTCTATTTTATTGATATAGTTTATTATTATATTGCAGTTTATAAAAAAGGTCAGTAGTGTAGGTATTATTCTTCCTATTTGACAGAAGAGGAAGCTGAGCCAAGTGGCTTGTCAAGATTTGATATGGCAGCCAGATAAGGGAAATGGAATTTGAAGCTGTATTGAGAGGCAGAGTACTCAGGAATAAGTCCTGCTCCTCTCTCCCCTGGTCAGAACCCACCTGGAGTCTGGTTATTTAACAAACGATATTGATAAGTGAGAGAGCTTCAGAGATGGGTAGCCAGGATGCCACGGGCTTGAGTCAATGCCCTATGAGGTTGGGTTGAAGGAAGTTGGGATGTTCAGTCTACAGAACAGAAGACTTAGACAGGAAGTAGTAAATGTCTTTAAGTATTTGAAAGGCTGTCAAAAGGAAGAGGGATTACAATTCTTTTACTCGACTTCAGAGGATATAACAAGGAGAAATGGGTGAAAGTTACAAAGAGACAAATTTATGCTTGATTTTGGGACACATTTCCTAACAGAGCCATGCCCAAAGTGTAAAGGGCAACTTTTGGAGGTGGTGGCTTCCTTTTCAAAGAAGGTCCTTAAGCCAAGGCTGGATGACCACTTCTCGATATGTTGTAATGGGGATTCTTTTCTAGGTACAGTCTGGACTAATGCCACTGAAATCCCATCTGACCCTGAAATTCTATAATTCTGTCTCTTGAAAACAGGTTGTTTCATTTGAAGTCTACTGCTACATCATGCTACCTTCCTTGGTATGCCCAAGATTCTGTTAGCCTGGGGCCTCAGTACATTGGGTCAATTTGATAAGGCAATAATTTATAGTGAATAGACTACTGGCTCATAATTCATCAATTGTGAGTATAAGGATTTATAAAAGGGAGATGTGATAGAGAAGGTTTCATAAAGGAGCTAAAACTTAGAATGGGTCTTCAAGGAGGGGTAGAATATGGATAAGCAAAAAGAAGGGAAACCATCTGGGGTAGGGAAGGAGGAAGAGTAGCTTGAGGAAACGGAAGGCAGGAGTCATAGAATAGACTTCAGAGGTCATCTATTCCAGCTTTCTCATTTTATAGATGAGAAAACTGAACCCAGAAATGGGATGTGACCTTCAAGAAAGCACGACGGAACAAGAGGAGTGGGAGGGACAGCAAGGATATGAACTTGATTAGAACAGAGGATCCATACTGGGAATAAAACCTGGATAGGCTTGGTGAGGTAAAATGATGGGAAACGTTTACAGTAAGATAATAGTTTAGATGATACGGAAAGGTAATGGGAAGATGTAGATAATATCAACAGTTGGGGAATCATAGAATTGTTAAGTGCTGGAGCTGGAAATGGCTTTAGAGATCACCTAGTATAACCATCTCAATTTACAGATGAGAAAACTAGGGCTCTCAGAGGTTAAGATCAATCACAAGCTACGAGAGAGAAAGAGAGAGAGAGAAACCTTTATGAAATAATATAAAGTGAAAAAGTAGAAACAGAATATATATGCAGAAGCAGAAGAATATATATATATTCTTCTGCTTCTACTTTTCACTTTACATTATATAATATATATATCTATATCTATCTATCTATATATATGTGTGTGTGTGTGTGTGTGTGTGTGTGTGTGTGTGTACATGTATTAACAATGACCATATCGGGAATAGTGAGAGAAAATAAATGGGTGCATGAAAAATCCTAATGAGGACTTAGAGAGAATAACTGAAAAGTTAGTTATAATACCTACTATGTTGATAATAATTGATTTAAATTTAAATAGTTACTAAGCAAGTTTAGCAAGGAAGCTAAGTGGCACAATGGATAGAGTGCTGGACTTGGACTCAAAAAGACCTGAGTTCAAATCCTACCTCAGACACTTATCTATGTGATCCTGAGCAAGTCTCTTAACCATTCTCAGACTGTTTCTTCATCTGTAAAATTGGTGTCACAATAGCATCTACCTTGTAGCACTGTATTGCTTAATTGGCTGTACTGATGTTCAATTTTTTTCTCTAAAGAGCCATTTAATTTAAAAAAGATGATTCTGAGATTTTTTATTCCGAAAGTTTGGAAGGATAGTGGTGCCACTGGCAGAAATGGAGAAGCTGGGAAAGAAACCAGATATGACAGTGGAAGGGAAGAGAGAAAAAGATGAGTTTAGTTTTAGATATTTTGATTTTGAGGTAATAATGGGACATACAAGTAGAAATATCCTTAAGTGGGGAATGAGATATTGGAGCTTTGGTAAGAGGTTGTAAGTTTGGGGTTCGTCATCATGGGAGTGATAAGAATTGAGGCCAGGGGGAAGCATGATTTCTCTAAATCAGGGAGTCACATTGTGTGGTCTGAGGACTTCTGGGGGTCCACAAGGTCAAAACTATTTTCATAATAATACTGATGATACTTTTAATTTCTAATGTGGCAAATACTGATAAATATAACCCACATAAACAAAGCTCTTTGGATTCCTCAATAATTTTGAAGAGTATAAAGGGGTCCTGAGACTAAGAAGTTTGCTATAAGGGGTTGAGTGTGAAGAGTGATAATCAAAGAGCCAAAAGCTGAGGCTGGGAATGGGAAGAACTAGCAATGAGTCAAAGAAAGTGAGGTCAGAGAGGTACAAGCTGACCCAAGGTTATCTAATCTAAAAGTCAGATTTTCAAGAAGAGAAGATGCAAAGGGAAATGAGCAGAACCAGGAGCACGTTGTACACAGTGACACCGACATTGTGTGATAATCAGCTATGGTTAACTTAGAGCTTTTCTCAGCAACACGATGGTCAGAGACAATTCTGAAGGACTCATGATGGAAAATGCTCTCCACCTCCAGAGAAAGAACTGATGGAACCTGAACACAGATTGAATCATACTGTTTTCACTTTTTTTGTGTTTTTTTTTCTTTTCATCTGTTTCTTCTCTTACAACATGACCAATATGGAAATGTTTTACATGGCTGTACATATATAACCTATATCAAATTGCTTAGTGTTTTATGGAAGGTGGAGGGAGAAAATTTGGAACTCAACGTTTTTTTAAATGAATGTTAAAAATTGTCTTTACATGTAACTGGAAAAAGTAAAATACTATTAAAAAAAGAATAAGGGAACAGCTGGATGAAATTATGGAGAGATTTTGCACACAACTAGATGTGAATTGTGCTTGAATTGTTAATCACTTCCATTGATTCTGGATGTATCCTAATGCATTAAAAACTAACTTCTAACCATGAAGAAGAAGAAGAAGGAGGAGAAGGAGAAGGAGAAGGAGAAGGAGAAGGAGGAGAAGAGAAGAGGAGGAGGAGTAGGAGGAGTGAGATGCTCTGTCAAATGCTGAAAAAAAAGTCAACAGAGGGAAAGAGTTTGACTTTGATCAAACGTGGGGCACAGGAGGAGTGTGATGGTGGTGGTGGAATATGGGAACGTAAGACTGAGGAGGTCTGAACTCCAAAGGTATGAGGTGAGAGACAAAGCACAGGTATGGAGAGCAAGAGAAAGAAATACTCAGGGATAGGTGAGAAACACAGCCTAGAAAAGAGTTCCTGTTTCACTTAGACACAGTAAATCATTGTCATCAATGGCTTTTAAGATTTGTCATCAACATTATTTCTTTCCTTCCTTCCATGACCTCCATGATCTAATGACACCAGCTTCCTTGCTATTCTTCACACAGGACATGTCATCTCCTGCCCATTTTCCCTGGACTGTCCTCTATGCAAGGAATGCTCTCCCTCCTTATCTCTATTTCCTGCCGTCCTTGACTTCCTTCAAGTCCCACCTTCTGCAAAAGCCTTTTTCCCAATTTTCCTTTACCTTAGTGCCGTGCCCCTGAGACTACTTCCAATTTATCCTGTATACAGCTTGTGTGTACATAGTTTTTTGCACATTGTCTCCCTCACTAGACTGTGAGCTCCTTAAGAGCGAGGACTGTCTTTTGCCTTTCTTTTTATCATAGCACTTAGCACAATGCCTAGCGTATAGTAGGTGAGTAATAAACACCATTCTCATCCTCATAGACATTTATAGAGCATTGTAAAGTTTGCAGAATGCTTCATATGCACAAAATCATTTGATCTTCATAACAACCCCATGAAGTAATAAATACCGATTCAGATATCATCTCCTTTATTTATATGAGGAAGCTAAGGTTTGTCCAGGGGTCTCATAGTGATGCACATAGTTCCTTGCCCACAGGTATCCCAGGCCAGGCCCTAAAATTCTTTATCAGAAGGAAATGTTCATTTGACCCTTTTGTATCACAGAAATCTTGAACCAGGACTAGGGCAATAATAATGCTGATGAATTTCAAAGTACCCTAAAGAAAACACACCAGCATATTGTATCTGACAGCACATGCCTTATTCCCAACCCCATAGTCCATCACCTCTCTCCTGAGAAGAGAGAACAAGCTTCCATCATTAGTCCTCTGGAGTAGAGATTGGTCACTGATAACAGACTTAGTAAATGTTTGTTGAAGCTGAAGCTGGAATAAAGCCAGTCTGGAATCAGGGCAAAAACATCTTTTCCAATTCTAAAATTATACTTAACAATCCAGAGAGTTTCCAGTGAGTAGTTCAACAGTACTGGAATCAGCTATATCTGCAAAGACCTAGCAATCTTAGACCTCAAGTCACAGCAAGTCATGGTGAATGGACTTGGTATTAGGACGATCTGGACCCACCCATAGTGCTTATTAGCAATGTGACACCGGGTGAGACACTTAATCTCTCTGAGCTCAATTGTTTTATCTTTAAAATGGGGATGATAATACCTGTAATACCTTCCTCACAAGGTAGCAAAGTGCAAAATGAGTTGAAGTATGTTATGCATTTGCCTAACTTTAAAGTGCCACACAAATGTGAGATATTATTGTTCTTGTTGTGATACCAGGGCCATACCTTCCTGTTTACAACTCTTGTAACATTCTTTGTGTCTCATCTCTTCCAGACAGAGGTGATCCGGAAATGGTCCTCCAGCTCAGAGGGTAGCCGGAGCTCCGGAAAGAGGAGCCAGGAATAACCGCAGACCTTATGGGTGTAAGGAAGGCCATGTACCAAGAAGAATGTCAGGCTTATTAGCTCCACTTTAACTTGAGTCCAATATAGAATATCTTACCACAGGGGATGTTTCTGGGGATTTGTTTCAAGAGCAAATGACATTTTCCCCCCTTAGAAGTAACCACACTTTTCTCTAGGACCCATCTCCACTGAAGATTGATTTAAACTAAAAATCATCTTTAGTCCTGAAAGGTAATCACAATAATGACATTTACGTATAGAGAATTTTAAGGTTTTCGAAGCACTTTACATGTTATCTTATTTGATCGTCTTATAAATAGAACTTGAACCTGAAAGGGTATCATGCTCTCCTACAACTTTGCTCATGAATGCTCAATTTCTATTTGGGGAGCTTCCAATCTTACTTCCTTTGTCAACCTTTGGAAATCCATGCGCAACCAATGATCTTGAGGACAGACATTGTCCCAGTCCTTCTTTCCCTGCCTCCTGGCTCGTCCTGGGAGACTCTTATTTCTAGCCACTTCATGGTTTTCATCCTGACAGATAACAGCACAGCATGGTATGCTGGGTGTAGTGGAAAGAAAACTGGCCTCAGAGTCACCTCCTCTTGATTGGAGTAGTGGCTTGGATTCTTACTAGCTGTATGAACATGGCCAAGCCTCATCCTACTCTGATCAACTGCAGATACTACAAGTTGTACTAACCACCTCACAAGCCTTTGTGAGGAAAATGCTTCGTAAACCTTAAAGCACTATATATGCTGATGAATTTTTGTTATTATAAAATGTGTAGATAGAAAGGACATTGGCAGGCTGGACAGGTCTGGAGGAGGTGATCAATGTGGTGAAGGAGATGACAGATCTGCTGAAGGAGCTGAGGATGTTCAACCTGCATAAGAGATGGGGTGGTTCATGAATAGATGTCTTCAAGGATCTGAAAGGCTGTCATGCAGGTGACCTGGGTAGCTAGGGTAGACAGTGGATAGATAGGGCACTGGACCTGGAGTTAGGAAGACCTCATTTAAAATTTGACCTCAGCTACCTCTGTCCGCCTCAATTTCTTCATCTGTAAAATGTGGATAATAATGGTGCCTACCTCTCAAGGTGGTTGTAAGGATCAAAACAAATCAAATCAAAATCAAAAAAAGGATCTTATTTGTAAAGCACTTTGCAAACCTTAAAATGCTATATAGATGCTAGCTATTATTATTAGTTCTATAGGCCATAGGATCACAGATTTAGCACTGAAAGGGACCTTAGAATCCAGCACCCTCATTTGTGTGGAAACTGAGGCCCAGATAAATTAAGTGACCTGCCCAAGGTCACACAGGTAGCAAGTGGTTAGAGATGAGATTTGAACCCTGTTCTCCAAGAGGAAAAGAGTGGTAACTGCAGAGAAGATTTTAGCTCAATAAAGGGAAAAACTTCTTAGAAATTAGAGATTCCTAAAAAGTAGAAAGGTCTGTCCTCCTCCCTTGTCACTTGAGGGCTCCTAGAAAAGGCATCAGGCATGTTGTTGAGAGGACTTCTGCTAGGGTACAGATTGGACTACATGGATGAGGTATCCAAGGTCCCTTCCCAATCTGAGATTCTCAGAGTTGGAGGACCTGAAGCACGGGGCAGATTTGTCCCCCTTTAAATGCTTCCTGACCACTGTGAGACTTTCACTTTGTTATTGTGTTAAAATTGTATCTCTCTCTGGTCCCTCTGACCACTCGCCCCTTCTAGTCAATATAGTAAGTTTATCAGTAGCCAGTATGAAAGGGCAATAGCAGGAAACAAGATGGCAAAGGGGAGCCTCAAAGTCATGTACAAACAGTCCCAAAGATCAAAGGAGCGTCATTTACAAATTGGATCATCTATGAACCCAAATTCACATGCCGAAGCCATGTAGGCGCTGCTGTCAGGCGACATCTAAGTTCCAGACAAATTCCAGACCTCCACAACTCCAGACCAGCAGAACATCACAAGGATGCTGATAACTTTGAGATGACGACTTTGACATTTTACCAATAACTCACTTTGAGATGATTTAGATATGCCAATGAACTAATCCCAAGGTGTCACAGATATGAGTTGGTCTATTTCCTCCCTGCAAAACCCCATAAAAATGAGACCCCAAGGTCCTTGCCCCCACCCCACCCTGAGCACTAGTCCATCTCCTAAGGGTCTATGCTGTGTGAGTGTTCCCAACTCCAATCTGTGGTTACATCAGTGACTCAGCCCCCTCTATCCTCTTCCTCACGTTGCTTGCCTCTCTTCACCATACCATCCTTTTGTCCCTGCATCGTCAACCTCAGATCCATTCCTACTTTTTGCCACTTGGCTCTGTTTTCTCTTACTCCCTTTGTGGTTTTTAAAGTGTGATTGCCTCCTTTTCCCCACTGACAATCGTGGTTTTTCTGAGTGAGTACCTAAAGAACCAGGTGTGCCTGCCCCCATTTTATAATTTCATAAATTAATGATCGATTCAGCTATCGTAACCAAGCCCAAGTTCCCCTCCAACGTCTTGGAGGAGAGAGCACACATTCAAAGCCCTTAGGTGGAATAGGTACATGTTCCTTGGCATCACTGTTCCAATAGTGCCCTTTGGTGAAGACATCAGAGTGCTTGAGCTGCCCTCCACACCAATCCTATGTGCCCTGCATGATCCTCACGGGGGGTGTGGTTGAAAAAATGTTGGATTTGGGGTCAGAAGGCCTGGGTTTGACTCCTGACTCTGCCAGTTATGTCATTACTTTGGGTAAGTCAGTCAGCCTCTCTGAGCCTCAGTTTCTTTATCAGTAAAATGAAGAAGTTGGACTCAGTTACCTTTACAGGTCCCTTCCAGATCTAAATCTGTGCTCACATGACCCCTTCTACTCCTGGGCAATGGCAGAGAACTGAATACCTTCCTCAAAGTCCCATGGTTGATGAACAGACAAAGTCAGGGCCATAGACTCTCCCTGGGCAAAGGGAATGGATATCAAGAGGCAAAAATCCATCAAACCCCAGAGCTTACTGGGAAGAAAGAGAAAACTCCACCTGAATGGGATTGGGAAAGGGGGTGGAGGAGGTCAGAGAACTATTGTGCTTTCCAAAATTAAATTGTTTTCTGCACTTTGACATGGGGTAGATATACTTGTGGGGGGGGGGGTAGGGGAGGGAGTTCTGCTAAAATTCATGACTTACTATCTCTTGTTTCTAGAGTTTAGCACTGTGCCTGGCATAGTAGATGTCTGATAAATGCTTCTTGACTCCTCTGAACCATTTTTTTAAAAAAAGAATCATAGCTTTTAGAAATTTAAAAGTGCTTCAAGATGATCAGATCCAACCAACACTTTCATTTTACACATGAGGACACTGAGACCCAGAGAGGTCATGCAACTTAAAATGACCTTTGTGTAATTTTTGTAGGAGGTAAAATGGAGTGTCTCCACATGCCATGTTTCAATAGTGCAATTTGTCTCTGAAGCAGGCATTCAGGCATTATGACTAGAGCTGCAGCCCAATGCATTCATCCATCCATCCATCCATCCATCCAGGGACATTAAAGAACAGAGCAGAGGGCTGCCTGAGCAGAGCCTGTTGGCCTCCTGGCTTAGGCGAGGCAGCCTTCAAGACTAGCTCCTGCAAACTCAAAATTGACCTTACTAATTGATAGAAAAGCAGGAGTACATGGACTCCTTAGTCTGGGAGGATGTTTTTGGCCTACTGTCCATAGGGAATGAACTTTGAATAATGATTTCCCAGTAGTAGCGATGGATTTGTGTTCAAGGCAGAGATGAGTCTTTTATTAGCCAGCACTGTAGGGGTCATCTAGTTCAATCCCTTTATTTTTAAAAAATTTATTCTTAACTTAAACACCAGAAAAAGCATTTCCATACACACAGAACACAAAAGAGGCTTCTATACGAAACTGTGAATTTCCATTTCATACTGCTTGCTTTAAATATATATATATATATATACATATACATACAATATAAAATTCTATACTCCCACTCATTTTATTTTATAGAGAAACTGAGGGCCAGAGAGTTTTTCTTTAGTTCTGACCGTTTTTGAGGTGGTCACAAAGGGTGAATCTGTGGCCATGCAACAGTTTGGTGTGTTATTTAATATCATTTTTTACTTAATTAGCCACAAACAGGTTTAAAGGCTTGGGTCTTAAGTCTTATGTGAAAACTCATCTGACAGGGAAAAATAGACTTTCTTAGATCTAAACAGACAATCTTGCCAGAGAACTCTAAAGGAGGGCCAAATCAGGATTGTCTGATAAAATTGAGAAAGCATGAGAAGTTGGTCCACCGGCTACATACAACTTTGTGCACCAACACGTCTTAAGATTTCATTTTAGCACATGAAAGGGCAGCATCCACGGATGGCCAATGTTACAAAAACAGACCATCAATGTACTTTTTCTTGATGGTTCTTCTGAACCAAGGGGAAATGTAAACTAGCTTGAAGAGTCTTAAGAAGATTCCTGTAAGGTCTCTGTTTGTATTATTATTACTTTTGTGTGTGTTTATTCGAATTATTTTCTTTGAGTTGGTGGTGCAGTGAATAGAATGCTGGGCCTGGAGTCAGGAAGACCCGAGTTCAAATCTGGCCTCAGACACTTACTAGTGGTATGACTCTGGGCAAGTCATTCAACCTTTGTTTGCCTCAGTTTCTTTATCTGTAAAATAATAGCATATATCTCCTAGGGTTATTGTGAGAATCAAATGAGATAACTATAAAGCTCTTAGCACAGCACCAGGCACACAGTAAGCGCTATAGAAATGTCGTTGTTGTTATTTCTTTTTTGTGTATTTGTTCTAATGATTTCCTTTAAGTAGGTGGTGCAGTAGAGTGTATGGGCTTGGGTAATTCTCAGATCTACCTTTCCTACCCCAATCTCTCTGCTGACCTCCAATCTCACATCTCCAACTCCTTTTCAGACATTTTGAACTGGATGTCCAGTAGACATCGACTCAACAACTAAAACATTCTCTTTCCCCCTAAATCTTCCTCTCTCCTGCCTTAAACATCACTGTAAAAGGCAACACCACATTCCAGTCCCTCAGATTCACAACCTAGGGGTCATCCTGGATATCTCACTATCTATCACCACCCCTCCCCTCCCACCATAGCCAATCTGTTGCTAAGGCCTGTCAATTTTACCTTTGCAACATCTCTTCAATATGCCCCCTTCTCTCCTCTGATACTGTCACCATCTTGGTATAGGCCCTTATCACCTCCCACCTGGATTATTGCAATAGCCTGCCTCTAGTTTCTCCCCATCCAATCCATCCTCCATTCCGCCACTAAAGTGATTTTCCTAAAGTGCAGGTCTGATCAAGTACTCCTCAATAAACTCGATAAAAGGCTCTGTTTGCCTTCAAGAGCAAATACAAAATCCTCTCTTTGGCATTCAAAGCTCTTCACAACGTAGTCCTCTCCTACTTTTCAAGTCTTCCTACACCCCAACATGTACTCTTCAATCCAGTGACACTGGCCTCCAGACTGTTTCATGAACAAGACATTCCATCTCTCTCTGCTCTGGGTATTCTCTCCAGCTGCCCCCATACCTGGAATGCTATCCCTCCTCCACTCCAAGTACTGACCTCTCTGGTTTCCTTTAAATCCCAACTAAAATCCCACCTTCTACATGAAGTCTTCCCCAACCCCTTTTAATTCTAGTGTCTTCTCTGGGGCAGCTAGCTGGTATAGTGGATAGAGCTAGGAGGACCTGAGTTCAGATCTGGTGTCAGACACTTGACACTTACTAGCTGTGTGACCTTGGGCAAGTCATTTCACCCCAATTGCCTCATCAAAAAGAAAAAAAAAATTCTAGTGCCTTCTCTCTGCTACTTTGTTCCTGTTTACCCTGTATATGTCTCCTTTGTGTATATTTGTTTGCATGTTGTCTCCCCAGTTAGACTGTAAACTCCTTGAAGGCAAGGACTCTTTCCTCTTTTCCTATCCTCAGAATTTAGCACAATGCCTGGCTCATGGTAGGCACTTAATGTTTATTGATTGATTGGAGTCAGGAAGATCTGAATTAAAATCTAGCCCCAGACACTTTCTAGATGTGTGATCCTGGGTAAGTCACTTAACCTTAGGCTGCCTCAGTTTCCTCAACAAATGGGAATAATAATAGCACTTACCTCACAGAACTGTTGTCAGAATCAAAAGAGAAAATATTTGTAAAGTGCCTGGCACATAGTAGGTGCCTCTTCTCTTCCTCTCAGTGCTACATGTAGAGTTTGCATAATATGCAATTTGTATTTTATAGAGGCAGCCTAGGTGGCACAGAGTATAGAGTAGTGGGCCTGGACTCAAAAAGATGAGTTCAAATCCAGCCTTAGACGCTTTAATAGCTGTGTGATCTTGGGCAACTCAAAACTAGTTTGCCTCAGTTTCCTCATCTTTTAAATAGGGATAATAACACCTCCCTCCCAGGGTTATTGCGAGGATCAAATAGATAGTTGTAAGGCTCTTAGTATACTGCCTGGCACATAGTAGGTACTATGTAAATGCTTGTTACTTAGTAGTAGTAGTAGTAAAAATGAGGCTATCAGAAACCAAAATCAGTCTATGGCCCAAGTGAAAGTGACAGGTCTAAAACATCTGAGAAACAACTATTAATCAGCTCAGTGATTTTACAGAATTGCAAAATGCCATGTGGTAGGGCCAAATTCATTCAACCAGAGGCCCATCAAAGCCAACCAGAACTTGACCAAGAATTCCCGCTACATGGTCCATAGGTGTGAGGCTCTCCGCTGAAGGAGCCCTCTCAAGGCAACCTGCTCCCAAGGCTGACCTTAGAGACCATCCCGTCCTGTCCTCTCATTGTACAAATAAGGAAACTGAGGCCCTGGCAGGTCAAGTCACTTGCCTAAGATCACACAGGCAGCTTCAGAGATGGGATCTGAAAAACTTACCTATATTCTTTGACTCCACAGCCAGAGCTTTAACATTTTTCTTGACATCAGTCCTAAATTTGCCTCTTTGGAGCCACCTATGTTTTGCTCTTAATTCTTCCCTTTGAGGTCACAAAGACCATGATTAATCTTTTGCACAATAGCCCTGAAGTGTTTGAAAATAGCTATCGTGCCCCCTGCCTCCCTCCCTCCCCCCAAACTTTCTCTTCTAGGCTAAACAACAACCCCAGTTCATTCAACTGCTCATTGAAATGACTTTGAGGACCTTCATCCCCCTGGCTGCCCTCCTTTGGACATCCCCTAGCTTATTCTTGATGTCCAGTCTTGGATTTTCTGGTGTGCTTTAATGTACATGATCTCATCAGAGAAAATTGTTCATTTTTGAAATGGAAATATTCACATTATTTGCTTAACTGAAGCAGTTTGACAAGTAGAGGGCAAAATTAGATATACCTGATGCTTCTAAATCAAGGACACTTGGTCAAAAATGAATGTTTTCTCCTGTTTTACAGAGAGCGATTAACAAATCTGGATCTCCAGGGACTATCTCAGATTTGTGGTATTCTAAGATGTATTTCTTAAAAAGCTGTCATTGGCTTTCCATCTCTGCAATATGGCAGCTATGAATAGGCCTCAAATCCCTTTTCTAGTTTTTTCTCAAGTGTATGATACTATGGCTTAAATTTAGCTGTTTAGTCATTTTCAGTCGTGTCTGACTCTTTGTAACCCCATTTGGGGTTTTCTTGGCAGAGATACTGGAGTGGTTTGCCATTTCCTTCTCCAGTTCATTTGACAGATGAGGAATTAAGGGCCAAAGTTAAAACAACTTGCCCTTGTTCAGGAAAATTCTGATTCCAAATCTGACACTCTATATACAGTTACTACACTGTATCTATACCGCGAGGGTTTGTTGTTTGTCATTCATTTTTGAAGAGGACCAGTGACATTGTAGGGTGCTGTCTTGCTTGCTCATAAATTGGATTTAACCGAGGCAGAACTGCACAAAGTTGTCAGCCTCACTCTCTTTTCCTGAGTCATCAAAGTTCAGTGGCAGGACAAAGGTCAGGATGACTAGAGACGGCCTGGGATGCAGTGGATGACTTCAGTGTCTTTGATGCCCAATCAAGCTCTAAGAGCTCCACAGCACCTGCTTCATCCATCGTCATGGCTGTTGGTACAAATTGGTCTTATCTGCCCATTCTGTTGGGGGAAGTCTTCATGTGCTTGGGATAGACACTCCACTAATTCACTGATGGGTTTGAGGCCCATTTGTTACCCTCAACCTGGTTTAGCCCATCTGCCAAGATGATTTACTAGGGTGTAGTGTAATGTGGAGGCACCACAGTACCAAGGAAAAAGCTTAGGATTCAGACTCAGAGGACATTCTATCCTGGGCCTCAGTTTCTTTATCTGCAAAGTGAGGGGATTCATAGAGTAAGAGCTGGAATGGCCCCTACGGTGGACGGAGAGGAGAGGGAGAAAAAAGGGAAATGATACGGAGCAAGCATTAAATTTTTTTCCAGCCAAAGACAAGGTTTATTAGAACAATGATCGGGTGTGGGTGAGATTTAAAGAATCCACCATATTGGCCAGACTCTTAAGGAATCTAAGCATTTGTACTGCTGATGCAAGCGGGCCAGATTTTAAGAATCTGAGTACCTTAGTGGAGACAAGATGAATCTTATATATAGAAAGACTGTGGGAAAGATCTAGGAGTGGCCAAGTAGTCTGGGGTGCCTGGAGGAGAGGTCTGAGGATCAGGATGAGAGTGGCCAATAAACTGGGGTGAACAGAACTCCAGGGACCTGGACCACTTTTGGCCAAGGGAGAATGGAGTCTAGATAGGATTAAGGGTGGGAAGTGGCCAGGGGCCAGGGGAGGTAACTTGAACAGAATTGGGAGATTGGGTTTAGCCACAATGAAAGACCAGTTAAGTGGATTATAGTCTCAAGCAAATGCCAGAGATTTGGGAAAGTCCAAAGACTTTCCTTTTTGGGGTCCAGATCCCAAAGACATGGTCTTTTCCTTTTAGGGGTTCAGATCTCATCCACATCATTCCCCCTTCAAACAAATGGGACCCAAAGTCTTTTGGGGTAAGGGGTGAAGGTCTTGGCTTCTGAAACTGCTTTCTGCTGGCAAGGGACATAGAGCTGTCCCTGCCTTGAGAGGGTCCCAAAGTGGTTGACTGGAACCCAGCACAGGCTGCAACCAGGGGATGAAGAGGGGACAAAGAGGGGACATTGGCTGGTACCCGCTGTTTGCTACCAACTATAGGGAACAAGCATTTATTAAGTGTCTACCATGTGCCAGGCACTCTGCGTGCTTCATGAATTTTAGGAAATTTTAAATTTTGGAATATCAAAAATTGTGAAATTTTCAAATACTAAAATTATGAAATTCTGGAATACCAAAAATTATGACATTTTTGGTATTCTTACATTGTAGTTTTTAAAAAGGTGCCAGTCACTGAATTCAACCCCCTCATTTTTGGACTAGATGATCTGTAAAAATTCCCCTCCAGTTTTAAATTTATGATTCCCTAATTCTTCCAAATAATTGGAAAGTTCAAATCAAGGATTACAGCCGAAGAAAGAAAAAAGAAGCCAGAGTATAGCCAACCTTTTTTAATTAGAGTATATTGTACTTCCAAACTGGATACACTATAAATTGGCAATGCAACATAAGATGCAACATAGGAATATACCAGTTACTGTCAAAATGACCCTGTACAGCCTTAGAATGCAAAAAGCTTTTTACAATACAAATTTTCAGTAATGTACACAAACCTCGACAGCGTGATCTTTTGAACATAATACAAGTTAAAAAAGGACTGAAGGAAGAAAGAAAGTGCTGAGAACTTTAACTGCATTACCATATGGAAAAATAAGTTAGCCTTCATCAAAGAATGCATAGTGAAAACAGGGATGACATTAGTTGGTGGTTGGATTCCTCCCAAAATGTTAGTGTTTTTTGTTTTCTGTTTTTTTTTTTTTTTTTTTAAAGGGAAAGGATTCTCTGTGGGGACACAGCCTTCCCTGAGCTTCAAAATGCATACCAATTCACGGGACGGCTCGTCTAGGCGAATCCTGAAAATTTCTGTAAATACTCTCCTTTATTAACAACAATAATAATAATAATATAAAAAAACCAAACAAACTCCAAACACACCTTTTTTTTTTTCTCACTCAGAAAACTTTTATAATTTATCAGAAAGGGGAGGGGGAATCTTTCCAAAGTGCTAAACAAAGTTGCCCAATTACATTAAGCGTGACTAGGCCATTCAAAAATACGGGTTCCGTGGCAAACAGAGAAATGCATGGCATTTGAGTGTTGAGGTTGTCTCCTTCCCCTCGAGCTTGGCTCGGGCTCTGCCTCTTGGCCCGACTTCCTATTGCACGGCCAGGGTCTGGTCAGACCTGCTCCTAACGATCCTAGCCAGCCGGGTCTCCCCTTTTCAGGGTGCCCCTGTCAGTGTGGTAGTGTGATCTGCCTCTGTGGAAAGGTCCTGGGCATGGCCCGTCCCTCTCGTATTAGCCTTTTGCCACCGAACGGGGTCACTTTGAAAGCAGACTATTGCCCAGTGGCAAGTTCTCCTCCATTACATGGGGAATTCAAAGAATTGCTTCTTAAAAATAAGGCTTCCTCCACCTTCCCCCCTCTCCCACCCCCACCCTCACCCAGTCCCTGCCCCAGCTGCCCCAGGATTTCTTGGAGTGTATGTACTGCATTTTCAACTGAGAAACATTGCCGTGGCAAGGTCAAATCCCAGACCTCCAATGGCCACTTGCTAAGAACAAAACTGAGGAAAAATGGCTGGGGGAGGTGGGGGGGGGAGGAGCAGACAGGAGCCTCATCCTCCTTACCTTCTGAAGCCCTCCCTCCAGCCCCTGTCTACCCTTCTCCTTAGTGTAAACAGGCTCACCTAGTGCACAGAACAGGCTTTCCCCCTAGGGGACTGGAACATGCCTGCCAGGGGGTGGGGAAAGGTAAGAGATTGGGAAAGGGGCAGCCTACAGTGAGGATTAGACAGTACAGTCATCTGGCTTCCTGTAGAACTGTACCAAGTTCAAGGTGGCAGTCAGTAAAGGGAATTGCCTGGAGGAAGAAAAATTAGAGCTACTTTATTTTTCCTGGTGAAACAGATGAAAAAAACAAAAAACAAACAAATAAACAAAAAAAACAAAACCAAACCAAATCCCAATTCTAGGCTAGCACACTGTGGGAAAACAGCAACATAATAAGAAAGCATCCCTCCTGTACACCAGCTCCTTTCAAGAGATAAATAATATATATATATATATATATATAAAAAAATTCATTTTCTAGACTTCCCATTACTATACAAAGCACATTTCTTTCCTGCTCTTTAGGCCTGTTTCACACTGGAAATCCTGTTGTCTTAAAAATACAAAAGCAATGAAAATACTCAAAGATTTTCTTTTAAAATCACCTGTTGCCTTCCCAGATCAACAAAGGGTTCCGCAACCAATCCACATCTGCTTCTTGCTACAATAAAGTGCTGCGTATAAGTTGTCATTTTAATGACCACAAAATAAGAGCTTTAAATAAGTCTAAAGTTAGCTTCCTAGCAGGGTATGGTCCTACCAGGTGTTAACGAAATGGAATACAGTTTTTACCGATAACATGGAGGAGAATATACATATAGCCAGAAGATCTGCAAATACAACTGAGACTTTTTTTTTTGCTGGGGGTGGGGAGGGGCATAGAACTGAACAGTATGTTCAAACAGCACCTTTTGTTGTGTCTTTATATTTTAAAGAAGTTTTAAATTAACTTTTCTGACACAGTCTCCATTCCAAAGTACAGGTCCATTTTTTCCTCTTTTCCTTTCCTTTCCTTCCCTTTTGTTTTTCAGATGAGAAACACAAGCTAGTGCAAGTCTAAAAGCACTGTGCAAACCTGCCTTTTGTTTTTTTAGTCTGAGCATTTATACCCAGAATTTATCCAAACCCCATTTTACTCCCCTTGGCTGGTTATAACCAACATCCAATTTTTCACTCATACCAAATGGTTCCTGCAAACAAAAAGATAACCATTGCATTAATGTGGGATCTATCTGATTGGCCCTTTCAAAAAGTCGCACTCTCTGGAGCCCTTACCAAAAAGATTGTATCCAGGGGTGTGCATCCACGTGGGTGTGTGCGTGGACACCCACGTGCGGTGCTTTGGGTGGCATCAGCTGCAGTGCTGAGTTATTTCTTCCAGATGGACTGCCCCATCCCCTCACCTTCAGAGCCAGTGAAGATCAGAGGGTAAGACTCGATGTTCTGTTAGAAATCTCAGGCAATACTGAAGAGGCTGGTCAATCCCTTCGTCAGCTCAAGCCCTGGGCCCTACAATCCTGGTGCTCAGAACTATAGAGGGGAAGGTGTCGAAGGACCCTGGGGAAAGAGGCGAGGGCAATGTACCAACTCACCGAGGAAAACAAGCTCCTCCTCAGGAAATAAGCCAGGACAAAGAACAGGCAAAAGAAACGGTGTGGCCCGTGAGCCGACACAGTCTCACTTTGCCAACAAGCACTCACGCTCACTCACGCAGCCAACTCACCCAAACAAAAAGAAAATGCACCAGTATGTCACCTTACAAGTGCTGATTGCCATTGAGGACACTCTCGTCAGCCTTTGACTAACGAGGCAAAATTTCTTCAAGATAAAAGCGAGGGGCAGGGAAGGGGGTGGAGGGAAGACATGCCTCTGAAGGTAGGAGAATGCAACAGGTCACCTCTCTGAAGGCTGAATCAAGCAGCTTTCGCGTCAATGCAATGAGCACACTCAGAGGGCCACTTCTCTAAACCTCATGAATGATATTCAGTACACAGGGTACAGACCCCTGTCTGTCTCTGGGTTTTGTAGCAACACATACCTGCTGGAGTTGTGGTGTGTGTGAGAGTGTGTGTGTGTGTGTGTTGGTTTTTGGTACAGAAACAAGGCTGCCCTCAGACAGTCTCTGCCCTTTCTGTCAATCCGAGATAGGCAAGGAAGGAGTGTTTGGGTGAGGTGATGCTAGGAGGTGCAGTCTGAGGTCGGGGAGGGTGGAATGTGAGATCCGAGTGGTTCTTGGGGTAAAGCATCGTCAAGGGAATCAGATGGGCAAAATCCGAGTTCCGATACTTATCAAAGCGCAAAGAGGAGCCGTTGATAGCCAAGGCCTTGAACGCCAGGTTGGGTTCTGAGCTGCTGCCGTGGGCAGCTGACAGTGCCACTGTCTGCAAGGCCTGGGAGGCGGACATGATCGAGAGGGGAGACAAAAGGTTCCGGGACCTCCCCACCACAAGGAGGGGACCCCCGGGAGTGGGGTCCTTGGGGGCTGGACTCTGGCCCTTCTTCTCCTCCTCCACACAGTCCCCCCCATTCTGGTGTTTCTTCACGTGGCGGCTGAAGACGAAGGGGTGGGTGGTCTTGAACAGGCACTCGTCGCAGCTGAAGGTCTGGCGCGGGGCGTGTTTCAGCTTCTTGTGCAGGTTGAGATTGTCTTTGCGCTTGCAGCTGTAGCTGCACTGGTCACAGTGGAAGGGCCGCTCGCCGGTGTGGACACGCACATGCTCGATGAGCTTGTTGGCTGTCTTGGACAGGTAGCCACACTGGTCGCATTTGTAGTGGTTGCCAAGGCGATGCTCCCGAATGTGCATCTCCAGCTCCAGCTGGTTGGCCTTGACCATCTGGCAGATCCGGCACTTGTACTCCATCTTGTAGTGGGTCTTCAGGTGGCACTCCATGGCTGCGGGGCGGTTGGTGGAGTAAATGCAGAATGGGCACCTGCCAAGGGATGAGATGACAGGGGAGGTTCAGCTGGCGGCTGCCTCTATCCCCAAACCTCCCCGGCTCTTTACTACACACCACCTTCCAACCCCTTCAGCCCAGCCCAGCTGCCTCTTGGGGTGAACTGCCTTTGGGTCCCTCTCTTCACCTTTCACTGCAAATAAAGCACGCCCTGACCTGGGTAAGCTCGGCCCAAGTCGGGCCTCTTGGCTGGAAGTGGACACCCTGGCCATCATGATGGAGAGAAAAGGACTGAGAGCGGATGCAGGTAGCTTCCCTCCCTTACCTCTCCTCTCCTCTGCTCTCCCCACCCCCACCCCACCACAACAGGTATCGGTCCTTTAAGGTAGGGGGAATAAAGAACACAGTGTCAACTTGTCATGCACCACACCAAGCACACATAGGAGGGGAGAGCTCACAGGGGGAAGAGCTACTTCTAGCATTCCAAAAAGTCACACAAAGGGTAGAATCGTGCTTATGACAGGGACTGTTAGAAGCAGAACGCTTTCTCTGTGCGTGCTCACAAAATTCATGGGTTAGAGCCATGGCTTTCCAATGGGAAAGGAAGAGAAAAGAAGCAAGAAGTCTGGGAGGAAGGAGAAAAGAAGGGGAGCTCTCCATGTGCCCTAGGGGTGGGAGGCAAGAGGCATGACTGCTGTTTGGTAGCCTGAGGATATCAGGCTCCCAACTCCACTAGATAATGTCAACTAGACTGGGAGCTTTCTGAGGGCAGGGACCATGTTTGTTACTTCTATGTCTTTCCTTGCCTGGCCTTTCCATCTCAACAATTCTAAGCACAGAGGAGGGACTCTATATATGTGTATATACATATATATATACGTATATCTATATGTGTACATATATACACGTATAGACATACATACATCTCTGTCTCTCTCTCAAATAGGTATATATACATATATATATATATATATATATATGCAGAAAGAAGTCCTTTAAGCCCTTTGAACTGGATGCTGGGAGAGATGAGATTCAACCCCAGCTCTGTCAGTTCTCCAGCTGGGTGTCCTGAGCTAAGTCATTCTCCATTCCGTGCTTCAGTTTCCTCATCCTAGAAAGTGAAGATTCTACCTCTTCCCCCCCTCACCTCTCAAAGAGGTTTGGAGCAGGGTCGAGGCCATGGTTGTGGCCTCCTTTCAGTCCCTCCTCTCAAATCTGCTGTGGGAAATGAATAGTTTGTATGATGGTTTGCACGGCATTGGCACTCGTTCAAACAAGATTTCAGAGATGAAGCCCGGAGTGCCTTCTGCAAGTCACTGCCTAGGACTTCTCAGCAGAAAACACGCTAGGCAGCCTCTGCTCCCAGAAGGAAGCAGTAGCAGCAGAATGGAAGCTTCCTGAAGGCAGAGACTCTCTTGCTTTTGCCTGTGTGTTCCCCAGTTCTAGCATAGTTCTGGTACACGGAGGCAGGTAATGACTGTCTGTTGAATTCAAGTGTGTATGAAAGAAAGGCCCATTCCATTCTGAGGGGCCCACAGGATCCTGAACCACAAGCTGGGCTTTCCCTGAAGGAGCTGGAAATTGACCACTGTTCTGAGCTAGGCCCCTGCCCCTCTAAAAAAAGTAATAGTATCTTCAAATTTGATCTGTAAAACTAATAAAATAATCATATTGGATCTGTAACATGAAGAGCCTATAGAAAACAGCAGCCCCATCTCCAAAAACACAATTTTGCTGTCCGTACTACATTTTGTTTTAAGGACATTTCTGCGACTTATAGCTCAATCTTTCTTTTGCAGCTCAAGCAAAGTGGTAAGGTTTTTTTTTTTTCCTTCTGTGCTCCCATTATTAATTTTAAAGACACCCTTCTCAGGCAAATTAATTCTCTGGCATGGCAAGAAAAAAACAAAACAAAACAAAACAAAACCAAAACAGAGACTCACTGTATAGCCAGAAGGCATTAGCAATTTTTTCAAAGAATTCTTCTACTTGGTCATCCTAGAACATAAACTAGTACACAGGGGATTGTTAGCACCGCCCGGGAAGTGTCTGTACAACAGAAGAATCAGAGTTGATTGTGCATTCTCCCCCATCAGATCCAGAGGCTCCTGATTTCTAGGCCCCTCTGAGAAGGCCAATTGGCAAAGCCACAAATATCAGGGTGCCAATATGTTAACATGTGTGATTGGGCTATTGGGAGAGGGCAGTGAACACTAGTCCAATCACAGGAAAAAAAGGAAAAAAAAAAGAAAAAAATACTTGCATATACTTAAGAGGGGGGAGGGGGGTGTGTGTGTGTGTGTGTGTGTGTGTGTGTGTGTGTGTGTGTGTGTGTGTGCGCGTGTTTAAATGGCAGCCAATTCCTGAGCAAGCCTTGGGTGTAATCCTGACAAGACGGCCAATCCATCCTCCACCCTCAGCTCTCTTTAAACATAAAACAAACCCCCAGTCCCTTTAAAATGACCCTCCATCCACTAACCCTCCCAACTCCTCTCCCTCCCCAACTTGCTTCCCAAATCCCCCTTCAACACCCTCGCCCACCATAACAAAACCTTGCTTAAGAAAAAAAATTATTGTGTATCTTTTCTTATGTGTTATGTGCTGACAGACAGGTGAGGTAATTGCTAAAAAGAAATACTTTTTCCTAGCCTCTGTTTGGGTCAGCTAGGTGGGTGAAGGAAGAAGACCTGGGGAAACGTGTGTGCATGCATATGCACGCATGTGTGTATGTACATGTACATGCACGTGTGCATGCGAGTATGTGGTCAGAGCTCTGCTTAACTGCTGATCCCTAGCCTCACCAAGCTCTTCCTGTTCTTCTTCTCTGCCCTTTGTCCCAGGGAGTCTGGCTGAACTTTAAAGAATGGTGGGTTTTTTTGTCCTGTGTTACCACTTAATCCTTTTTCTAGGTTGTTTTCTAAGTTGGGAGCAGGAGCTATGCTTTTAGTACCAAAGTATGGATTTGGACTTTATGACTCTAAGTTAAGAACTGTAATCAAATCTTTTCTGACCTTCCTTCAGTAGCAGTTGGCCTACTAGGGGGAGGCCAGACACACAGGAGGCCCCATAGTTATTTGTTGGTTCAACTGGCACACAGTAGGCACACAGACAATTCTGGTTAATGATGATAAATACTACCAAGAACCCTTGGGAGGGTGTGCCAGGAGGGAGGGTGTGCCAGGGAGGAAGTGACATCTCTTTGAATGCTTCTTAAGTCTAGACCTTTCCTTTCTTGGGGAGGAATGGTTGCCCCAGGGGTTGCAGGGATCCACTGGGCATAGCTATATCACCGAGCCACATTCCTTCCTGTTCTACTTGCTGCTATGATTGAATTTAAAATATATATATATATATATGTATTTGCTCAACAGATGACCTTCTAAATGACAGGAAAGATGCATTAGGGACGGAACTTTTTTTTGTTATAATGAGATAGATAAGGCTGTTCTACTGATAGAAACAGGTAGAGGGGACACTGTATCCTGTAATCACTAAAACTCAATCCAAATAAAAGTCCAGTAGTATAAGGAATACGAGAGGCAGCTGTGTAGTGAAAAGGGCATTGGATTTGGAATTGGAGTAATCTCTGTTTTTCTCCAGTGTGACTGTGGGTAAATCACTTAACCTCCCTGGGTCTCAGTTTCTTCATCTGTAAAATGTGGAGGGTTGGATTAGATGACCTCTAACATTCCTTCCAGCTCTAAGTTAATGATTCTCTGAATGATTTCATCCTTGTGAATGGCTGGCTGGCTGACACAGCCTAACGTGCTTCCCCGTCCCTCTGTCCCTCATCTGGCCTGTTCCTGGGAGCTCTGTGGAAGCAGGACATTAAGAGAAATCCACGGCCATGTAAGGCCCCACAAAGGACAGTCCCCACCCACACCAGGCGGAGAGGACGGTGTACCCTGACGCTGCCTCCCCTTGCAGCCTGTCCGGCCCAGTCTCTGCCCGCAGGGTAGGGGATTGAACAACGCAGTAAAAGGTTCGGTACTTGCTTTCCTTACTTGAGCCCACCAGTGGGGACAGTGTGGCACTTCTTGTGCTCCAGCAGCTGCTCGGGAGTCTTCATAAACTTGTGGCACACGTCACACTCAAACATCCGTGTGATAAGGTGGATCTGCAGGTGGCGTTCAAACATGTTCTTCGTCTTGCAGACGAAGTTGCAGAAAACACATTCGAACCCTGAAAGGACCAACGTGTGTGTAGGTTGGGGGGGGAGGTGCAGAGGAGGGGAGAGGAGAGCGTGAGAAGGGGCCGGTCACCCTGCTTGTACCTCCCAGTGTCCCTCTTCCTGCCTGCTCTACACTGCCACCTCCGGTTACACCTCCTAGGGTCACTAGGCTGAGAGAAGACCGGCGTATGACGTGAGCATCCGCCCTCGCCCTCAGACACTGACTCACATAAGAATCAACCCAAAAAGTAATAATAATTTAAAAAAAAAAAACCCAAAGCAGTCAAAATTAGACTCTCAGAGCTGGAAGGGAATGAATTTGGAGGCCATCTAGTCCCCCCTGTACCTGAACAAAAATCCCCTTAACAACAAACGAACATCCCCTGCCATGGGCCACTCAGCCTCCCAGGCCTGCTGTCTCATTGCCATGGGCTGGGCCTTATCTTCAAGCCTCCGTTAATCTGCTGGATGGTGGCTGACAACAGCAGGCTGGGGAGATGGGGCTTGGGGTGTCCCGTCTCCCTTTACCTTTCTCTGACTTTTCTTCCGTGTTCATTAAGGACTGGCTCCCAGGCACTACGGAAATGACCAGGAGGTTGTTGCCTCCCTTGTTTTTCTGGGTGACGTCCGAGTCATCTTTGCTGTTAGCTGAATCACTAAGTGCCGACAGAGAAGATGAAGAAGGACTGTTGGATTCACTGGGAGTCTTTCTCTCTTCCCCTGAAGGATAAGACAAGCAGATGCCCCGTTAGACAGTAAGGCAAGATCGAACAAAGCAAAACAAAAATGACCACAAAAAAAAAAAAACCAAGAAAAAAGGCAGTGGGGTTCTGCCAGGGGTGGGGGGGTAGGGTGCCTCCAGCACAAGGCAAACTGACTGAAGAGCCAGTGGGAAATCTGGCAATGAGGATGGAGGGGAGCAAGCATCTTCCCTGACTCTGCTGGGTTGGAGATTGAGGCCCGGGGCAGAGAAGTGGATAAAGGATGTGTCTATATATAGATGCCACTGATGTCAAATCCTAGAAGGGCGTGGCTGCTACAGTGATGGAGAGAAGGAAAGAAACATTTATTAAATGCCTACTATGTGCCAGGCACTGTACTAAGTGCTTTACAAATATGATCTCATTTGGTCCTCACAACAGCCCTGGGAGGTAGGTGCCATTATTATCTCCATTTTACAGTTGAAGAAGCTGAGGAAGGCAGCTTGCCCAGAGGCACACAGCTAGTGAGGACCTGCGGCCAGATTTGAGACGAGGTCTTCCTCCAGGCCACCTAGCTGCCTCTACTGGCTGTAGAACAATCTAATTGTGACGTGACTTCACTAGCTCAGACCACACCAAACCTAGCATCTTCTTCTCGTGCCACAGGCCTCACGGTAGGGATACTTTTGTGATGCTGCTCTCGTGGTCTGGGAAGCACTAGGTGTTGGGTGAGTTTGGAGGTAAGCGGGCGATGAGGAGACGGCGCCAACTGAGAGGAGCAGGAGGGTGGGGACCTAGAGGAGGACCCCTGGATCACAGAGGCAGAGCTGGGAGTGATTTCAGAGGGCATCCAAGTTGGCTCTCTGATGTTACAGAAGAGGAGGGGACCAAGGCCTAGCGAGATGCAGGGATCTGCCCCAGGTCACTCAGGAGGTGGCTGAATATGGATTTATGTGGAAGTGAATAAAAGTGGTCGCAGGAAAAAGATCCACCCTGAAGGAGAAGGGCTCATCAAAAGGGCACAGAAGAGGCTGAAGTTCCTCGGACAAAGGGAGTTTTGATTCCGTGCCGCCATGGTGCAGAAAGCATCTATGCCCAGTTCTAGTTCGCTACTGAAGATGGACATGATGCTGCATTTTATCTGCTCTCATTGTTTTTTGTGTGTTTCCATATACGTATGTATTCATTTTTTTACTCTGAATTTCATAAATACCAGCTGCCCAAAATGAGTATTTCCAAATACAAAGTAATACACAAAGAGAGGATCATATGTGACAACATGAATTTCCATTATGTACATATTACTTTTAAAAAAGCATATAATAAAGTCAACATAGTACTTTCAAACCTGTCCTGCTTGTCTGTGCTTCCTTCTGAACTTTTTCTGTTCTCTTCTGTGCGTATCTATCTATCAAAATAAGCTTTGTTGTTGCCTTTTTTCCCTTCAGTCACTTCTAGATATAGACTCTCCCCTACCCACCTAAGCCCTACAAGTGAGGGCTGAAACAAACAAACAAACAAAAACAAACAGAAAATGGTTAAGCAAAAGTGAGGGATACTAAGAGTGACAATGCATGCAACATTCCATACCTGCAGTCCCCCAACCTCTCCCCCTCTTTTAACCATAACCTTTGATTCTTGATTCAGTAACTACTAGAATTTCTCTCTCCTAATTGAGGGCTACATTAATGAGAGTTGATGGAAAATAATTGATGGAACTTTGATCCAGGTTAAGTTGCCTAGGAAATTGGGACTTGGGACTTGTTCTCAAGGACTATCTAAACCATATTTCCCAATGACAGAAGAAACCACAGCTGACATTGTAAGTCTAAATATTGGTTTCTAGAAATCTCCATTCTAGGCACAAGCATTGGAAAATGTATCTTGTAGGAAGAGTGAGGAATGATGGATGCATGGATGGATGGATGGATGGATGGATGGCTTAAATGCTGGGCAGTAGCAGCAATGAAATGTAAGATAGCCCCAAGAAAGGCTTCCAATGCATTGAGTAGATCACCTGTGGAGGACGTGGTTAAGAATCACACAGAATGAGAAGGTGTGGAGGGACTGTGAGATGTGCAGTACAATGATAACAATAATAATAACAATAACAACAATGATAACAACAGTTAGCATTTATATAGCACTCAATGCACTTTACATAATTATTTCATTTGATCTTCACAAGAACCTTGTGAGGTGCTCTTCTCCCCATTTTACAGATGAAGAGACAGGCTAACAGAGATAAAGTGATGTATCCAAGGCCATAAAGTTCATTGAATGTCCAAGGCAGGATTTTTTATGTTTGTTTGTTTTGGTGAGGCAACTGGGGTTAAGTGACTTGCCCAGAGTCACACAGCTAGTGAGTGTTATGTGTCTGACGTTAGATTTGAACTCAGGTCCTCCTGACTCCAGGGCCGGTGCTCTATCCACTGTGCCCCTCCAAGGCAGGATTTGAACTCAGTTGTTCTGGCCTCGTGTCTAGCTCTCTATCGGTGGGAGTACTCACAATGTTGAGATCCCAGATCCATGGAAGGACTGAAGTAAAGTACCTTGAAGCTAAATCCTCCAGGGGCTTTCTGTAAGACGGTTCTCTTTTTAGTTCCCTTCCTGGCAGTCTGGGTCAGACTAAGACTGAATTGTTCAATAGGAAACAAGGCTTTTTTGGAGGTTCTCTCACCTCCCTTGGTCTTCTCTCACACTCTTAGGCCTTCTTATGTCTGACTGGCCAGAACTCTCAGATGAAGTACCAATGAGGAAGGGTAGACTCAGTATTCACAGAGATCTCTGATGCCAAAGTGGGTGGGTACTTCTTCCAATGATCCTGATTGTTAAGGATTCCTGCCCATCCCTCCTGGTTGACACTTGATCATTTCTTCCTCTAAGTTCATCACAGAGGTTCCATCCAGCATTCTGAGGTCTTTTCTTGCCTTCTCCTGAAATCATGAGGACGCCAATGGAGCACACAGCTCCCTCAATCTTGCCGTGGGCCAGTCCATCTTCTTTTTGGATCATTCATTTCTTTGATGACTTCCTTTCTTCTACATCTTCTTTGTAGTTCCTTCTTTGTGATATGCTGCAGCTTGCTCACACCCCAAATGGGTCTCTCCTTTGTTTTCTGAGTGATACTCATTTTTAGTTCTTCAGAGATTCTAGTATTACATGATACAGCCACACACCAACACTGGTAGAGTATTAAAAAGATGAGCCTTTCTTTCTGGCACTTGCTTCCTTCTTTCTGAATACCAAGGATGTTCTCTTTGTAAGATACTAGAGGAAATGAGGACTCTAGGGTATTTTGAAGGGGTAACTAATTTAATATCAGTACTGCCAATCTATTATGGATTCTACTTACCAGTACAGCTGTATTTTAGAAATGAACAGAACATTTTCTGTGAGGTACCGAATATATCTCTAGAATTGTTTTGCCAAATCCATCTTTTGAGGCTAGCTTATCCAATGGGGTACAATAAATGCTTGCTTTAAATTGCTTTTGAGAACTAAATTTTTTTTTAACATTTCAATTACTATCTTTAAAAATAGGCCTGTATGCCCTAAAGCTTACTGACATTAGACACAGCTACTGAATGATAACAAATTAATAAATACATAAAAGTGCTGAGGTCAAATGCTATCACAAGAAGGAAAAACAGTCCAGATTTTCCTTATTCTCAGCCCAATAGTTCTGGCTATGTCATCCCACCTACTTCTCTAAGCTGATGACTCATATTTCTATAGTTCTTTATGATCTACAAGGCTCTTTCTTCACAATCCTGGGAGGTAGGTAAGACAAATATTATTATCCCCATTTAACAGATGAGAACACTGAATTTTGGAAAGTTAAATAATTTGTCCCTACTCACTGAGGTGGGAGGCATCAAGAGCTACTCAAATCCAGGTCTTCTGACTCAAAATCTAATGCTTTTTCTTTAATTCTCTATATAATTCTCTATTATTAAAAAAAGAAAAGACAGATTCACAAGGACAGAATATACCGTATGTACATATGTATGTACGTATATATGTATGTATGTGTGCATGTACATATAAACAGAATAGACAGTGTTGCAATAGCAGGGCTACCATATGTATAAATAGACACAGATCTACATGCATATCACACATAACATAATGAAAGTGATCTAGACAACCTCTGAGGTCCTTTCCACTGCTAAAATAGTGTGATCTGATTTTGATGGAAGCCCCAGGGTAGTGTAGAAGGAGATTGACCCTTGGAGTGGAAGCCAGCAGACCTAGACTCTAGTTCCTGCTTTGCCACTAAAATCCTGTGCGGATTGGAGCAAGTCACTTGCCCTCTCTGGGTCTCACTTTCCTCATCTGTAAAATGAGGAGCCTAATTTTACCTCTCAAAGCCACGATTATCTCATCTATAAAATGGGGATGATACTAGAGATGAGTATGGGGTGGCGGGACAAAGGTCACAAAATCTCAGAGATGACATCCAAAGGCCACTGAGTCCGAAGGATACTTGATCAAGAATCTCTATAATGTTCCCAACCAGTAGCTGTCCAGCTGTCATTGGACTTAAGAGTCTGGGGAGATGGCGGTGGAGGAGGAAATCATAGCTCTGACATGCTGACCTGAATCAAAGAATCAGACTTAAGAGCTGGCGGGGGCCTTAGAAGTCACCTATTCCAATATGGCCATTTTACATATGAGGAAACTGAGGCTAAGGTCACATAGCTAGTAAGTAGCAGAGTTGGCATTTGAATTGCAGTCCTTGTTCCAAATCCAAGGCTCTTCCCATTTCACCATGCTAGGTCTCAGTTTCTTTTTCTTTAAAATATTGATAACAAAAAGACCTGCAATACCTCCATCACAAGGTTGTTGTAAGGAAAGTCCTTTGCAAAAATCTTAAAGCACCACACAGATCTTCTGGTAGAGGTAACAGAAAATGATGCTAATTCAGCGCCCTGCTCAATGAAGAGCCCAAACCTAGGAACAAGGAGGTGGGAGTAAGGGAGGTGGGGGGATGGGAGGGCTGGAGCTTGGTACTCAGGAAATGACCACATTTAAGACTGGTCAGTGGTTAGCGACAGACGTCCTCTATGGATACAGGTTAAATTTGAATCCAACTTTTCCTAAATACACATCCTAGTCATAACAGATGGCACGCTCCCCTGGGAAGTAGTTCCTGCAGGGTACAGCCATATTTGTGTAAGGGTACAAAAGAGGATGGAGAAAGGGTGGCGAGCTGAAGAAAGGAAGCTGGGATGTTTAAAAGGCCCACTGCCATAGAGCAAGTCTGGCTTTCTTCCATTCATCACAGAAATGCTCATTTTAATTTTCACACGGGCACCCCAGCTCACTTGCTGTGCATAACACTAACATGGTCATGGTCAGAAAGCTGCTTGTAAAAAATGACTCTCTCTGTCCCCCAACCCTCTTTCCCATCTCTCCTTCTCCCTCCCTCCCCCCTTCTCTCTCTCTCTCCTTCCCCACCCTCTCTCCTGTGTCTCTGTCTCTCCCTCTGTCTCTCTCTTTTTCTCTCTCCTTTTCTCCCTCCGCCCCCACCCTGCCCTCTCTCCTATCTGTCTCTCCCTTTCCCTCTCCTCTCCTGTATCTCTCTCTGCTTCTGTCTCCTTCTCTCTGGGACTCCAAGTTTTATCTGCTCAATTTACTGCCACAAACAAGCTTTTATTACTGTTGGCACCACAGAGCCAATGCAGCCTCAGAAGAGTGAGACAGATTCTTGTTGGCCTCGCACATCATCTGCACAGCCATCAAGGAAATTCCAGCTCCAGGGTCTCACTGGTCCAGATGATGGGATATAAAGGGGCTGACCCAACACAGAGGGCTGGCAGTTAGCAAAATCAGGTTTTAACGCGTGAGCATTTCAAATGGGAGGGGAGCTCATCTTCCTTCTCCCTTAAAGACTTCCACGTCTGTGTCATTTGTAACCATCACTTCTGAGATGGTAATTGCTTCGTGGAGTCAAAATGTTAAGATCATTAAGTGGAGGAAGTTAACCAGACTGGTGCGAGAGAGGAATGAAAGGGGATCTATTGCTGGCCAGCTCTTTGCCATGGCCTGCAGAGAAGCAGGACAGTTACAGGAGGTTTGGGGTTTTCTTCTCCAACCCTTGACCTCACTGGCTTCATTAGAGGAAAGGCTGCAAACGATATGCTGGACCACGGTGAGGGCTGAAAATTCTGGGGGGAGGATCAGAATGTCTCAGAACTAGAAAAAGCAGGGCCACAGAAACCTCCAAACAAGAAGTTTTGAATTCACCGCTGACTGGAAGATTTCATTTGGGCCTCAGCCAGCAAAACTCAGCCCTGGAGGAGGCTAGCAGCCTGGGAGCAGCTCTCCACCCGGCCTGGGCCCAACGGCTTCTGCGGCTTAACGATCTTTCAAACTAGCAAGGGGCAGTCCACGTCTGGCAATCAGCTCAGGGCTGGCAAAGTCAGCTCTGCAAGGGGATGGCGGGTGCTCTTGTCCTTCAAAATGTGGACAACTCCTTAGCTTTTCAGGGAGCATGCAACATGACCCTCTGCTTGGCATCTGGAGGGGTGAAGGTATTCCGGAGGAAGCAAAGGTCAGTCTCTGGCGGAGATAGGAGGGACACAGCTGACAAGTCAGAGGGGTCTGGCTTCCCTTCACGAGATGAGAGGAGGCTAGGGGTGGGAGGGAAGAGGCACCCAGGGAAGGAAAAGAAAGGGATTGCTTGGGATGACAACCTGCAGCATGCTTTCCACCTCTTGGCAGGAAGGTGGAGGACTACAGGTGCAGAGTGAGGCATACTCAGATGAGGCTGTTACGTTTATTTGTTTTCCTTATCTGTACTTCTTGGTTATACGAGGGTTCTTTGGGGAAGTATGGTAGGAGAGGGGAGGGTCATTGGGAAGTGAGATCAATATTAAAAAAAGAGAACATAAATAAAACAGTTTGGGGAGGGAGAAAAAGCAACGGTCACCTGTGTGCTTGGCGCTGATGTGAGCCTTAATATCAGCCTCTTCCATGGTGACAAAGTCGCAGGCGGTGCAGCAGATTGAAAACATCCACTGTTCCTTGTCCACGTGGAGGGACATATGACTGACAAACTGGACATTGAGCTCGGTCTCAAAACCACACACGTGACAACTAGAAGAGAGAATTTAGAGAAAGGGAGAGGAAAAGAGAGAATAGGAGGGAGAAATAGAAAGAAGAGTAAGAAATACCAATCGCTTTTTTTAAGAATACATTTTTATTAAATCTTTTTATTTTTACATCACCTATATTTATTCTGCGTTTATCCCTTTCAGGACAGTGAGGGGAGTGGCCCTGGGATTTTATTGGCATAGGGAACTCTCAGAAGAGGAACCCTCCCTCTGCCTAAGCAGGCTGGATACTTCTAAGAGTCACAGAGAGCTGACCTGAACACAGGCGCTGTGACTTGCCCAGGGTCAAACAGTTAGTATGTGCCCGAGGCGGATCTTGAACCCATCTCTCGCTGGCCCTGAGGCTGCTTCTCGGTGCACTACGCTATGCTGCCTCTCCTGCCTTATAACAAAAAGCAAGAAAAGGAGAAAAGAGCCGAGTTTATAAAAACTGATGTGTTAAAAGTCTGATGTTATCACGAGCAGCGCTCCATACCCCAGGTCTCCCAATTTTGCAAAGAAGTAGCTTTCTCATAGCTTTTCTTTGGGGCCAAGCCTGACCATAATTTTGCAGCATTAGGGTTCCCTTGTTTTGTGTTGTTGCTCCCTATGGAATTGTGTTAACAAAGAGAGAGCATCAGTTTCCACTTATTGTGCTCAGAAGGCCCCAACTTTACAAACGCCTTTTCTCCCCATCAAAAAAGACTTGAGTTTTTCCACTGGAAACATTCTTTTTTCTTCCATGCTGAAATGTCTCTGAAAAAGTGGCCACCCTGCCAAATGGATTACATGCTGGCATAATACAACAATCCCATACATGCTATAATGATGCTAAATAATCATAAAGTTAATTAAAAACTACAGATTCCAGATGCTGCCCATCACCTAGCTGATTCCTCTGGGCAGGAAGATGTACCGCAGCCCTGCCAAGATGCTGAACAGGGCGGGTACGCTGAGTAACCTGGAGCCCCGTGCAAACCCCAGGAGCCTCCTCTGGCTCTGGACAGCTCCCCCGTGTCAGGAACAGTGGGGCCGTGCACGCAGATCTGCATGCTGTGCCCAGAATGCCGGGGAGGTCTGTTATAGGACCTGCTAGAAGCCATACTGTTGTGAAAATGACTGTGATAAAGGCATATTTGCAGCCAGGCTCTTTGACCTCCTCCCAGGGTTAGGCAGATAGAGGAAGGATACAGAAACTTGGGTTTTATAGCAACCAAACTATCTGCCAGCTCCTGGACCTATGTGTGCTTCTGGTTTGCGGGGAGAGCTTTACAAACATTACCTCATTTGGACACCACAACAACCCTGGGAAGTAGATGTTATTATTATCCCCATTTTAGAGTTGAGGAAACTGAGGCAGACAGAGATTAAGTGACTTGGCCATGGTCACACTAGGAGGTATCTAAGGCCAGATGTGAACTGAGATCTTTCTGACTTCAGTTCCAATGTACTATCCGCTGGACCACTAGCTGCCTCTAAGACTCTTAGTCTTAAGTGGGGTGGGTAAGAATAAAAAAGGGTAGGTAAGGTTTGTATGCAGCACTGTCTCCCTTATCCAAGGATTTCAAGAGTCATTCTTGCTAATTCTTCTTCCCTCCCAACCTTAGAAGGCACATCAATATTGTGCTCAGCTGCACAGAGCTCTGACTTAGCACCTGGGGCCTGACCTCACAAAGTCATTGGAGAGAGAACTTCTTCTCCCCTGGGGCATACAAGAGCCACTGACCCAGGACCTGGAGCTGGACACCTCAGGCTGCAGGGCTTGAAGCATTTCAAGGGAGAAGGGAAGTCCAAGCCTCGTTCAGACCACCCCTTGGAGCTGACAGGCCCCTTGCTGTGACTCACTAGAAGGCTGGCAGCCAAGAGCTAGGGATCTTGGGGGCACAGCCCGTTGCTGGCCCTCACCTGTAATAATAAGGGTGCTTCCTTCCATCACTGCCTTCCGAAGTGACGGCGCTGACAATGTCCTCGGTGTCAGTGCTCACCAGCTTCACGGCATGGACAGTCAGGTGCTGGTTCAGGTTTGCACGGCACTTAGCCGCATAGGGGCACAAGTGGCATTTGAATTTTCTCTCCTCTGCAGGACAAGGAGAACAAAGAAAGCAACCCCCAGCCCCCAAATCAGAAATTCAATCACATCACCTTAAATGCCTCACTGCTGGAATGCACACAAGGAATGAGTTGAGTGTCATTTCAAAGAGGAAACCAGAGCCCCCCGTAATGGTGAATTTCTGAGAGTCCTGCTGACCAGGCAGGTATATGGCCACTGGACCCATTTTTTGTAGCCCTTGGGACCTTGCCTGTGTGGACATTCGGAGGGGATCCAGCCTCCCCTGTCACTCAATGTATTTGTGGCCATGCTTCTTAAGGGTTAAAGGCAGAGCAGGAGCAGGAAGAGAAGGGACAATGCCCACAGGATCACAATTTAGGGGCAAGCTGTGCCATTTTCTGAGCTCTGGTCTAGGTCAGCCAAGAGAATTAAAAACTGAATAGTATTAAACAAAATGGCCTGACTCATGAAACAATTTTATTTAAAATTTTCATTTTTCTTCTTCATTTCCAACATATAAAATGGAAAGTTTCAGTTGGCTTCTTAATAGAGACCAGTATGTAAGTGAGATGAAGGCTCCAGGATTATTCCCTGGGGTAGGGGTGGGGGTTGTCATTCTGGATTCATTTGCTTCAATCAAGCATCTGAAATTAAAGTGGCCTGCTTCATTTTCCTGAGCTCTAGAAAAAAGTTTGACTGAGCGGCAATGGAGTGCAAGGCCTTTCTTTAATTTTCCCCTCCTCTGCTGGGTAAGTTACTGGGTCTAACCAAGGAGAAAGTTCTGGCCTTACTTGATTCTGATGAGGGTCAAATAAGCTAACAGAGGGGATGGTACTCCGAGAAAACTGGAAGACTTGTCCTTTCCATTATCGTTTCTACTTGTGTTAGACTGTCCTTGATTTAGAGCTAGAAGAGATCTTAGAGACCATTAAGTCTTACTCCCCCATCTTACAGATGAAGACACTGAGGCAGAGAGGTGGCAAGTAACTGAGGCAGGATTTAAACTCAGGTCTTGTGATGCCAAGCCCAGAAGACTAGCCGTTGAGATGCTAAAACTATGAGTATGACCAGAGAGGCAGCATGGAGCTGGCCTGGAAACCAGGAAGGCCCGGGTTCAAGTAGTGCCTGTGGCACCAGACATTTTATCTCTCGTTGTTCTAGGCAGCTCAGTTCTCTAAGTTGCCTTGGTAGGGGGCGCTTCCTTGTCTAAGAGTTACCTATACTGTATGCACCAGTATATAAGGAAATATACCTACTCCTACATAGAAGGAAATCACCGACTTGAGTCTCTCTCCCTACTCTTAATCCTCCCAGCACTATGACTATGCTGGCAGGGCCTTGTTTACAAATGGGGCGTGTGTGCCAGAACTCATTTATGCAGCATCGCCCCCAAAAAACTGTTCTCTAGGTGGGTTTGGTTCACAAGCCAACCTGCCCGACTGATGTACTGTGCTAACAGTACCACAGAACTTAAGCACCATGTTTAACAGTATTTCTATGGGAAAATGAACCAAGAGTTTCTAACTCAAGGCATCAGGAACACACATCTCCCCTAGAGCTAAGGCTGTTGAACGAGGGGCTTTGGTGCCCAGAGATACAGCCCTGGCAAGGTAAGAACATGGAGATCAAGGGTGAGCAGAGATGGGAGTTCTGGATTAAGGAGGAGATCTAAAGTCTGTGGAGAATGAGGGAGGGAGCGAGGTTGGTAGAGGAGAGAGGAAAGGAAGGATTGGTGGCCTGATTCTCCCTTCCTCTCTCCTGGCCCTTGCCTCTCTTTTCCATTCTTCATAGGATCTTGGGACCAAGACCTGGAAGAGAACTTAGAGGTAATCTGGTCCAATCTTGTAATTTTATAGATAGGGAAACTGAGGTCTCAAGAGGACAAGCCACTTGCCCAAGATTAGAAAGTAATTAGTTTTATCTACTAAGCCATAATTGCTTTCCCTAGCTGTTTCCTCCTCTACTGCCTCAAAGATTTGGAAGAGTAGATGCAGGATGCAGGTAAGGAGAGAGGGGCTGGAAAGCCAGTGGAGTGAATTGAAGGTGATTCCATGGGGATAACAGGAGGGTGGTTTTTTCCTTTTTTTTTCCTTCATCTCTTTCCATTTATCCTTCCCCTCCTGTTCCTCTTCCCTTCTGATGACCAGTCCCAGGTGGGAAAGGAATATGTGTATGGTAGTTGGCTTTGATAGGACTGGAATTTTCTCCTCTTTTTCCTCTCTTCTTTGCTCAAGCAGAGCTGGGGGCTGTGAGAGGAGGTGAAAAGCATTGATAGAAACTCCCCAACTCCTTCCCCTCAAAGCACATTCTAAGTGTTTAAATCTAAATGAGAAAACCTATAAAAAAGTGGAGCTGGACCACAGCTGTGATCATAACATTTCCCTGAGTCAAATCCACTGAATTTGACACTGTGAGGTTGAGGAGAAACCCAACTGCTACAACATATCCAGAGGAAAGAGGAACCCTTCAAAATAAAGCACAGCCATTCAGTTCTTCTAGTACTTTGTTTAAAGACCAATTTATTCCAAATGATTAAGATTGGAGATGGAAAGGAGAAATGGGCTTTCATCCATTTTCCTAATTTCTCCTAAAGAAATCTGGCATTAGATGGAGAGGGCAGTGGAAGGACTTCAGTTAGGTCCTGGGGTGGTGGTGGTGAGTGTGTATGAGAAAAGCTCAAGGTTCACTTTACCTGTGTGCAGTGAGAGATGTCGGGACAACGTCTGCTGTCGGCCAAACACTTTCCCACATACGTCGCAGGGAAAAAGCTGGTCATTGAATTTCCAGGATGGTAATCCATTTCCTGCCTCCAACCCTATCTTGTCTGTTTCTGAGCCACAACATGAAACACAACGACAAACAAACAAAAACAACACAGAAGAAATTCCATTTTAGTTACATTTAAAGCCTTGCACAGAGCTCATCTTCTGGGGATATGATCAGGGACATAAGCAACAGCTGTCCCAAACCCATCCAGTAGGACTATTTTCTGCATATGAAACTGCTCCTGAAAGCAAAAGCAAATTTAATGTCAAATCTAGGTGAATTCGTAGTTGGATACAGGACCTAGAGATGGAATCTAGGTTTGATGTAAGGAAAAAAAAATATTAAAAACTGAAACTATAGTGGAATGGGCTGCCTTGGAGGGAATGGATTCTCTCCCAATGGAGGCCTTCAGACCCAATTCAAATGACATTTATCAGGCATCTTATATACAGATTCTTTTTCAGGGATGATTTGTATTATCTGACTACTGAGGTGCCATATTGATTCCGACATTTAGGGATCCTCTAAAACAGTTGATTATTTAACCTTTTTTGTATCATGGACCCCTTTGGCAGTCTGATGAAGACCATGGATTCCTCAGAATGAAGTTTTTAAATGCATGAAATATATTGGATTGGAAAAGAAAATAATTACATTGAAATATAAATTCATGGACCCCTTTGGACCTCATCTTATCCAAACATCTCATTTTGTAGCTGAGGGAATGCAGGTCCAAAGAATTAAGCGATTTGCATGGGTTTTCTGATGCCAAATCTTGGGCTCTTTCTACAATACCATGCTGAGTTTCTTCTTCTCTTTGGCTAAAGGTCAGCCGACCAACTACTTACTCAATAGATGTGCAGTGAATGAAAGAACGAGCCATCACACCCTGAGTTCACATTCGTGCCTCCAGAGAGCAATTTAACAAATATTTATTAAGCATTTAGTGTGTATAAGGCAGTGCTCTAGGAGCTTGGAATCAAAATGACAAAAGTAAAACATTCACTGATCTCAAGAAGCTTATATTCTATTGGCGAGAGGGCTAGGAGGGATGACAAATCTGAAGCCCTAACCCAAACAAACGGGTGGCATGTCCAAAGGCAACCTCATATATAAAAGCAGTGGACTGGAACAGATGGTCTTTAGTCCCCTCTAGTCCTAAGAGATAATCATTTCATCAATTTATCTTTATTCCTTTTCACAATCTCCTGCCTTTGTACACAAAGAGTAACCTATATAATTTTGGGCAAAATTCCCTTCCCTTCCCTGAGCCTCATATGTGAATCCAGTGGATAGGACCAGCCCTAAATTTTATTAGCACTGTGCCTTCTTAGATGTGGCCAGAAGAATAGGACAGCGAGGGTGGCACAATGGATAATTTGCGCAAAGTCATGGGGAGGGTTAGACTTCTATTTCTAAACCACGAGAGCCAGGTGGAGCAATTTTTAGCTAAAGGAAGACTTGTCAGACTCTGTAACTGAGCAAAGAAGAGAAGGATAGGCGAATCGGGAGAACTGGTGATGTCACAATGGCGTTTATGACTGGACACCGATGACAAAGCAACACTTGGTAAAACATTTTTATTTGTTGATGCCAGTTTGCTCAAATGTGGTTTTCAGACCCCAGCCTGAGATGGCAACTCTCCCCTTATTGGACAAAGACTGGATGACCAAAGAACTCCAAGTTGGGGAGAGAGAGGAGAAAAGGGAGGAGTGAACAGCCTTCACCTATTGGCCTGGGACAAGCAGTAGTGAGCTGTTCATTGCAACATGACTGCACTCGAGTTCAAGCAGTGGGCATTTCAGCCATGCCGTGCTGATAGGGATATTTTAGTGGTTCCTTTTAACTATGTAATCAAAACACAGCTTCAAAGGAAGAATATGGTAATAATTATACGAGAAGGTCAAGAGGGTACAGGATCGTCCAATACACTCACGACAAGAATGAATTAATTGGGTCACATACCGAACAAGTAGACACAATTAAAAGTAAATAAGTCTTTTAACAATTCCTCCAAGTATTAGTCATTCAAGCTCTTCTGTGCGCTCCAGAAGTTGAAATGTTGCATTAAAAAAAAAAAAAGGTCTGATTTCCTTTACTGAACTCAGGAAAAATAACACCAGCACCACACAATGAAAAAGAAGGACATTGACCCACCACAAAAACACAAGGATAAAGCTGAAGCAAGCAGGAGCCAACCAGGAGGAAACCAACGGGAATCGCAACTCTTCCACTGGATTCCTGTGTGATCTGGAGCAAGTTGCATCCTCTCTCTATGCTTTCTGAAGACAGGAAGACCTCCATTCAAATCTGGCTTGAGATACTTACTAGCTGTGTGACCCTGGGCAAATCACTTAACATCTATCTGCCTTGGTTTTCTCAAATGTAAAATGGGCATAATAGTGGCACATAATAATATGACACAATAATAACTTCCAGGGTTGTTATGGGATCAAATGGGATATCTATAAAACACTGCACAGTGCCAGGCACTATAGCAAAGGGACCTCAAGAGGGCCTCCAATGCAACTGTTTCATTTGATAGGTAAAGATGCAAACATCAGAAAGGTAAAGGGACCTCCCCAGTGCACAAAGGCAGTAAGGGCCAGAGGAAGGATTTGAACCTGGGCCGTCTTACATCAGATCCGTCGGCTCTCCCACTGTATCACACTGCCCCTCATAGAGAAAGGCCAGTTATTAGTTATGGTTATTGGACGTGATCTCTTCAGTCTCCCATAGCCTTTTCACCAGAGCCTCTGCTTTGCACTTATCTCGGTTTCTCTTGGACAACACTGGACTTAATTGGTGGATGGACTTACCTTTTGCCCACTAGAATGGAAGGAATCTCTTAGTTACAGTAGAAGATGGCTTTTAAGTTAAGAAAAAGTAAACTATTGTAGAATTGGGTTCCTTTTATTCAAGTTTAGAAACCACCAAGTCAGCAAATATCAGAGAAAGACAAGGGGCTAAGAGACGGAGTTACATTGACAAAATTAGTGCTATGGCAACAGGTTCTCCTCAAACTTGGGTCCGGATAAAGGAAGTGGGGATTCTTCCCTTGCTATTTGATCTTGGGAAAAGTATTCTGAGCCTGTTGAAGCCTGGGGGAGAGGGCCAAGTTTGCTGTTTAGCACTTAAGGGGCCCCACAGTGGAATAAGGAGGGCAGAGAACACATAATAATAGTCATGGCTTTTATTTTAAGTGTAAATGAATCCCAATAACATCCACATGAGATCAGGAGAAAATAGGCATTATTCCCATTTTACAGTTAGAGATACTGAGGTCTGTGATAGAACTCTGGTTGAAACAACTTTCTAATTCACAAATCACTGTTTTTGTTCTATGCAACAGCATTGGTTGCCTTTTTATCTTTTTTTTTAAAAGCAAAAAAAAAAAGAAAGTAATTGTAGGTTATGGCAATTCCTCTAGGTCCCTTGCTTCTGCTCTATCCCAGTGTGACCTTTTCATTCAAGAGAAGTCCTCTCTTGATAATTCTTTACTGTTACTATTAAAGCTCTTGTTTTCTATTTGGCTTGCCTCACAAACCCCAGAATTCTATGATGAGACCTTCACTCTAGTTAAATGTCATCAGTGAATGCACTATCAGCCTGAACTCATGTCCATTTCAATGATCTACTTCAAAGCTCTGACACAAAGCAAACATACGTTGGTTATAGCACCCATCATTTCTATATACCCCTTCTTTCATTACTATTTTCCCCTCAATATTTTTCTTCCTCCCCATATAAAAACATTATTAGGTTCATAAATTTAGAATTAGAATGGACTTTGGATCTAGTGCAACCCTCCCATTTTACAAATGAGGAAACTGAAGAGGTAAAGTACCTTGCTCAAGGTCACATAGGTAGTACATCAGAGGTAGGGATTTGAACCTAGGTCTTCCAGCTCCAGATCTGGTACTCCATCCACTGCCTCATGCTGCTTTTCCTGTTTCATTCCATCAAATTCGTTACAAATCTCATTTCTAATATAAATCTCATTCAATGAAAGAGCTTATATTTGGATAATATTTTATACTTTCTTCCCACTCAAACGCAAGCTCTCCCATAGACCTTTAATTTCTTTCCTTAGGTTCTTCTCCTCAACCTCTGGGATACTCAAAACTTGTTCCCATGTCTCCTGAACAGGCTACTATCAGATTTTCCCAATCTTCCTTTCTCTATATGGTCACTTTCTGTCATATCTTTGTCCTACATTGGTCTTCACTGTTCTGACTTTAACAAGTAGACAGAGGGAGGTATCTTTGATCTTTATCTTACAGATGGGAAGACCAGCACAAAGAAGGTCATGGTTTGCCAGGGTCACAGCTAGTCAGCTGCAGAGCTGAGCTGAGAACTTAGGTCTAGCCCAACACTTTTCAGTAGACCCTACCTCTGGCTTCCCATCATTTTAGGGAGTCAAGTTCCTGTAGCAACCTGCTCATAAGGCTGCAACGGTGCTGAATTTGGAATGTGGAATGCCAATCGGGTTGGTATCCCAGCTTTGCCACTCAACAGCCATATAACGACGGTGGGATCTTTAGCTCTTAAGTGAGAGGGTTGAATTAGGTCACCTCCAGGGTCTCTGCTGGTTTTATAACAAAGCCCACTAATGAGAAGCCGAAGAACCTTATTCTGATGGTCCTAAAGGAAGAGCTAATGATTCGGCTAGACTTAACTATTCTGCTTCTCGATATGTACCCCAGGAGAATAAACTTCATTTTATTGAAAAGTACTGAGGTGGCTCAAAGACCTTTGAGGTCTGAATTCAAGCCTCCCTTCTTCTACTCAACAGCCGTATGACCATGGGCAAATTACTTAACTTCTCTGGGCTTGGACACACACAGCTTCTCTTGAATCTGTCTCCTTCTCTCCCCTAATTTAGATCCTAGTGGCCTCTTGCTTAGACTACTAGACAACAGCCCGCTAATTGCTCTCCTTTGATCTCTTCTGTCACCTTCCTAATCCAACCTTTGATCTGCTGAAGTGGTCTAGCCACCACAAACCACTACTTACTCTTCCTCAAACTTAGCATTCCACCTCCTACCACCGACCCTTTGTACTCCATGCCCGAAGAACCCCTGGAGTACTTTGTCTGTCATGCCTGGAACATGGTCCTTCCTTATCTTGGCCTCTTAGAATCTTTGGCTTCCTCAGCTCACGCTTCACTTCCAAGAAGAAGCCTTTCCTATCTCCTTCATTTTTAGTGTTTCCTCTCTCTCTCTTTAAAGGATCATGTATATTTGCAACTCAAGGGGAGGGAGTGATTTTTGTTTTAACTTTGTAACCCCAGGGGTTAGGACAGTGTCTTGCTTATATCCCACTTAGATGCTTGTGGGATCAGAATGATGAATTTTTAAAATTGAAAATCTTTTAAAATGAAATGACAAATGAGCTTTAAAAATTGTTTATTAGCTAAAAAAAAATCACTTGTAAAAGCTTTATACTTAATTGCTTTTTGAATTGCTGTGAGAGCAAGAAAATGAAAGCAAAGAAATCAGTTGGTGTCTGGCCCAACTCCTCTGGGAATGCAAAAGAACATCTATGACCACACTGATTATATTTAACTCCTATGCTTTTAAAAGATAATTATCATAATACATTTCACAAAGCATCTCTTCTTCTTGTATGACCCGGACTGGATGGCTGCAGAAGTCCCTTCCATCTCTCACATTCTGTAGCTGTTTCTGTACCTATTCTTCAGTAGGATAGGAAAGGACAGGATGGGGAATGGACTGTGACGTCATTGGATGGAGAAACTCCCTCTGCAAATACAGGGCAATATCCTTTCTACAAATGGGCCTTAGAGTTGCCCAGATCATTGAGATGTTAAATGGCATGTCTAGGATCACATGCCCAGAGGTAGGATTTGAACTCAGGTCTTCTCGGCTCCAAGGCCAGTGCTCTATCCTCTATATCACTCTGCCTCTAAACTTTAAAAAAAAAATTTCTTACTGTGGACTTGTGTTTTATTTCATTGATAAGTATGAATAGAGATTTTAAATATATTTGTGGCAATTTAGAATTTAATAAGCATAATTAAGATGAATCCCACCTACAAGCCATATGACCACAAGCCAGTCACTTAATCGCTCTAAGCTTAGGTAACTACCTGAGATTTATCTCATCCCCCTTCATGCTAGTGCTTCCCTTTGAGATTACCTCCAGGTTATCCTCTCTCTCTCTCTCTCTTTCAACCTGTCCCTCCCTTTCTCCCTCCCTTCTCCCTTCCTCTCTCTCTCTCTCAATCTGTCCCTCCCTTTCTCCCTTCCTCTCTCCTCTCTCTCTCTTTCTCTGTGTCTCTCTCTCTCCTTCTCTGTGTCTCTCTCTCCCTCCCTCTCTTTCTCCCTCTCCCTCTTTCTGTCTCTGTCTCTCTCATAGTTGTTTACATGTGGTCAATCCCTTTTAGACAATGACCTCCTTGAGGACAGGGACTGGTTTTGCCTTTCTTTATATCCTCAGCAATTAGCATAGTGCCTGGCACATAGCATATGCTTCATAAATGTTTGCTGACTGACTAGACAGCTTCTATTTGTGTTGGTGGATGACACAGATGAAATTTGAGATCCTTGAAGTTTTGAGGCAATATAAACATATATGGATATAAATACCTACACAATTGTGGTGGTCTATTTTATTCTTTCTCTTTTTTTTTTTTATTTGACTGTTGTCCTCCTTCCAATTTTAACCATGTTCAAACATCTTTGACTGGTTTAGTAAGATCTTTCACCAAGCCTTTTCTTTCTTGCTTTTCATTCATTCATTTCAAATTTATAATTTATTTTTAACATCTAAAAAATGTATTAAATTCTCTTTCCCTCCAAACCCTTCCTCACCCATTGGTAAGGCAAGCAATATGGTATCAATGACACATGTGAAATCATGTAAAACATATTTCCATATTAGCCATGTCCTGCCCTGAAAAGCAAGAAAAATAAGGTGAAAAAATTATATTTCAATTTGCACTCAGAATTCATCAGTTCTCTCCCTGGAGGTGGACAGCATTTTTCAAAAAATCATGAGTCCTTTCTGTGTGAACCTGGGCAAGTCACTTAACCCCAATTGCCTAAAAAAAATAAAAAAAATGAAAAATCATGAGTCCTATGGAATTGTCTTGGATCACTGTATTGATTAGAATAGCTAAATCTTTCACAGTTGATTATCATTAGAATATTGTTATTATGGTGCACAATGTTCTCTTGGTTCTGCTCACTTCACTTTGCATCAATTCATAGATCTTCTCAGGTTTTTTTCAAACCAACTCCCCTTCATCATTTCTTATAGTACAATAGTATTCCATCACAATTATATTCCACAACTTGTCCAGCTATTACCCAATTGATGGGTATTGTCTCAATTTCTAATTCTTTGACACCACAAAAAGAGCTGCTATAAATATTTTTGTGCATGTAGATCCTTTTCCTTTTTCTTTGATCTCTTTGGGATATAAACCTAGAGTAGTGGTATTGCTGGGTCAAAAGGTATGCACAGTTTTAGAACCCTTTGAGTATAGTTCCAAATTGTTTTCCAGAACGGTGGGGCCAGTTTCCAACTCTACCAACAGTGCATTAGTGTCCCCATTTTCCCACATCTGCTTCAGTATCTGTCTTTTCCTTTTCTTTCTGGCTAGCCAATCTGATAGACATCAGATGGTATAGCACAGTTGTTTTAATTTGCTTCTCTCCAATTAATAGTGATTTAGAGCATTTTTTAATATGACTATAGATAACTTAGATTTCTTCTTTTGAGAACTGCTTCTGCCTGTTCATATCCTTTGATCACTTATCAACTGGGGAATGGCTCTTACTTTTATAAATTTGACTCAGTTCCCCATATATTTGAGAAATAAGGCCTACATCAGAGAAACTTGATGAAAATTTTTTTATATTACTTCATTGCCTATGACAGCTTTTAGTAAAACATAGTATCCCTGATTATCTCTTTTAATTAGGTCTATTTTTGCTTTTGCTTGGTTTGAGATCATGATTCCTACCCTTGCTTTTTTTTTAACCTCAGTTGAAGTATAACAGATTCTGCTCCAGCCTCTTATTTTAACTCTATACGTGTCTTTTTGTTTCAAGTACATTTCTTGTAAACAACATATTTTTGAATTCTGGTTTCTAATCCATACTGTTATCTGCTTCTGTTTTATGGGTGAGCTTATCTCATTCACATTCATAATTATGATTACTGTGTATTTTTCTCCATCCTATTTCCTTCTGTTTATTCTTCTTTCTTTTTACCTTGTCCCTCCTCCAAAATCTGTCTTACCTCTGATCACTGCCTCCCTTAATCTGCCCCCTCCACTTATAAACCTCCCCCTTTTCTCTTATCCCCTTCCCCTCCCACTTCCCTGTGGGGTAAGAAATTTCTATACTTAACTGAGTGTGGATATGCATTCTTCCCTCCTTGAACCAATTCAAATGAGGGGTTCAAGCATTGCCTGCCATTTTCCCCTCCATTGTAAAATCTGTTCCTTATGTGGCTCTTTTACGTGAGATAATTTTCCCCATTCTTTCTCTCCCATCTCTCAGTTCATCCCACTTTCTCACCCTTTTATTTTTTTTGGAGATTATTCCAACATAATCAACTCACACTCATGCCATTTGTCTATATAGATTCCTTCTAACTGCCCTAATAATTATAAAGTTCTTGGGAGTTACATGTACCATCTTCCCATGTAGGAATATAAACAGTTTAATCTTTTTGATTTCTCTTTCATGTATGCCTCTTTATGCTTCTCTTGAGTCCTGTGTTTGAATGTCAGATTTCCTATTCAACTTGAGACTTTTCACCAGGAATGCTTGAAAGTCCTCTATTTCATTAAATATCCATTTTCCCCCCTAAAGGATTATACCCATTTTTGCAGAGTAGGATATTCTTGGTTGTAATCCTAGCTCCTTTGCCTTCTGGAATATCATATGCCAAGCACTCCATTCCTTTAACATAGAAGCTGATAAATCTTATGTAATCCTGATTATGGCTCTACAATATTTGAATGGTTTCTTTCTGCCTGCTTGCAATGTTTTTTTCTTGACCTGGGAACTCTGGAATTTAGCTATAATATTCCTGGGAGTTTTCATTTTGGTATCTCTTTCAGAATATGATCAGTGGATTCTTTCAATTCCTATTTTACCCTCTGGTTCTAAGACATTGGGGGAGTTTCCCTTTATAATTTCTTGAAATATGATGTCTAGGCTCTTTTTTAAATTCACGGCTTTCAAGTAGTCCAATAATTCTTAAATTATCTGTCTTTAATCTATTTTCTAGATCAGTTTTTTCTGATATTTCATATTTTCTATTTTTTTTCATTCTTTTGACTTTGTTTTATTGTTCCTTGATGTCTCATGGAGTCCTTAGCTTCCACTTGCTCAATTCTAATTTTTAAGGAATTATTTTCTTTAGTGAATCTTTGTGCCTCTTTTATCATTTGGTTATTTCTCTTTTTTAAGGTATTATTTTCTTTGGTATTTTTCTTGTGCCTCTTTTTACTAAGCTGTTAATTCTCTTTTTATAACTTTCTTGTATCACTCTCATTTCTTTTCCCATTTTTTCCTCTACCACTCTTACCTCTTCCTTTAGCTCATCTAGGAATTTTTGTTGGACTTGTGTCCAATTTGTATCCCTTTTTCTCTCCCTCCCTCCCAAGGAGGAAGGGAATGTTCAGAGAGTTCAGCTCGGTTGTTTCTTCTACTCCACCATCTTGGCTCCACCCTAGTGGTGGTCTACTTTAGAAAACTGAGATACTTTATCAATTCATAATATAGTTGGGTCCACCCTCCCCCATTTCACATATAAGAAAAGTGGGTCAGGCATTTAATGCCTTGTCCAAGGCCACCCAGTTAACAGTAGAGTTTGGATTGGATTAAAGATTTTATTTCAATTTATTTATTTCAAGCCTTCCCTCTCTTCCCTAAATATGTATGAATCCATAACAAATCTTTGTTTTTCTATGCCAACATAAAAAAGAAATTCTTCCTATCTTAATTTTTTTCGCTATCATAGATTTTAAGTACTCTTAGTTAAAAGTGAACATGATCTATCTTTGTTCTTTGTCTTTAGGATGCCTTTTAAAGTCTCTTTCTGGTGACATTAGTCCCAAGATGCTTCATGGTAATTAATGATCTAGGATCTGGGTTCAAATCTGGTCTCTAGTACTTACTAGTTGTATGGCTTCAAGCAATTCACTTAATCAGTTTCCTTATGTGTAAAACAGGAGGGGGTGGGGGGGGGGGGGGGGGGGGGTTAGCTCTAGATGACTTCTAAGTCTGTGATCTTGGGAGTAGAAGAAATAGGAAGTTGACATAGGTATAATCTCAAAAACTTAGCACCCAAATGGAGCTCTGAGATACAAAATTTATTACTGGGAACTGTTCTCTGTGACTTTTCAAGATGGTTGGTATTTTGTGGTAGAATCAAGAGGGGGATGTGGAGAAAACTAAGGTTTGTTTCTTTTCAGAAACCTGTAGAATTTGGATGCTTTTTAACCTTTCTTCTGAAGGCTGTTTGGATGCATGGTAGGTATATGGCACAGGCTGTTTCTGATTTGGGGTTTTACAATTTCAAACTGGTGCTACTTGTCCTGAGAACAAATATCCTGCCTTTTACTGCCAGAAAATGCCTTCATATCAGCACCCCTCAACCTGACTTCAGCCTGAGAAATGCTGAGCGAGGACACTTGATTTGGTTGAAGCCATAAGCAAAGATGAGGATAAAGTGTGACCTAAATACATAAATAACTGTGCAGATTCACTAAATCAGCATTGCAACTGCCAGCAGGTCAGCAAAGAGGATGCTCCAAAGAGAAGCATCCTTTAGATTATGGCTTATGGGATACTGATTATTTTCCTCCTCTTCCAAGCCTTGAGAGATTCAAGGCACAACTCAGTTATAGCCCTTTGTATTTTAAGACAAGACCCTGATGGCCATTATTGTGTATTACAGAAGCGTGACTCCTAGGTCTGATGTGTCACAGTCATACTCCAGCTGAGCTGGGATCTCAAGACAGGTGAATTGCAACTCATTTCTGTGCAACTCTAGTACAGTTACCAGAGGGACTGTCCTTGTACTAGGTGTGGGGATGCTGGAGAAGGCTCAAGGGGGATAGGATAACTGTGTTCCAGGTTTTCAGGGCCTATCAGATGGAAGCAGAGATAGATCTCTTCTGTTTGGCTTCAGAGGGCTGAACTAGAGCAAAGGATAGAAATTGCAAAGCGACAAATTTAGGCTTACAGAAAAGCTTTGGCTTAGGAAAATCTTCCTAGTTAGAGCTGTCCCAAAGTGGAATGGACCACCTCAGATGGTGCCGAGTTCCCCACTTTGAGGTCTTTAAGTAGAAGCAGGATGACCGTTTTAAAATGTAACAAGCATTTTTTTTCTCTCCATCCCCTCCACTAGAAAAACAAAAACAAAAACAAAATCCTTTTAAACAAATGTGCATAGTCAAACAGAACAAATGCCCACATTGGCTAGGTCCAAAAATATGTGTCGCTCATTCTGCAAACTTAGCCAGACGACCATTCTTAGGTATATGAGAAGGGGGATTCCTTGTAGATGTAGGTTGAACTCGATCACCACGTTGGTCTCTTCCAACGCTTAACATTCTGTGATTCTGCTTTCTAAGCATCAGCCCAGCTAAGTATGGAAAGGCTGACAACTTGGTGATGAATTCTTTGGCCACGCCAACCCATCCCTCAATGTCACAGAATGATAAAAGGTCAGGGCTTGAAGGTCTCAATACAACTTCCTTTTCCCTACTTTTTTCCCTTACTAAACGGAGAACTGAGGCCCCAAGAGGTGAATTGGCATAGCTGATTAGTGTCAAAGTTGAGATTAGAATCCAGGCCAGGCTCTTCCCACTATGCTAGGCTGCACACAGGGTATTCAGAATCATAGAATGCTTTTGAGAATTAACAGATACCTCTGCATCCATCTAGTCCAGCCAATACCTGAAAAAAGAATTTTTAATATGATCCAGCAGATGTGCTCAGCCAACCCTTCCTGAAGACCTCCAATGAGAGAGGACCCACTCCTCATGAGGCGACCCATCACCTCTTTGAACACTTCGAATTATTAGGAAGCTTTTCCTGACATCAAGCCTAAAGTGACCTCTTGGCAAATTCCGTCCACTGTTCCTGCTTCTGCCCTCTGGAGTCAAGTAAAATGAATCCAATCCCTTTTCCACCACTCGGCAGGCCTTCAAATACAAACTCCCTGGCTAAGCATTTTCTCCAGCTCATTTTACAAATGAGGAAACTGAGGCAAATAGAGTGAAGTGACTTGCCCAGGGTCACACATTGAATAAGCGTCTGGGGCCGGATTTGAACAATAGAAGATGGGTCTTCCTGATTCCAAGCCCAGTGCTCCACCCACTGCACCACGGAGCTGTCCAGAGTGATTGTGATGATCTGGGTAAACAAGTGCTACTTGCTTAGCTCACCCTGGGGTCGCCTGTGAGCAATGATGGAGACTGTGCTAAAGAATGTTACGCTCCTACCTGACCAGTATAAATAGGAGCACTTTACACAAAGTCGATTGCTTCCACAAAGGCCAATAACCCAGAGCAAAGCACTCTGGCATCCAAGAACTCTTCCTGATCAATAGCCCCTCGTGGCCACCATTCCCTGCCCAGACCGTGGGGGTGACCGGCTCTGACAAGGAGCTTAGGATAAAGTCTGCAGTGTTACCTTTATCCTAGTTGGAACGGTTCTCTTTTATACAGGCCCTGTGGCCTTTTATGAAAAGCTTTCCTAGATAGAAAGGATAGAGGTCATTAGGTCAGCCCCTTCCTCTCTTTCCTGACAAAAGTATTACACATATATATATATATATATATATATATATTTGCTGCACTGCTTGGCATAGCATTGAGTATTGGAAAGTCAGGGTTTGAATTCTGCCTTTGATACTAGTTTTATGATCACATAGGCAAGGCATTTAATTAGAAGTCTGCAACATTAACCTCTCCGTGCCTCAGTTACCTCATCTGGTAAATGGGAATAATAATACCTGCAGTACCTACCTTACAGGGGCAGCGAGGGAGCACAGCAGATAGAGTGCTGGGCCTGGAGTCAGGAAGCCCCGAGTTCAAATATGGTCTCAGACACATACTGGGTGTATGGCCCTGGGCAAGTCACTTAACCTTTGTTTGCCTTAGTCCACTGGAGAAGGAAAAGGCAAAACACTTTAGTATCTTTGCCCAGAAAACTCCAAGGACAGTATTGGTGTGTTCTGGTCCGTGGGGTTGCAAAGAGTCGGACACGACTGAACAACACTGACCACCTGCCTTACAAGTTGTTCAGGCTAAAATGAGATAACATGGAAAAAGTATTTTGCAAACTTTAAAGTGCTATACAAATGCTGATTATTATTATTATTATTATCATTAATTGGTTTGCATCTCACTCATTTAGCTTTGCCTGAAAATGGCTGTTAGGACAGCCTACCATCATCTGCTCCTCTCATAGTTCCAGCCCAGGCCACTCACACTGAAGAAGTCATACCAAAGTTCCCATCACTTTTACCTGATGTTTTATTATCTCCCCCAACCCCTCCCCTCTATTTCAAGATTCCCAGCAGTCAGTGACCACCAAGAAGTTCCTGTGCTCATACGGCCTCGGAGGGTGACCTTGTGGGCAGAGTCCAGGATCCCAGGATGTTAGGTCTGACTGAGAGGTATCTTAAGCTATCATTTAGCACAGGGCCCCCATTTTACAGATGATAACACTGAGGCTTAAAGAGATGACTGAGGTGCCTTCCTCAAAGTCACTTAGCTAATTAGTGGCAGAGCAGGGACCAGGATGACAGAGGGCACCTGGATGCCATTCCAGTGATCTTGCCTGAAGTGCCTTTCAGAAGCTAGTGACAGAGGGGCTGTGGAGGCTGACGGCTCCTATCTCGTCTCTATCATCTCTTTTCCATCTTGTGTTTCCACAGGAGACAAGCACAAGCCACATCCATTTTCATCAGAGAGGCCAGCTTTTGCTCAAGCACACCTCTCTAGGCCTCGGAGAAACCTCTTCCTGATGGCTGCTGACAGCATTTCTCCCACAGGTAGACGAGCTGTCCTGTGAGAGGCAGCAGACAGAAAGCTGGGCTTGGGCTAAGACCCGGGTTCAGATCCTTCCCATAACATTCACTGGGTGTGTGAGCACAAGCAAATCATTCCCTACCTCTCTGAGCCCTCGTTTCCTCACCTGTAAGAAAGGGACAAGTACTTCCCCCATCGGGTGGTTGTGAGGGTCAAAGGAGATTCATATGGTCAGGGATATCAAGCCAGATGGGGCCTCAGAGGGCATTTAGCTCAACTCCCTCATTCTACCAGTGGGGAAGCGGGGGAAGAGATTGTCCCAAGGCCACTGAGGCCGTGAGCAGGAATCGTACAGAGGCCCTCAAACTCCAAAACTCAGATGCCCTAGTTAAAGGGCTTTGCAAACTTTAAATTATGCTATAAAAGTCAGTTATTAATATTACTGGAAGTGACCTCTCCCTCCTCACATTTCCCTTAGCGTGTTACCTGGGCCTCTCCCTTGTATTTATCTTGGTCTGTGTGGCCTCCTAGCTACTTGTATACCTCGCTCATTCCTATCAGACTGTAACCTCCTTAAGAGCAAGTTCATGTGACATCTCTCTATCTCTGTATATGACCCAGACCTCAGCCTCAAAGAGTTTTTAATCTAATCCCTAGATTTAATGTTTTAATAATATATTTCCGTGTATCTATGTCATATCTGCCATGGCATTTCCAGGGCCTTGCTCCCAGTAAGTGCCTAATAAATGTCGTGAATTGAACATATGCAGCACCTGAAGAAAAGACAGGATGGTTATTCTCGTTGTCTTGGCAACTGAATGAAAGGCCTGCAAGTTCACCCTGAGACAGCAGCCGTTTCAAAATCGGAGAGTTTGATCTTTGATAGAGTTTTTAAGATATTAGCACTCTGATGGTGATACACTACATATTCCACGTCAAGCACTGCTGTGGAATCAGTCAACACTGCTTTCTCTCACAGAAATCAAAATCATACTTTTTAATACACTGAAAGATTTTGGTGTTCTTTAAACAGACATGGATTTTCACAATTATTCTTGTCCCTTGTGCTTACAGACAAGTCTTGATGTTATCCCCTACTTCAGTAGTCATTTTTCACCATTCCAAATTTCCTTAAAGCTCTTATCAGCTCCCAGGTACTGCAATATTCACATGACTACATTCAGTTGTAAATCTTTGGTCCATTCCCTGCTTTTCTCTTGCCTGTCTCCTTCCTCCTGTCCCATATCATTCCATTCTGTATTAATGCATCCTAACAGTTCTTTACTACCTTTCCCTTGACCCTCACATGTAACATGTGATTGTTTATGGAGGACTTAAAATTGCCAGACAACTTTGCCAATGAACACTCCTGCTCCCCACGCTTTTCATCCAATAAAAATTACTTGTGTATAGAATTCACCTTAAGCAGATGCACAGATAAAATGTTTCGGCTTACGTGAAAGGTGCGGAGAGAGACCTCTAAAGTTTGCGCTGTGGGGAAAATGCATTTGATATGTCCTTTTTCTCTTTTAGCGAGGCAACCTGAGTTAGTGAATAGAGCTGGCGTCAGAAGTAGGGGTCTAGTCTGACCACTGACACACACTGACAGTGTGAACAGTCATTTAAGTACTCAGTGACCAAGCAACATTAACATAAGGCTGCAAATTGTGGAATAGTTGCTAACCTACACTGGCAAATTTTCTTCACCACGTTGCTGTGAAATACGCATGAAATCACAGCTCTCCCTCATCCAAATCAACCCTTTGCTCCTCTCTAGATTCAACCTAATGGCCCATAGCTGCCTGGGCTCGTTGGGTAGAGTATGGCACTAAAAAGGGCACAGTGAGGGCTTCGATTCTTACACGTCCTAGTAAGCTTCACTGGGTTCCAAGGCTACAGACCGTAATTCTATCTTTATAAACTTTCTTGCAAATACATGGCATGGTAGATGGCATGCAAAAGTGTGTAAGACCCAGTGCCCTTCGATATTATTAAACAAATCATTGCATCAGCAGATTTATCTTGTATCTGACAGATGACAATACCATTGTAGATCCCCAAAGGATCCTTTTGAAGAACTGAATGATCTCTCCCTTTTCAGGGGTGTGGAAACCTCTTTCGTTTATGCAGATGGCTTAGTAAGGTAAGTCCTAAGGAGTTATACTAAGTCCTAAGGAGTTACCTGAATCATACAAAGGTCTTCCTCTATTCAGTGTGTTCATTTGATCCTCTATGCCCAGCTGTGTGTGTGTATGCACATGCACATGTCTAGTCAGGAAAACTTGGTTCAAATCCCATCTCTGACCTTTATTAGCCACCAGGCCCTGGGCCCTACCTACCAACCATTGAAGGATTAACATTTGTGTAAATGGAAGAAGTTTCCATACCCAGAGTTATCCATCTACCCCAGGAATAGTTATGAGACATGCATACACATCTATATTAAAAAAATTTTTTAAAAGTAGAAAATTAGGGAACAATTTTCTAGATGGTTTCTCAGATAAAGGTATCATACCTCAAATATATAAAGAACTTTGTTAAATCTATATGAATATGAGTCACTCCCCACTTGATAAATGGTCAAAGGATATGAACAGACAGTTTTCCAATGAAGAAATAAAAACAATTTATAGTCATATGAAAAAATGTTCTAAATCGTTATTGATTAGAGAAATGCAAATTAAAACAACCTTGAGATATCATTTTACATCTACCATCAGTTTGGCTAAAATGATTGAAGGGGAAAGCAACAAATGTTGAAGGGGATATGGAAAAAGTGCGACACTAATTCACTGTTGGTAGAAGTGTGAACTGATCCAACCATTCTGGAGAGCAATCTGGAATCCTGCCCAAAGAGCTATTAAACAGCCTTACTCTTTTCCCCAGCAATACCACTAGTAGGTCCGTTTTCCAAGATGTTTAGGGAAAAAGGAAAAGAACTTGTATGTTCTAAAATGTTTATAGCACCTCTCTTTGTGGTGGCAAAAAACTGAAAATTACAGGAATGCCTGTCAATCGGGGAAGGCTGAATAAATCGTGGTATATGATATGTGATTGAATACTACTGTGCTATAAGAAATGATGAGCTTGATGATCTTAGAAATAATGAAGAGCATGAAATACGAGCAGAACCAAGAGAACGTTGTATATGGTAACAGCAATATTGTTTTAAGAACAACTTTGAGTGAGTAAGTCATTCTGACTATCATAAATACTCAAATTAACTACAAAGGACCTATGAAGATGCTATCTGCATTCAGAGAAAAAACTGATAAATAAAAGTATTTATAGAATAATTTTACACACACACACACACATATTTATGTCTAATGGTAGCCATCTCCAGGGCGGGGGAGGGGGAAGGATGAAAACATGATAACTTTACTATATATTTAAAAGGAATAGCAAGTTCTATATAATAGATTTGCAGTTTCATGTGCAATTTTTAAAATTCTACTATGTTATGGAAATGCTTGTGTTATTTCATAAATGAAAAAAAGAAAATCTATGCAATACTTAGTCATTTTTGATGAGAAGAGAGTTTATTTTTCGGTTCTTAAAAAAAAGAACTCCCTCTCCACCCCCCCTTTCCCCCTAAAAAAGTGAGTCCAGGTAGTATAGCATGTTGAGTTCTTCTAATATAGAATTACCCTAATGGGAAAAAAAATCCAATTTTGCATAGAACAAGTTTTCTTTCTTTTATTAAAATTTATTTGTTTTTTATTTTTTTTTGTGAGGCAACGGGGTGAAGTGATTTGCCCAGGGTCACACAGCTAGTAAGTGTCAAGTGACTGAGGCCAGATTTGAACTTAGGTCTTCCTGAATTCAGGGCCAGTGCTCGCACCATCTAGCTGCCCATTCTATATAGAATAAAATCTGTAAATTTTAAAGACTATTTAAAAACAGAGAAATAGTAATGGCTTTCACCAGTGTATAGCTACTTCCCTTAAAAATTGACTACCATTTCCAGGGCTATAGAAAATGGGAAAGATTGTTAGTCCTTGAGTTAGACTTGCCTAGCAAACCCCACTAGCAACCTAATCAGAAAGGACCATCCAAGATTACAGTATTTTCTTGAGGATTATAGAGCTCCACCTTCCCTGATATTAATTGGGGAAATGTGGAGTGTTAGTGATAGAGTGATGTCCTTTCACATTCTCAGAGCTCAGGAACAATGATCCCACTCCATAGTACATGAGAAGTGGTAGAGAATATGTAAGCAGAAACAAGTTGTCCTTTCCCCTCATTTTTACAAACCAGAAAAGAAATCAAGTACATTAAATACCAAAATGTCAATGTAACATTTTGGATACAAATTGAATGATGAAAAAATCAAATCACAACTTTGTAAACATAGATTACCTTTGATCTGTGGTGAAAATGAAAAACAGCAGCTCTGGGAATTTGAGCATTATTACTGTTTGGTTGTTTGGATGGGAGGCAGCCATGAAGGGAGAGCCAGCCTACCTCTGCCTGCACACTGGTGGTCAGAAGAAGCGATGCAAGGACACTCTCAAGGTCTCTCTTAAGAACTTTGGAATTGTTTGTGTGATGCGGGAGACACTGCCACAGGACCGCTCAGCATGGCATGCCCACATCAGAATACGTGCTGTGCTCTATTAGCAAAGCAGAATTGAAACAGCTCAAAGGAAATGCAGGACGCACAAATTTAGAGAATCCACTCCAAATGTTCACAGACTATTTGTGCCCAACCTGGGGAAGAATGTTCCGACCTCTTATTGGTCTGATCAGCCACAGTCAGACACACTGAAACTTAGCTCTAGCATAGTGATGTCATTTTGGTCCTCTTTGAGAACAAAGGAGAACAACCAACCAACCAAGCCTGCATGCTGGCAGTATGACCCTGGGCAGGTCACTTGACCTGACCCATCTGTCTCCTAAGACAAGTTATCTTAGGATTATGTTGAAGAATAAAAGTTTTTCTGCACTGGTAGAGGGAGTTCACTTAAACCAGTGAAATCCCAGGTCCAGACTTCCCCCTACCACAAAAAAAGTTTATATGATGTATATAAGGTATGGATTTCTTCTCCATCATGTATTCAAAGTCCCCAATTTGATAGAGGTTCTGTATCTTACCAGTTTCTCCTCTTTTGAGATGCTGCACACAGCAGGCACTCAATACATCTGTTAACATGAGAGAATTTTTCACTAAGTCTAAGAAAAAGAGATACGATTTATGCAAATTGGTGCAAATTACTTGCATAAACTTAGGGCTGGAAAGTCTCTGATTACATTATGCTATATCATTCTCTCCAACCACTACCTTTGAGCCCAAAGGTTCAATGTACTTTAGAGACATTATCTCCAAGAAATGTTTACCTCCACTCTCCACAGGTGAGATGAAGGTGGTGTTATTACTTCCAGAAAGACTTGGGTTTGAACCCTGACTCTTGCAGTTATTACTTGGGTGATATCAAAGAACTCAAGGCATGTATAAGGAGGCTAACTGACTTCCTGAGTGAAGGAGCCCAGCATGGTTTAGCAGAAAGAATGTGGAATGTGAATTAGAAGATCTGAGATTCCAGGTCTGGCGATGCCATTTATTGAATCACAGAATTTCAGATCTGAAAAGGACATAAGTGGCCATTTAGTCCAATACTTGAAAGAGTCTAGTCAACAGAAAAGAATTCCTTTTACAACCCATGTGACAACTGGTCTTCCCTCTTTGACTTAGAAACCTCCCATGACAGGAACCTACTGAATCTCCAGAGGCAGTCCACTCCACTTTGTGGGAATAGCTGTAATAAATTGTTACAAAGTTTTTCGTCACATCAAGTGTAAACCAGCCTCTTTGCAACTACCATTCCCTGCTCCTCACTCTGCTCTACCTTGGGCACTTAATCTATCTCATCAGTTCCCTAGCCTGATCAATGAAGAATAAATTCCACTGCAACTCTAACAATCAATACTTCTGCATCTTAAGTCTCCATAGTTTTTAGCTTAGTCCTTCTCCAGTTCATTTTATAGATGAGGAAACTGAGGCCAACAGGGTTAAGTGACTTAAGGTCACATAGCTAGTAAGTATCTGAGGCTGGATTTGAACTCAGGTCTTCCTGACTCCAGGACCGGCACTCTATCCACTGCACCACTAAGAGTGTCTTATTGTTTGCCATATCCCAATTTTGGGCAAATACAAATAAACGTACTACCTCAACATGGCTTGCACAAAGATTTCTGCATCTAATATTAATATGGGCACTCACAAATCATTCTTCTAGCATTAAAATACTGCTGTGTTCTTATCTCAACAGCATGTATTTGCTTAAGGTCCTTTGGGTCTCTCCTGAGTTGAAAATGTGGTCACATTCTAATCTTACAGGAGATAAAGTCAGGTAATACTCTCAGAGAGATGTACATTTTTTTTTGTCATTTAAAAATACACACACATATATGACACCCTTAAAGGTCAGTGGGAAAGCTCTTTACCTGCCAAGACCCAAGTTAAGTGGCTTTTTGGACACACGTTAATGATATCAATAACACCAAGGATGAACAAGGAACCAGACACCAAATCTCAAAGACTGGTCCTGGCAAGTGATCAAGTACAGAAAAAGGAAATAAAAAACCTATTTTTTTTTCAGTGACCAGCTTTACAAAAAGATCATTTTCTCTTGCTTGGGTTATTACAATAAATGTCTAACTATTCTCCTTATCTCTTGTCTTCTCCCCTACCCCCAATTTGTTCTACATATCTAGCTATATTAACTATCCTAAAGAATAGCTCTGATCATGTCATGCCCCTGGCCACCCACTGCCCATTATGAATAAAGTTGAAACTCAGAATCCTTCCACATTTTAGTGTGACTCCACCTTTAAACACATCTACTCTGTCCTTGCACCCTACCACCCCTCTAGCCAGACTGGACTCCAACTCATTATTCCTCCAAAATTCTGTAATATGATAAGCAAACAGAAGCTCTGATGAATTCATAATCATTATATATGGCAACACAACTATGATTTCATCAATACCTGCACTTCCTTCACCAGGACTGATTGCAGCCCATTACCACTTTCTTATCCTCTGAAGTTCTCATCCATTCTGTCCCCTAAATCCTCAGCAGAAGGTCAGCCTGACATGGTCTTGGGGAGGCCTATCCCTGGTCCTTTTACATCATCAAAGATACCAGAGTAGCTCCTGGGCTGTCCTGTCACCTGGCTGGGCCGGCCACATATGTCCTTCATGATGTCTTTTACATTGCCCCCGTCCCAGTCCTATGCCACAGTGTGGCGTGGAGGTGACCCTAAGTTCTCATAGGCTACTCCAGCACTTCCTAAAAAAGCTGGAAAGACTTAGGTTTGAATCCTGATTCTTGCAGTTATTACCTGGGCCCTGAACCACTGTGGGCCTCAGTTTTCTCAACAATAAAATGAAGGATTTGGACTAGATGTCCTCTGAGGTTTCTTCAAGAGCTAAATCTTCAGCATGATCTTATAATCCTAGGTATGGACTTAAAGACAGACTGCTCCCAGAGACAAGTCCAGTTAAGTACAGGGGGCTCAGGGGCAGCTAGGTGGCACAGGAGATAGAGCTCTGACCTTGGAGTCAGGAGGAGCTGAGTTCAAATCCGGCCTCAGATACTTAATGCTTACTAGCTGTGTGACCCTGGGCAAGTCACTTAACCCTGATCGCCTCACCAAAAAAAGAAAAAAAAAAGGTCTTTAGGCAAGGAAACCCATGAATCAGATTACTTTATTAATGCTCATATGTGGCATTAGTGAACCAATAATAAGTTGTTAAAATAATTATAAGAGTGGAATGAAGCCAAATTTAGTGCTACTAAAGAATTTGATCTTTGTTGGCTTGAATAAATACATTTTTGAAATGTATTTTAAATTCAATAGGTGGCACAGTGATTAGAGTGCCAGGCCTGGAGTCAGGAAGACTCATCTTCCTGAGTTCAGGTTGGCCTCAGACACGTACTAGGTGTGTGATCCTGGGCAAGTCACTTAACCCTCAGTTTCCTCATTTGTAAAGTGAGCCAGAGAAGGAAATGGCAAACCACTCCAGTATATTTGCCAAGAAAACCCTAAACGGGGTCATGAAGAGTAGGACACAACTAAAAAAACCACTCAACCCCCTAGAGATTTTAGTTCGATAACTTCTGACACTCAGGGTAAACATGATATGTGTCATTGACCATGTCACCATAGAGCTCAGCTGCGTGAAGAAAAGGTGCTATATAATTTTAGAGAGAAAGGGTGATTCCAAGTTCAGGATTTTTATGCCAACAACTCTGATTGCCCCTGCCCCATAATGAGGCCTCAGAATAGGATCAAAGTGGAAGAAGACCCATGCAAATAGACATGATACCAGGCAATATGTGTCAAGTACCATAGAGAGATGCATAGTGTTGGGAGAGATGAGAAGATAGAGAAAAATCACCTCCAGCTGAGCAATTAGGAAAGGATTCAGGAGATAACACTTGAGATGTCCCTTGAAAAATGGTCAGGGGGCAGCTAATGCATAATTGCAACAGGCTCTGTATCCTCTTCCCCTACATAGTTTAGACTTGGTAGATATTCCAAGGCCACATGTTCTACCACATCCTGTCCTGCTGATCAGACAGTATGGAGACAAGGGGTTATATTTACCAGAGCTCAGTGCTGTGTCTTTGCTAAGTAAACCTCACTTTATTAACTGTTGAATGATCTATGAGGGTTTCATGTCATTCTTTTTTTTTTTCCTAATGTATTTTTTTATTTATTTTTAGTTTTCAACATTCACTTTTATAAGATTTTGAGTTCTAAAATTTCCTCCTCCCTACGACAGCATGTAATATGATATAGGCTATACACGTATGATCATATAAACACATTTCTACATTAGTCATGTCGTAAAGAAGACTCAGAACCAAAGGGGAAAACCATGAGAAAGAAAACACAAAAAGCAGCAACAACAACAACAAAAATAGTATGTTTCGATCTGCATTCAGACTCCATAGTTCTTTCTCTGGATGTGGATAGCATTTTCCATCATGACTCTTTTGGAGATGTTTAAGATCCTTGCATTGCTGAGAAGAATTAAGTCTAACAAAGTTGGTCATCGCACACAAGGTTGCTATTACTCTGTACAACATTCTCCTGGTTCTGCTCACTTCACTCAGCATCAGTTCATATAGGTCTTTCCAGGTTTTTCTGAAATCTGCCTGCTCACCATTTCTTATGCAACAATAGTATTCCATTACATTCATATACCACAACTTGTTCAGCCATTCTCCCAACTGATGGGCATCCCCTCAATTTCCAATTCTTTGCCACCACAAAAAGACCTGGTATAAATATTTTTGTGCATGTGGGTCCTTTTCCCTTTTTTATGATCTCTTTGGGATATAGACATAGTAGTGGTATTGCCAGATCAAAGGGTATGCACAGTTTTATGGCCCTTTGAGCATAGTTCCAAATTGTTTTCAGAATGGTTGGACCACTTCACAACTCCACCAACAATGCATTAGTGTTCCAATTTTCCCACATCTTCTCCAACATTTGTCATTTTCCTGTGGTCTCATGTCATTCTAATATAGGACTGGCCTTATTTAGGCTATTTTATTTGTAAAAGGAAAAATAAAAATCACTAAAATTTTTTTTCCTTTTTACAAATAAGTTATGAATGTTTTTATACAGATTGATTTTTTTTATCTCCTCTTCTTAATAAGATCTGTAGGGCAGAGATGTCAAATATTAGGCCAGCAACACTTCTGCAGGAACCAGATTAAAATGTAATGTGAAATATTAACAAAATACATAAAAATACAATAGAATATAGATAATGTTACTATATGGTTTTCTAAGTCAATATGTAGCCCATCAGGATTCTTCCTTAGAGTTTCCTGGCCCCTATTTCTATCTGAATTTGACATCACTGCTGCATGGTATAGTTCTAGTAGTAGAATCACTAATTTTCTAATCATCTTCCCCTATGACCATAGTGTTTTCCAAAAATACACCACCAGGTCACTGCCCCACCAGCACTGTATTAAGGTGCCTATTTCTCCACCACTTCACCATCATGGAATTTTATCATTTTTAACAACTTTGCCAATTTAATAGTACCTTAGAGTTGTTTTGATTTGTATCTCTTGCTTTTAACAGAGTTTGAACAATTTTTTTTTCAGGGAGTTATTTATAATTTGTGATTTTGCTTTTGAGAACTGCCTGTTCATAGCCTTTGAACATTTAGCCATTGGGGAAGGAACATTATGCTTCTAAGTGTGAGTCAAGTCTTAATAAATTTTGGTCATCATATTTTTCTCAAACATATTTGCCAAAAAGATTTTTCCTCCATTTGTTTTTTATCCCTTTTGCACATCCTGTTTTTTTTTGTTGTTGCTGTGCAAAAACTTATTTTTATATAATCAAAACCTTTCATTTTATCTCTTGTAATTGCTCAACCTTTTGTATGAGGTGATATTGCTCATAATTTTCTGTTATTTTCCTCTGTAATGCTTTGCAAATTAACTTGTACTCTCAAGCTGCCCTAGCCTGACATGTCTTGCTGCTTGGCAAAGACATCACCCATTTGCAGATCAGGTGGGCTCTGGGTGCTTAAAAATCCTCCTCCCCACCTCATATATTACAAACTTGATAACCAATGACAAAGCAAAACACCAAAAGAAAGAATGTTTTACATGAAATCATCAGCTTCTTATTTATTCTTGGATTAGAAATTATAAATTAACTATAACAAAGTAGCAACAGAACCATCCCCTCTTTTAAACTTTTTTTTTTTCTCTGAATATTTTTTCTGGATTTTTTTGCTGCTCTTATGTATATAGTTGTAGCCAATGTATATGTTTTTCTTTTTGTTTTGTTTTCTTTAGTCTATATCACAATATATGCCTTCTACTATCACATTCCTATATTTCCAAACATTGGATGCCTGGGTTTCTTGCTATTACAAATGATAATGGTAGGAATATTTGTGTACAGATGGCTCTCTTTTTCCTTTGTCCCCCTTCCCCAATCAATAACTTCTTTAGTGCACTGTATAGCCCTCGGAGGAAGACTCCTTGCCCAAAAAATTCATAATTCTTCCAGCAATGTTATAATATGCCTGGCTATACTGGTTAAACTTCTCAAAGTAATGATCAAAGTCAATGTCATTCCTTTTACCCATTTCTCATTTTTTCAGGCAACAGCTTTTATATAAAAGAGATTAAGTTGAGGCTGTTTTAATTATAACATCTGTTCATTTTTATCCTTTTTTTATCTGCTTCCCTTTCCTTTATTTGCCTTTTAGAGGAGAACCTACATGTTATCTTTCCACTTAACTGTAAGGCCTTTCTATCTCCTGGTTTCTTTTGTAATGATAACGTCAATATGAATGTGAATCAGCTCCTTTAGTAGCATACCAACTCACAGATCACATTAAGATCTTATATTAAGAGTATAAACAATGGAGAGCCAGCACCTTGAATTAAAAAAAATGCTGGATTTGGAATTTTGAGATCTAGTTTTGAATTCTAATTCTACCACTTACTTATATGACTCTGGATAAGTTATAACCACTGTGGCCTTAATTTCCTCATTTGTAAAATGAAGGGGACAGAGGTGATGATTGCTAAGTTTCCTTCAAGTCCTAACTTTCTAATTTCCTTAATTAAATTAATGTTTATAAAGGATATAATCAAAGAAATGCATACACAAAAAGATGGGCTGGTCACGTGAGGAAAATAAAGGATAATCAATGAATAGCTTACAGAATCCAGTGATATCCTCTTGATATCAAGAGAAAGTGAGAAGGGCTTATATAAGTCTCCCCAGGTTTCCTTGAATTCATCTTTTTCATAATTTGTTATGATACAATAATGTTCTATTACATTCATATACCATAATTTGTTCAGCTGCTCCCCAATGAATGGAAATCCAATTTGTTTCCAGGTCTGCATTATAATAAAAAAGTGCTGCTAAAAGCAGCATTTCTCTAAATACTACTTCTTACCCTCTGTGTTTGACCTCTGTGGTATAAGCCTAGTATTGGCATTTCTGGGTCAAAGGTATTTACAGTTTAGTGACTTTTAGAGTGTAGTTCCAAATTGATTTCCAGAACGGTTGAACCAGTTTAAGCTCCTCCTACAGTCCCTCCAACAAGTGATATCTTTTTTCTGTCATGTTTACCAATCCAGTGGGTGTGGAGTAGAACCTCAGAGTGGTTTAAGTTTATATTTATCTTCTTATGTAGTGATCATGAGTGTTTTCACATATGGCTGTTAGTGTGTGTGGTGGAAAGAGGGTTGGATTTGGGGTTAGAGGATCTGAATTCAAATGTAGACTTTGCCATTTACTATATCTGTTACAAGTGGTTTATATAGACTCTGAGCCTCAGTTTCTTCCTGTGTAAAATGAGGAAATTTGGCAAGATGGCTTCTAAGGTTCCATCTAGCTCACCCTACATGATCCCATGCTCCTCAGGGAATCAGTGACTTGTAGCTCTGTGATTCTGGAACCACAGAGCTCCTCCTGTACAAGCTGGGGAGCAGGCAATCTCTCCCTACAGAAATGATGGGTATTGCATAGAGTCCAGTGAGAGAGCCATAGGGGAAGCACCAGTGCCTTAGGGAGAAGGTGTTCCAAGAGGAGGACGTACAGCTTAGCAATCTGACTCCAAAACCTTTCTGCGGTAGAATTTTATCCCAAAGCAGAGAGTTTATTTTTGAAAGCTCTGTGTTGACCTTTAAAGGAACTTCCTGTAGTGCAACTAATATAAGAATGGAAAGAACCTTGTGTTGTATCAAGTTACAACTGTCTGCCCAAAGTGCTGGAACATTTGACTAACACTTTGAACACGGTACTCAGTCAATGTATGGTTGGTCAGTCGGTAGACATGTGATATTTCTGTCTTCCTTGTCCATCTCCAGATTACTCTCATTTCCCCTTCTCACCTACCCTGTCTTTTTGGAAACATGCTTTCATCGCCCTGCCAGGGTGTTTGCTCACCAACGTGAGGAGATGAGTCTCCCTTTTCTATCTGGTCCTTTTATGACCTTGCAATTTCCATTAGCTTTATTTTTTTAAAGATTAGAATCTTTCCTTTTACTTAGGGAAATTCTAGTTCATTTCAAGAATCACTTATTCATTAAGTGACTTCCATGAGCTGTTCACTGTGCTAGACTCCAGTGGTAATAAAAAGAGATCAAAATAAAACAGTCCCCACCCTCATGGACTCCATGTTCTATCTGAGGGATACAATACATGCACAGAGAAGTCAACACAAATTAATTTCAAGAGGGAAAAAACTAAGAGCTGTGGAGGGAACAGGGATGGATCAGAAAAGCCCTCATAGAGGAAATGGCACCTGAACTTTGTTTTGATAGGAATTCCCAGGGATTCAAAGAATCAGACATGGTGGAACCATCCATGTAAAGTTATGGAGGCAAGAGATTGAATGTCACATATGGGAAAATCAAGCAGGCCAGTTTGACCAGAGTGAAGAGTACAGGAAGGGGAATAATAGGAATTAAGACTACAGAGGGAGGTGGGAATTGGGCTGTAGAGGGCATCAGTGCCAGATATCCTAAGGGCAGGAGGGAGCAGCGAAAGATTTTTGAGTAAGGGGGTGACCTGGTAATCTGTGTGTTTTAGGAATAGCAATTTGACATCAGTGTGGAGGACAGGTTGTAGAGGGGGAAGACTGGAATCAGAAAGAACACTTTAGAGACAATTGTAACATCCAAGCTAAGGGTGAGGAGGTTTTGAATTAAGGTAGGATTTGAAAGATATGACGGGAGAATCAACAAGTCTTGGCAACTGAACAGATGTGGGAGCTGAGAGAAGACTGAGGGATCACGGGTTTGTGGTCTTTCCTAGTTCTCCAGTTACTATGCCTCCCATGCTGTTACCTTGTTTTTATTTTGTATATATTTATATATATATATATATATATGTGTTTCTCCTCTGATAAAATATATGCTTTTTGAGGGCAGGGACTGTTTCACTTTTATTTTTGTATCTTTACAGCCTAGCACTGTGCCTGTTATGAAACTTAAGCTAATACTTAATGATTGATTAATTGGGTGACTAGAAAGATCATTGGGCAGCTAGGTTGCGCCATGAGCCTGGAGTCAGGAAGACCCATCTTCCTCAGTTCAAATCCAGCCTCAGATACTTACTAGCTGTGTGACCCTGTGCAAGTCACATAATACTGTTTTCCTCAGTTTCCTCATCTGTCAAATGAGTCGGAGAAGGAAATGGCAAACCACCTCAGTATCTTTTCCAAGAAAAGCCCATAATGCAGTCATGAAGAGTTGGACGCAACTGAAACGACTTAATAACAATAGAAAGATCACAGTACCCTTAACAGGAACAGGAATGTGTGGAGACGGGGTAGGTTTTTTTTGGGGGCGGCAATATAACGGGCTCTGGTTTGGAAATTTCAAGGTTTGTTTCTTTTTAGCGAATTGGGATGGAGTTTTATTAAAAAAAAAAGTTTGGGCAGGAATGGAAATGATGTTTTCTGATTATCTTTATGATACTATTGTTCTAAGTAGACATGATTCCTAGATGTTTAAAATTTTTAGCCAGGCTGGCGACTATTTTATAACATGTTATTCTAAATTATGTTTATTTCACGTAAATCAGAGAATTATGATCTTACGACTCCTTCGCTTTATAATTTTCTGATGCTAAAATGAGTCACCAGTGTTCAAACTCACTAGGTAGAAGATGAGGTGGGAGTCACACTATTAATTATGATGTCCTAATAGAGAGAGCTCTAGAAAGGGGAGTGAAAGAACATGGGAAAATTTCTTTGAGTTACTAGAATTTTCAAAGTTCTGTGTGAACCATTATATACTTCCAACTTGACACTGTGGATAGAGTTCAGAACTCAGAATCAGGAAAACCTGAGTTCAAATCCTACCCCAGACGGTTGTTATCTGCATGACCCTAGCCAAGTCACTTAACCTCTCTGTGTCTCAATTTTCTCATCCATAAAATGGAGATTATCATAGTGATAGGGTTGGGATCTGGACCCCAGAAAGGAAAAACGCTGGACTTTCCCACATGGCCAAATCTCTGGCATTCCCCTGAGGCTGTGATCCCATCAACTGTGGCTTTCATTGTGGCTATTCCCAATCTCCCAATTCTGTTACCCTTAACCTAGCCCAGCCCTCTATTGTCTTACCTCCCTACAGCCATTTCCCACCCTTAATCCTATCTAGGCTCCATTCTCCCTTGGCCAAGTGGTCCAGGTTCCTGGCTTTCTATTACCTCACAGCTCTCAAACAGCCCCCCCAACTCCCCCCCAGCCCCAGACTACTTGGCCACTCCTAGATCCCTCCCGAAGTCTTTCTATATATAAGGTCATAATCTCGGGGTCCCAGCACCCCTAAACCTCTAGACCTCATCAATAGCACCTACTTCACAGGGTTGTGGTTAGGATTAATATGTAAATATGCATTAAAATGTAAAGCACTTTGTAAGCCCTTAAAGTGCTATATAAATATTAGCTATTGACTCTGCCTTCACTGCATATTCCGTAATCTAGAGAAGTTCCTTCCGCCATTCCATCTACACTGAATACACAAGCTGCATTATGATGATTCTTGCCCTATTTTTTTGAACTGAACCTTAGGGATCAGTTAGTCCAATCTTTTTTAAAGATGAGGGAATTGAGGTCTTGAGAGGTGAAGTTACACAGATATTAAATAGCAGAGCTGGAATTTGAACCCAGATTCAGTGCCTACCACTGATGGGGAGGGGATCTGAACCCCTAAAAGGAAAAAAAAACCATGTCTTTTGGGATCTGGACCCCAAAAAGGAAAATTCCTGGTTTGTCTGAGGCTGTAATGTACTCAACTGGCCTTTCATTGTGGCTATGCCCAGTCTCCCAATTCTGTTCTGTTACCTCCCAATTGCTCCTGGACACTTTCTACCCTTAATCCTATCTAGACTCCATTCTCCCTTGGCCAGGTGGTCCAGGTCCCTGGAGTTCTGTTCAGTCCAGCTTACTAGCTACTCCCATTCAGATGTTCCTTAGACCCCTCCTCTAGTCACCCCAAACTACTTGGCCACTCCTAGATCCCTCCCACAGTCTTTCTGTATATAAGGTCCATCTGGCCTCCATTAAGGTGCTGAGATTCTTAAAATCTAGCCAAGGCAAAGATTTTTAAGAGTCTAGCCAAGGGGCTTAGTTTCTTAATGCTTAAGATTCCTTGAGAGTCTGGCCAATAGGACAGATTCTTTAAATCTCACCCACCCCCATCAGTGTTCTAATAAATCTTGTCTTTGACTGAAAGAAGGCTTGGGTCAAATTCATTCTGGCAGGACCCATGTGTTGTGATTTTGGGGTCCCAGAACCCCTCAACCTCAACGTGACCACTTCCAGCATTCTCTTCATTCTGCTATGTGGCCTTTCATGCTACCACTTGCAGTTATAAACTAATTTCCTAAATTTCTGAATTAGACCTATGAAGGAGCAGATAGATTTGGAGAGTGAGAGGACACAACAAACACCTCTCAGCTATACAATCATGCTTTCTCTAGGATGAAAAGTCCTTAAGAAGAGGAGTTTTTCTATTCTTTATATTTGTATCCCTAGCACCTAATGTAGTACCAAACACATAGTAGGCTCTTAATAAATGCTTGTCGATTGATGATAACTTATTTTTATGCATAATATTTTTAAAGTTTTTTTTAATGCTATTAACTCAAAACTATTTTTTCAAGTCCTATTGCCTGCACCTGTGGAAGGTACATTGCATTTAAATTTGTTTGCTATTTGTTTCATATACATGTCTTGTCTCCCTTCAAAATTACTAGCTCCTTAACAAACAAAACCAAACATCTCACTCTTCCCACCCCATACTTGTATTGTATTTCCAGTGCCTTAGCACAGTCACATAGTAGGAGCTTAAGAAATGCTTTCAGTATGAATGGATAATTAGTATGGTCCACTCTATAGACCTGAGTTCTTTACATACCACTTGGGGCCATCTCACCCTGCAGAAATACCTTCTTTAAAGGCTCATTCCCCTTATAAGAGTGAGAAAGCAGAGTGCTATAAAATCCCCCGCCAGGTCCATCACCTGCTTTGAGATGTGGTGCTATGGGTGAGGGATCTGTCAGCTCCAATTCCTTTCAGATCACTTCACTTGCTTGGGAAGGTCCTCAGCACCTTTGCCATAATTAATGACTGTCAAGGCATGGGAGACCAATCAATACCATGTTAATTTTCATCAATGCAGCAAAAGTAATGCCCCACAGGTGGGACGGAAATTACATTACATCTTAATGGAGAGAATTCTGTTGTTGCTGATTTCTTGAGTGGGTGGAATCTATGACAAGCCTTCCTTCCTTCTCAACACATAAGCTTTTAAAATCTTAACTGATCACTGTAGACAAAGAGGTGAAAGTAATCATTTTTAGTCATTTTTTAAAAAGTAGTCATTTTTAAGTAAGCAAAAAACCATTATTTCAATCTCTGAGTTCCATAATTCACAGGGTAAAAACTCTCAACAATTCATAGGATGAGACCATATTACGTGATGCAAATCAAAGATGACACATGCTCAGGGGGGTCATCTTGTCTTTTATCAAATACATGGAATTGAACTGGAGTGGCTGATGTTGGCAAATTGTTCTTTTCAGCTATACTTAGACATACAAGACATCACAAAGTCAAGAACATAATCTTTAGATACTAAAGATGTCAAGTGAGAATTTTTGTTTCCACTTCCTCCTATGAACTTAACTAAGCCCATTTGGTCATTATTCTGAAATTCTAAGAAGTAATTCAGAGGTTTTTCCGCTTCAAGGAGATGCAATCAGAAAAATATACACCATTGCTTTCCCTTGGCATTGAGCTAGAAGATGAGCTTATTTTCAGGGCTGGGAAAGAAGTGTTTGTCTCATTTGGTTGTATTTGTGTTCCAGAGAATTTGTTGTTCTATTTCTAATATATTTTTCAATAATGACAGACACACAGGAAGTAGCATGGATGTCACTGGGAAAACATAAGCTCAGAGAAGGAGATGGACTGGTCATTCAGGAAGAAAGGGAGATAATAGACGAGCAGCCTAAGTGTTACACTGGTATCTACAAAGACTATAAAGATCAAATGAAAGCCCCCTAACATACTGACAGATCATCATTGGAAGTTCAGTGGGAAGGAGGGAAGAATAGCACAGGATGAGAAAGCAGGAATGGGTTGGAGGAAATGACCACATTGATGAGACAGCAGGTCCCTCACAAGTAATCACTGAATCACAGGATTATAATTTAGAGTTAAAAGGTACCTTCATGGTCATCTAGGCTAATACCTTCAATTTATAGATAAGGAAACTGAGATGTTAAGTGACCTGCCTTAAGGTACAGAGCCAGAATTTGAACCCAGGTCCTATGACTCCAGATCTGGCATGCTTTCCAGTGTGCCTCTCTGAGGTGGCCTCCCATGTGACAAGTACTAGGTTGGGTTGTGGAGATTCCCAGACAAAAAGGAAACAGTTCTGCCCACAAGGGGTTCACCTGGTGGAGTTAAACATTGTCACCATTTGTCACTGATTAAAAGGAGTTTGATTTATGTGGTCTCAGTCATTTTATAGGGAAAGCAGTCTGGTTCCAGAGAGTTCCCAGGGAGTCAGGGGTTAAATATTTGGTGAAAACTACACTTTTCCCCCTCACAGCTGAGCAGGTTATTAGGAAAAGATAAGTCTTAGGAAGAAGACAGGAGTTAAGTGACTTGGCTGGGGGCATTCCAAGGTGGGTATAAGTGTGAGGACCTCAATTTAAGGACCAAGCTTTTTTCCTCATGTCCTAGCAAGTCTAACTTTCTTCACTGGAGTAAGGGGATTGCAGAGGCAGAATATGTCTATACGAAGTGTTTTTCCCAAAGGCTACTTTTCAAGTCTCTTCAGAGACTTTTCTTTGCTCTTATAAAACTCAGGAATATAAAAATTCTACCTGAATGGTTCAACAAGAGGAGAGGAGGGCCCTTTTTTGGGTGGAAAACTGTCATGTATCAGTATCATTCCAAGTTCTTCAATTAGCTCCAATTAAGGCAGTCACAGTGAAAGGCAGTTATTTGAAAAGGCCTTAGAAAGTACCATGGTATGCTTTAAAGGGACTGAGTTAATATCATCCTCTTGATAACCAGAGTCTGACCAGTCTGTGAATTGCTCATCTCCTCCTCTGCCCTCACTTTCACAGCACTGAAAAGATTTTCAAATTGATCAGCAAGAAGTTCTTTATGAATCAATACGTATAATGACACCCCCTACTCTAAGTACTTAATAGAGTCAGCAATATAATTTAGGTTGAGCAAGTAAAGTGATTTCCCAAAGGCATAACTGCTGGTTTATTTCAGTTAACCAATAAAAAGAAAGCGACTTAAATATATTCAGTAATGCACTAAGTATATAAGAATGTCTTTGTTGGGTTATTTATGAGGACCCAAAACTCATCTCTATGAAATAAGATTGTAGTATTACTTAGATTTATTTCTCTTTGTTACAATTTGCTTTAATAGATGTGGATGTTTCTGGAACAAAACTCAAGCAAAATTATATCACAAAGAGGTAAATGACAGAAAGCTCCCCATGTATGTTAAAATATGCATAGTATCACTTTTAGGGGTAGGTCAAGCCTGGAAGCAAAGTGAGTTGCCCACTGATCAGAGAATAGCTAAATAAACTGTTGGGTTATAAATGTAGCAAAATATTATTCCACTATAATTGGCAAATTGGAGGAATTCAGAAAAACATGGGAAGACTTGGATAACTGAAGCAGGATGAAGAAAGCAGAACTGGAAGAACAATATGCACAATGGCTAGTAGACCAGTGGACTGGAAACTCCAGGAGAGCAGGGTGAGGGTTTGTTTTTGTTGTTGTCTTTATTTCCTAGTAGCTAGTACACTGCCCAGCATAAGGGAGGCACTTAAGAAATACTTGAATTACTTCAGTAATCTGAATGCAGATGATATAGTGGAAAGAATACTCATCGAGTCAAAGAATCGAGGTTCAAATCCCAACTTTGATGCTCACTATCCTTGAGACCCAAGACAAATTATTCAACTTCTCTGGGACCCAGGTTCCTCATTTGTAAAATAAGGTATTTTTAATAGGCTATATATATGAGTAATCATGTAAAGCATATTTCCATATTAATCATGTTGTGAAAGAAGATACAAACCAAAAGAAAAAAAAGAAAAAAAAATGAAGTGAAAAACACTATGCTTGAATCTACATTCAGACTCTAACAGTTCTTTCTCTGGAGGTGGATAGCATTTTTCATCAAAAGTCCTTTGGAATTGTCTTGGATCACTGTGTTGTTGAGCAGTGCTAAGTCATTCACAAATGATCATCAAACAATATTATTGTTACTGTGTTCAAGGCTTTCTTTGTTCTGCTCACTTCACTTTGCATCAGTTTATGTAAGTCTTTTCAGGTGTAAAATAAAGTATTAATAATCTCTGAAGTCCTCTGTAGCACAAGAACTGTAATTCTCTATGATATGCTATGAAATAATACTATACTAAAATGCATCTGAACTTAGATGAAATGCAATGGCCAAGACTGGTTCCAGGACAAATAACTCCTTCAGCTTTGTAAAGAGAAGGGACAAGGGCTATGGATGCAGAGTATCACTTATCCTAACAATTGGGATCCCTCTTTTGCTAATAGCTTTTCTTTATTATAAGGGGGGGATTCTGTAGGGGCAGGGGTGAGGCTGGGATTTGACTGCGGTGCAAAAAAAGAAAAAAAAAGAATGGCATCAATGAAGCCAACAAACAAAAAAATCTCATTGCTCAAGAGAGGTGGGTGAGCACTGGTGCAGGAGAGCAAACCGGTTGATGTAGCCAAGCAAGGAATTTCTGGTATTTACATGGAGCTTTTCTAAAAGGAAAGATTTGAACTCCAAAGCCCTTTTTGAGATCATCATCAGTTTGCTCTCAGATACTCAAAGGAAAATAGGACACAGAGTAGTGAAGGGAGTGTCTAGCTGGACCTGGTTAGTATCCTGCTTCCTCCCGCCCCAGGTTGTATCACCCTACAGGCCAGCTTTCTTATCTAGCTTCCATGTTAAGTGGTCAACCTCATAGCTTGCCAAGAAGGAATGGCTTTTCTATTTTATCACTTAAATGCATTATCTCACCCCCTGACTATCTCATGAACACTCAGCCTCACACTGCCTGAGCTGCTTAGTTCCAGCAAGATACAATAATGAGTATAAACTAGACCACTCCATTCTACTGTAAGGCAGTTTTGGGAAATGCCTAAAAAAAACCCACCTGTAACCAAGCAATGTCATTACATGATCTGAGATATGACAACTCTCTGCTTCATTTCCATGAGCTGAGCATGTTAAGTTGTCTTGGAGACCGCAAGAGTGTGTCTAATTAAACACATACAAAAGTGATTTCAGCAGCTCTGAGTTACTGGTTGACAGGTCAGGAGGCAGCGGACTCAGGCCAAAGGGCTCCTATGAACGTATGACTATCAATGCTGATCCCCTAATTTAGCTTAGCAACTGATTGTTTGATAGTACCAGCATGGTCAGCCAGGAGTGCGCACATCTGGGCAACAGAGGCCAAGAAATTCTTTGTTTAGCGCTATTTCAATGCATAAGGCAAAGGCTCTACTTCAAATAGCAAAAACCATACACCTGCAAATTCAGGACCTGATGACTATCGGTAATAAATATGCTATGTATTTTAAAATTCTGTTGTTTAAAAAAAAAAGGGAACTGTTATCTTGCAAAATAGAATACATGAATATGATTTCATCTGTGTGGGGAAATCCCTCCACCAAAGTAGACAGCAGCATATGCAAATATGAGAAGCATCCATAATTTCATCCCAGGTATGAAAAGCCCCTCCACCATCCACCTAAGTATGGGATTTTAGGATCCGGGAATCATAGATTTAGAGCTAGAAGGTCATCTGGTCCAACCCCTTCATTTAACAGATAAAGAAACTGAGGCCAATGAGGTTAAGTGACTTGCTCAGGTCACATAGGCAATAGCAGAGTTGGGATTCAAATGCAGGACCTATGGTTTCAAGTTCAGAGTTCTTTGCTCTGAATACAAAGTAGCAGATAAGTACTAAGGACCTATCTAAGACACATGGAAGTTAGGCAAACTGCCCAGAGCCACACAACCTAGCTCCTCCTGTGGCCAGGCCCAGCAATCAAATCTGCTACATGGTGATGTCTCATTTGTAAGAGGCCATTCTGAGAAATTGTGGCATTGTAATCATCTCTTCCATGGCTCTTTATTTATAAAGGCTTAGCAATTATGATATACAGTTAAATGCACCCACTTTGCATTCATTCTCTTTCCAAATCGTGGGATTTTCTTGATTTGTAGAACCCAATTTCATAGACTTTTGTTTTCTGGGCCTTTTCAATTTTTTGGAATGATCACGGGCTCTTTCCATATAGCTCCCAGTAAAACATCAGAATGGTAGTTGTTGGCTTGATGAGGTCTAAAAATTCTCAATTTCTACCAAAGCTAGTAATAAGTGAATATAATTCAACCTTCTTAACTTAATGGTAAGAAGCAGCATGGCATAACAGATGGTCTTTGAATCAGCTTGACCCGGGTTCGATTCCCATCTTTGACACACATCAACGGTAACCATGGGCAAATCACTTAACCTTTCAAGGAGTGCCCCAGGCAACGGTCTAAGCCTAGAAGTTACAGATGAGTTGTAGATCTGAATTGGTGGAAGGAATTTCCACACGACAAACTCCCTAAGCTGATGAAATCACAGGGCCAGACCCCAAAACAAAACAAAACAACAAACATTTAATGGAAGAAAGAAACTAATAAATAAAGTGGGTGAAATCTTGGCTAGAATTCAACATCAATAATTAAAGAATTATTAGATGGACCAGTACAAATTTCTGCTACTGCGATTACAATGCTCACAGAATAGAATTTATATTCCTTATTTTTGCTGTCTTTAGGCATCTTTGTTTCTATTGAATCAATGGAGATATTTTATTAGGACTTTAAAGGTTTAAAAAAAATTGCCAGATTAACTTTATCTCCATCTCAAGTGGGGGTACATTTCACAGTCTCCCCCCCCGCCCCACATTGATCTTTTCCTTTTTAAACCTTCTACTTTATAGCCTTTCAATATATTCCGTAATTAATAGAGGAGAAGTGGAAGCACAATCCAAAGAAAATCTAACAAACCTGTCTTTAGACATGGAAATAACTCTACTGATGTCTTCAGCCTAGAAAATGAAATGCAATAGAAATCAGGCTGTCCTTTAACATTCTGGATATTATGATACTATATGGCTTCTAGCAGTAGCTAATGGGTATCTAATTATACAGAAGTGAGTGATACATGAGACTGTACAGTAATAGCGACTGATAATTCAATAGCAAAAAAAGCTTTACAAAGCACACACTCCACAGCAGCCCTAGGAGGCAAATAACACAAGTATTATTACCCTCATTTTATAGATGAGGGAATTAAGCCCAGAGAGCCAGAGAGCTTCATGATCAAGTCTCCTCATTTCATGTTCAGGGCTCATCTCACTGCCCCTTTGCTACCTATTATTAATAATTATACAGGAGCAGATGATATGTCAAACAAAACAGTATAATGCAATTCAACAATACAACTGCTTGATCCACTAAAAACTATGGGAGTGATGCCCAAATTGAATAAAATACACCTTGATTTCCTTAGACGAGCCTGTGTCTCCTAAACAACATTTCTTAATTGCCCAGTTTCTGAGGTCAAAGGAAACATACCTCAAACTCATAATTCAAGATTGCCTTGAATAAAATCAACAAATGTATTCTGACGATGAATGTGGTCATCACAATTTAGCTGAGTTTTGACAAGTGATGGAGTCTAATAACAACAAAAAATTGGCAAAAGGTTGCAAATGAGATGAGGTCCATTCCCAAGAATGTCACAAAGGTGGCATGGTGCAGTGGGCAGACAGCTGGATTTTGATTCTGGATCCTGGTTCTGTCATTGGGGAGGCCCTGAGCAAGTCACTTCCTCTCTTTGGGCCTCTGAGGCCTCATGTGTAAAATCAGGGGTTGGGCTAGAAGACCTCTAAGGACCTTTTTCAATCAGAGTCTATGATCCTGTGAGGCTGGAAAGAGGACTAGGACTTCTTGATTTCTCATCTTGTGCGGGTCCATTTCACCATTTTTGTTTATTCCCCACTTTTCAGAACACAGAAAAGCTTGTCTGGTCTCCTTCCAAGAACTGTCTTAATTCACAAAAATTCCAGAGCAGATAAAGGTATCTTATCCTCTGCAAACCATAGTGACATGCCAGCGAGGAGGTCCAAAACACTGCATTTTGTTTTTATTAGAAAACAAAACAAACCTTTGGGGTTGAAGAATTTGGAGGGAGGTCAAAAATATTTTAAAAATTGATAGCATTTTCTTCATAAAAAGCTAGAAAACCTTTCTCCTCCTCACTTTTGAACTAGACTTGAGATTTCATCAGTGTAGGAACTCCTGGTGCGGAAGCAGCCTACACCGATGCAGATGGGCAGCTCACAAGCAACTTGAATAGTCTTGGAGGCTTGCCTGCCATGGCCAGTGTGTTTCAGAGGCAGGACTGGAAGCCAGGACTTCCCAACTCCAAGTTTGTTGTTGTTCTTGTGTTTCAGTCATGTCTGACTCTTCATGACCCCATTTGGGGGTTTTCCTGGCAGAGACAGTAGAATGGCTTGCCATTTCCTTCTCTAACTCATTTTATAGATGAGGAAACTGAGGCAAACAGGGTTAACTGACTTGCCCAGGGTCACACAGATAGGAAGTGTCTGAGGCCAGAATTGAACTCAGGAAGATGAGTCTTCCTGACACTTGGCCCATCACTCCATCCACTGCACCATCTAGCTGCCCCCTTGACTCCAATATGCTGCCTCCTCTTTATAAAAGTTGTTGTGTTCAACAACAACTTTCAGACACTGAAGGCATTTCTATAGGATAGAAGTATGTACAAGAATATTGAATTTTAAAAATCTAAATGTGTGGGTTTTCCTCTGTTGATATTTTATCTCTGACACAGACAAGATGTGTGAAGAAACAAATGACTTAACTAGGTCACCTTGTCTTTACAAGCCAAACAATTCACAGATATACACAATTAATCCCATCCCTGCTCCCTTCTAGAAGCCATGATGGATGGGCACCATTTTAATCTAAGCATCCACCAAGGCCCCTGCCACCTGCCTGGTACTCCTCTGCTGATGGTCCATCCCAATATTAGGTAATAATACAGTCTTCCTGGCACTTTATCATTCCTTTACAAATCTCATGGTACATCTTCTATCCCTTCTAAGCCCACCATGCCTCAATCACTCTTGTGCTTGCCTAGTCAGGCACCAAAGATCCCTGGAGCTGAGTCTCTCAGAGTGGGTCATGATGTGAAGACCCAATTTGAGGAAATGGGTCATAATTGGGTCATGACGTGAAGACTTATCTGAGAAATTCATCCTAGAGCAATGTGCAAAGGTGCTAGGTAGGGCCGTACTTAGCCAAGGACTGATCAATGTTATCATTGTTGGAAAAGTCTTCAGTAGGGCATGCAGGAGCAAACTGAGAATTCAGCGCTGGTGGTAGTAAAGCAAAGAGAGGACCAGGTCAGGGAGCAGAGAAAACAGATTGGTTGGAAGAGGAACAGCAGGTATGCAGAAACTCAGGAGAAAAATGAGCACAGAAAGCAATGAAAAAAATAAACAAGGTGATTCATGAGTCGATAGAAGGACACCCAAAGTGTGGCATGAGAGGTAAGAGAAAAGCCCAGGGGCTGCTGCTCCTGCTCAGCAGGAGGGCATCCTGGCACCCAACAATTTCTTAATAAGTGTTTGTTATTATTGTTGTTGTTGCTGTTGATGGTGATGGTGGTGGTGGTGGTGATGACATCCAACAAAAACTTAATAGTTAGTGCCTCAGTAGCACAGTGTATAGAGGACCGCTCTTGGCATCAGGAAGAGATGGGTTTAAGCTGTATGACCCTGGATGAATCATTTTAATTTTTCTCAGATTTAGTTTTTCATCTGAAAAATGAGGATAATACTCGTGCCTTCCTCACTGTTGGGAGCATCAAATATACAAAGCACTTTGCAAGCATTACAACACTGTATAAATGCTGATTTTTATTATTAGTAGTAATAATAACAACAATAATAGTAATGATGATGATAGTAATAATAATCATAATCATTATGAGGAGGAGGATAGTGATGATGATGATGTTCCAGGAAGAAGGCCAGGTGCTGGAAATACAAAAATAAGCAGCAACAGTGCTTGACTTCAGGACACGTACAGTTTAACACATTTCACGCTTACTAGTCTAATGAAAATGTGCTGTACCCAGATGAGCTAACTAGTAAGGCAGTAGCAGAGATGGAAATGTAGAGAGATATGAAGAAGTACAGGGCATCCCCAAGGTCTCGGTGCAGTTTGAAGTGTTGAGAGCTTAAACCCTATGTATTCTGGAGGTAAAAATTCCCAGGACGTGCAGACTGAACGGACGTACGAATACTTTGTTACTTCAACAGAAAGTGACAGTGGATGGCGTTTCCTGAATGATTTCTAACTTTTTTAGAGCTGGGCCACCAGGTAGTATGGGGCAGTGAAATAAACACTGGTCTCAAAAGCCCTGGGTTTGATCCTTTGGACCCAAACATTTCATAGCTGGGTCATATGGGTCAGCTATCTGATCCCTCAGAGCCTGTTTTCTCAATTGTAAAACGGAAATAGTAAGTGGACTTTCTGTCACAGAAAGTTGCTGTGAGCAAAGTGCTTTGTAAATCTTGAAGCACTGTTTAAACCAGCCAGTCCACACGCTGTATTGAGCATTTACTTAAGTGTCAGCTACTGGGCTCAGTGCTGGAGATACAAAGAAAGGCAAAACCAGCCCCTGCCCTCCAGGAGCTTACACTCTAATGGAGGGAAGAAGATGAACATAACTAGGTACATGCAAGATATCCACAACATAGGTGGAATTTGGTCGTGAAGAGGGAAGCAATAACAACTGGGAAGAGTGAGAAAGACTTCCTGCAGAAGGTGAGATTTGAGCTGAGTCTTAAAGGAGGCCAGGGCGGCTGAGAGGCAGAGGTGAGCAGGGACAGCATGGCAAGTATGGCAGCCAGCCGGTGTAAAGGCATAGAGAGCGGGGCCAGAGTGTCGTGTGTGAGGAACCACAAGTAGGCCAGTATGGCTACATCACAAAATGTTTGTAACTGATTCTGGAAGCAACATGAAGCTGCTAGATTTCTGAATGGGTGTGTGTGTGTGTGTGTGTGTGCGCGCATGTGAGATACAGGCAGACCTATATTTGAGGTATCGACGTTAGAAGAATAGATGTCACTTTGTCAGATGAATGGAGAATGGATTAGAAAGAGGAGAGACAGGGAGACTAGTTAGGAGATTACTGCAACAGTCCAGGAGAGAGGTGTGATGAGAGCCTGAGCAAAGATTGTGGCTCTGTGAGTAGAGACAAAGGGACATATCTGTACAAGAGAAATGCTGTGAGGGTCTAATAACATGACTAAGCAACAGATTGTGTATGTGGGTGAGTGAGAGTGAGGAGTTAGGGAGAACACCATGTGGATTTTTTTTCCTCTTAAAAAAAATTGCATGCCTTTGACTGCTTTGGCACATCATTTCTGGATATACTACTTTCTTGTTCTTTGTTCCTCTGTCCTCAGAAGTGGACCCTACCTTTTTTTTTTTTTTTTTTTTGGCCAAGCAATGGGGGTTAAGTGCCCAGGGTCACAGAGCTAGTAAGCATCAAGTGTCTGAGGCTGGATTTAAGCTCAGGTCCTCCTGACTCTAGGACCAGTGCGCTATCCATTGCACCACCAAGCTGCCCCAATCCCTATCTTTTAAAAAAGAAAAATATTTAAGAAAAAAACTTATGTGATATGTATACACTGTTCTGCCCCATTAGTACACCACTGCTTTTGAGAGGAGGATAAATACAGATCATCATCTGTTGTGAGGTTTTTGGTTTTGGTTTTTTTTGTGTGTGTTTTTTTTTTTTTTTTTGCAAATCTCCATTTTGCTGCCTAGGAATGCTATATAGTATATGTACGCTTCAAGTGGATTAAAATTTATTTAAGAAATTTAAAAGTGAGTATTTCTCAACAACCTTTGAGATAACTAATGATATGACGCAGTATACTTAAGCCAGGTTGAGAAATCATCATTTTTGAATTCCAGACACTCTGAATCAGGAAACATGTGAAACTTGACTCATCATGTTCCTTCCCTCCATCTACTCCCAAATGTCTTCTTTCTTAACCTCTCTGCCAGGCTCCCTAATAGGACCACCATGCTCCCAACACTGAGGCTGGAAACCTCAGTGTCATCCTTGCAGCTCCCTCCATTCAGGTGAGCAGCTACAACCCCTTCATTTAATCTTTGGCCCACATTACACTTGTCTCTTCCTTTCTATTTATATTGCTACCACACAAATATAGGCTTATCATTGTCTGGACTATTGTAGTGGCCTTTCTAGTCTCTTGGCTGTTGCAATCCCGCCTACACAAGGGTATCAGATTAATCTAGTCCTATCTTTGTGAACACTCCTTGACTCATAAATCTTCTGTGGCTCCCCACTAAATACTAAACAAAATCCAAACTCCTTAGACTGCCATTCAAAGTCCTTCTCAATCTGGCTCCAATAGGGCCCTAATAAATATTTGTTGAAGTGACTTTGGTGAGCATTTCATTTCTTTTCAGAAAACTCCAAATCTTGTTTCCAAGTGGTCACATACCTTTCCTCTTTCACATTCCACATAATTCTTTGAAGTGAGAGCTCTTTGTATGTCACTTTGACATTAGATTAGAGTACACAGGACTAGAGAGAAAGAAAGAGACTCTAGCCTCTAAGATCTCTCTCTCTCTCTTTTCCTCTCCGTCTTGGTCTTTCCCTCTCTTGTTCTTCCCTACCCACCCCCATCTCTTTCTTTGTTTCTCTCCCTTTCCTTCTTCCTCCCTCCCCGCCCTCTCACCTTAGGAACTGATCAGATCTTGGGACAGTCTTACCAGCTATTCAACTTGTCCTTGTCAATGCTTGGGAAATGTCTGGCAGGTGATTTCAGAAATTGTCATGGCTGAGCCCTCACTTAGAGAAGTTATTCATTGAGGGAAAATTGCTTTATATTATCTCTGCTAGAAAACTGTGTTATGTTCTGTTTAAGGGTGTTTTCATTTTCAAATGTGGAGATACAAAGTGATTTCTCTACATACACAAAGCAAAGCTTTCCAGCAAAATAATAAAGGATTTTTTTTAAAAAATTGGTTCTTTTAAACTTTCTTCTCATTGTTACTGGGGCAGCGGGCAGAGCGCTGGCTCTGGGGCTGTGGATCTTCCTTCTAGTCCTGCCTCTGACAGTCACTACCTAGTGACTCAGCTAGGTCCTTCCCTCTCCTGGATCTCTGTTTCTTCATCCGTTTCTTCATCCATTCTTCATCTGGACTAGAGGACCCCGATGTAATTTCTAGCTCAGGATCTACAGTCCTACGACGCTTTGCTTCTTAGTAACAAGTCTCCACAAAAGCTCTTTTCATTTCTCACCAGCGGCTCTGCTTGGTTTCTTCAAACATCATGCTTTCTGAAGGGTCAGCTCATCACCAGAAGTCTCGCCATCCTGGAGATGGCTTCAGCTTTGGTGTCCAACATCTCCTCAGCACCCTCAGGTGTCTCTGCCCTCTGATTGGAAGACTGGAGGGTGGAGCAAAAAGTTCCTTCCAAAGCCTCCTTTGATGGAGGGCTCCGAATTTTCAGCCAACTCTTCAGTTCTCTCCAGCGGCTCTGCTTGGTTTTGACTCCCCGAGCATCATGCCTGCACTGGCACTCTCTCTCCCATCCCTCCCTCCCTCCCTCCCTCCCTCCCTCCCTAACCCCCAGCATTAATTAGATGGTATATTCCTTGAAGGCAAAGACTATCTTTCTTTTTCCTATTTGTATATTCAGAGCTTTACACAATGCCTAGCACATAGTAGGTGCTTAATAAATGTTGATTGATGACCAACTTTTGAGTCTACTCTGGTGTTCTACGGGGGGCATAGAAGCGATCCTGGGTTCTTAAAAAGATATGCCAGAGGAGTCCTACCCATCTAGAGCTGGAAAGACTATAAGGATGAGCTCAGTACTGTGTCATCTGTGACATATTACACATGGAGTGTAATATGTCATTTATTTGAGGACCAAGAGAATTGCAGAACCTCAGGTACCATGTAGTACTCTCTGTACCTGATGAAGAAGCCCCATCCTAGCTAAGTGTGGAGTGGCTCATTACCAAATCAGGATGGACCGCCATATCATGCAGGTTCAAGTATGGCCTCTGCCTGTTATTAGCTGTGTGACCTAAACTTCTTAGCACTCCCCAGGCCATTCTGAAACAATAAATTACAGAGGAGTTGTGGCATCATTCATTAGAGGGAGTTTTCACACCAGGAATCCTCCACTCTGATGAAATAAAAGTGTCTTGATTAAATGTTGTATTGTTCCAAGGCACCACGGGCATTTTCCTATCATCAAAACCACCCAATGAAGTGGTTAGTGAAGATAACATGATCTCCAATTTCACATGAGGAAGTCAAAGCTCAAAATTCTCTTATAGCCAGTAACAAACTCAACTCTTCTCTTCTTACCTGCAATCCTGGCCATGGCATCACTAAGTCTACCCTGGGTGGTGCTTCTGCCAGTCAGCTGTCTCACCCAATATGCATTAAAGCCACTTTCGGCGTTGTAGTTCTGGTTGCAAACCAGCTTCTTTCAAGTCCCACCAATTTCTCCCAGGTATCATTCTGCTCTACTTAATCTAATAGTTTAAAGCTTCAGCCTTATTATACAATGCACACTCAATAAGTTGTGGGCAGCATGATTTTGATGAAGTCAGTCCTAGGAATTTGCCTGACACCTCCTTATTAAAGAGAGGTGGCAGATTCTCTTAAGACGGGATGGGCTAGCTTGGCTAAGTGGCGCAGTGAATAGAGCACCAGCCCTGAAGTCAGAAGGATCTGAGTTCAAACTTGACTTCAGACGGTTACTAGCTGTGTGACCCTGGGCAAGTCACTTAACCCTAATTGCCTCAATTTAAAAAAATGCAGAGGGACAGCAAAGGGAACTAGACCAGTTAACCCACCTTGGACCCCAATGCTGCCAGAAGAATTGGAGGGAGAAGATGCTGCTACTTTTTCAGTAACTGCCAATTCTCAAGACCACTCTGTGTTCATAGTCATTCACATTTTGTGGATGAGATACTGAAGACAGGTTTGGTGTTTTGCTGAAGTAAACACAATAGGATAAGAGGAAGGCCAGGCTCTCAGGTCCACTATGATCAAAGAAGAGCTGGGTCTCTGTCTGATTTAATGTCTCTCTCCACATGGGCATTGACTCACTTGGCCTAGATGTAGGAAAAGAGAGTGAGATGGGTTTGAATGGAACTAGGGAGGTAAGGTTTATGAGTGAAATGACTTAAAAACAAAACCCTAGTTACCCAAGGGCTTTTGCTGCCCTGGAAATGAATAACCATAGGAGAGAAATTAAAAGAACTGAGAATAGATGTATGTTTTACAACATGGAGCATAAGAGCCCAGTCTATAAAAGATGAAGGCCTGGCAGAATCAACGAGCCCTCCCCAGATGGAGACCAGGGTTACTACCTTGTGATTTCCAAACAGACATTTTTCATTAGTTATTATGCAATCAAACAACTTGGACTTTAAAGTCGCATCCTTTCTCAAAATATTGATTCAGTGACGTGCATTGCTAAGGCCCTGGAAGTGCTACTTGGGGCTTCCAAACGGGTTCCACACTGTGGTATGGAAGTATCTACGGTACTAAGAGAAGGGTATTGATGAAGATAAACACTGGCCAAGAAAAGCAGGGTAACTTCACCTGAAAAGCAAGTGCAGAAGTTGAATTTAAAAGGAATCCTCCCTCTCCCTTTTATCATTTCTAATAAAATAGTTGCTGCAGAGAGAGCAGAGTGGCTAGGGTTGGAGCAGAAAGACCTAATTTCAAGTTCTGCCTCTCATACTTACTTGCTGGATAAGCCTGGGCAACTTACTTTGCCTCTCTGGGTCTCAGGTAACTACCTAAGACTTACCTATTAAGTCACAGAGGGTGGCAATCCAATCATGAAATTAGATAACCCACCAAGGCATGGACTGGAAAATGCTGATTATTCATTGTAGTCCCAAGTTATCTGCCCATGGGTCTTCTGGAACAGCAGAATTGCAGACTCAAAGGGACCTCAGAGGACATCTGGTAGCACAGGCAGCCAAGCAGGGACTCCTTTTACAAAATTCCTGACAAGTGGTCAGCCAAGATCTCTGATAATGGGGTTGGGATTCGCATCTGGATGGCTCTGACTGTATGGCCTACAGGCATGAGACCAAACATCCAGACTAGTGAATCATGGTTCTTTGTCTTTCCTTGTCTATGTGGGTTCCTACCAGTACTTCAGGTTAAAGCATCTGAAGCAGATATTCACTTCTCCTTTTCTTTTGGAAAGACGGGCAAAGCTTTTCACTTTTATTTTAGACAGTGAAGTTAGACTTTATTTTCTAACGATTTGGAACTGTGGAGAGCTGGTTAGCTAGATTTGTGGTAATGGATAATGAGGCCACAAAGTCAGACCAGAGCGATGAGAGGACTAAAAGGTCATTTACTTAGAGTTGGTTGGGACTATGGAGGTCCTAGAATCATAAATCTGGAGCTGGAAGGGACCTAGGAAGGGTCATCAGTTCAACCCCCTCATTTTACAGAGGGAACTGAGGCCTACAGAGGTTAAGTGATTGGACCAAAGTCATACAGGTAGTAAGAGTCAGACGTGAGATTTGAACCCATGATTCAGGATGCAGCATCCTTCCCACTGTACTACTCTGATTCCCATAAAAAGGTTTTAGGGAATAATACATTCCCTTAGGAACATAGTTTTGCTGACAGTGAATCCTCACCAAGCAGTTATGAACAAACAAGACAAAACAAACAAAAATAATGGGCCCATGTCACAGGAGGTGGCATGGTGGGACTTTCAGAGCTTCCAACAACATTGATGGGGGCTGTGATGGCCAATCAAATGAAGCTTTACGGACTCTGCTTATCAATGAGGAAGAATCTAGGGACGCTATCCTCAGGCTCTTGGGGGAGGTCATTGGGTCTTGCTGGAGTTCAACTTTAACCTGCGAGGGACAGTCGTAGGACAAAGCAGACTGGCCCAGATGTCCAGCAGCTACTAGCAAGCATGGCTACAAGTGTGCGTGCTTCAGATGGCAGGCCAGATGGGTGTGCCACCAAGCCTTCAAAAGAGAGTAGGGGACACAGGTTTGTGTTGCTTCTCATCCCACATCAGAGCTGTCAGCCCTGTCATGTTTTACATTCATAGTCCATCTGCAGAAATCAGCTCCTCTGCATGCAGGTAAGGCATATCTTTAAGTATAATCATTTCACATGGAAACCAGAGGTAGTATGGAATAGTCAACAGAATTCAGGAAGGATTTAAGAGTTGGGAAGACCTGGGTTCGAATCTCTGACATTTACTAGCTGGCCAAGTCATTCAATGCTTTAGTCATAGAAAACAAAATATTTACTAAGTCACAGAAAGCAAACTATGTATGCATGCAGCACACATGTATGTATATTCAGTGTGTATGTACAATATATACATGTATGCATACATACACAATATGTAAGTATATAAGTAATTTCATGAATCTAAGGAATGCCAGCTATATAAACTTCTCTCATGGATATAATCAGAAATCATGTAACTTCTCTTCTCTGAGAGCTACTCGGGGTAGAAGTGTTAAATATGTGGTCCTCAGGTCACACATAGCACTCAACATTCCTGAGTGGTGCCCGAAACTGGTTAAAATGTAATTGGGAAATATATGAAATAAATAAAAATTCAATACAATATAAATAATGTTGATTCGTGATTTTCTAAGTCATTATGCTGCCTGCAAGGACATTTTTGTTTGAGTTTGACGCCACTAGTGTCCATAGCCCTATAGTGAGTGTTGGTCAGATTCCAACCCAGGTTTTCCTGACTCAAAGGCTGGTCCTTCTACCCACTCGCCATTCTATCACTTATACATGAATAGAATGAAATATTATCGTTTCTTAAGTAACAACAAATATGAAGGATTTGGAGGAGGAATTCTCTCAAGAACGGATTCAAAGTGGAACAAAAGCAAAACCCAAAGAACAATGCATACAAGGACTCCAACAATGCAAATGAAAACTATAGGAAAGATCAGCAAAACTTGGGTCAAATAAAATGGTCAATGTTGGTTCAAAATTATTTAAGGCAAAGTGCATACCTTCCTTTCCACTAACAAATGGCAAGATTACAAAAATGGAAAGTAATTTGGATGGCTGTTTGCAACAACTATATTAGACAGATTTTATTAGAAAGCTTGGGGGGTGGGCAGTGTCTGTTAGAGAGGGACTGAAATGTCAAAATAAAATGTATAGATAAAAAAGAAAAAAAGGCCTCATAAGAAGATAAGAAGCTCATGCATGACCAACAGATAGAGAACAAAAATGTCACCAACTTTATATTATAAAAACTGTGAGCCTTACATATTCAGATGCCGCGATGAGGGCATGCAAACAACAAATAATAAAATTCACATTTATACTGCATTTTGCAAAGACATTCATTGAGCATGTTGGATTTGGTCTATGCGAACTGATGAGTTCTTAACTGACCATAGTCAAGAACCCAAGATCCACAAAGACTTACTTCAATAATATAAATGGAAAGAACAAAACATATAACACATAAACATATAACATATGCTACATATAAACAAAACTGAAAATGAATGCTAGGAAATTATAAGGAACAAGTTTTGACCCGAAGAAGAGATGGGAGAAAAGACCTCCTCCCATGCCTTTGGAGAGGTGCGGAGGGAGGAGGCAAAGTTGTCGTTTATAGGTGTGGAACATTGCATACGGTGCCAGATTGTTTTTATATGTTGTTCACTTTTGTTGAATTTTCTCCCTTTCTTATTTTCTTTTAAAAAATCTTTTGTTCTATGCCATGGCTCTCTGGGAGGGAGAAGGCTGGGCCATATGAAAACAAAAAATATCGACAAAAATTATTTAAAAAAAAGAAAGGTAACCATATATGTGACTGGATATCATCCATGAGAAGTATGTTTGAAAAAGGAGATGGATAGGTTATCATGTGAGAATGAGGGATAACCAATGGGCAGACTTTATATTCTGATGGTACCTATGGAAGACTCCCAGCATGTTGGGTATGCCTTATTTACAAGCTCAGAGTTGCACCAAATGAAAGGCCGTGGATGGCTTTAGATCTGTACTCCTGGAAGGAATACCTGCTTCACTGAGATCAAAGCTCCATTGAGTACCAAAGAAAGTGCACATATGTATTAAAGTTTTTGAATATCGGTGTAGAAATATTTCCCGGACACCTTAATTCTGGAAAATAACTGAACTCAGAATGATTCTTCCATGTTATATGTTAAAAAGTGAATCACCACAAGATGAAGCAATACTTTATTAACAAATATGAGTGTAATAGCTATGAAATATTTTCTGTATCTTTCACATAGTTTCATACTTTTCTAAAACAACCACTACCACAATATAAAATTAAATCCACTAACTTATTTAGGGCTGCAGGATCCATTTTCTAGACACCTATCCCCCACAACCTGCTCCACCAAAGAGGCCATGGTAGCTGTATTAGAGACACTGACATCCCATTTGTTGAAAGATTTCATAGCAAGTGTCAACTTGGCAATATTGTCCAGCAGTGCCTTACAGGTGCAGACACCAATGTTCTCAGGAGCAGTTCTTCAGAAACACTAGAGAAAACCTACTAGCCAGAACACACTGAAGCTCTGTACTTTATGCTGTATCTAGGAAGGCAGTGGGTATTCAGAATTGGATTTCATCATAGTCTTCATCTTCCACCAGGATGACTCATTGGGCAGTTTCGTCTGCATTCTTCCCCATGGTATTATTGTTGTTATTTGGCCATCTTTACATGGCCACACTTTAAGGCAACTCTGTCTTTCAGCCACATGGGCTCATTTGATGTTCTATGACATTCTATCTCTAACCTCCTTGCCATTCCACAGGCCCCACTTCACTGAAATGGAATCCTTTGCTCTCTCAAAACTCAGCTTGAGTATCTGCCCTTTCCTCCTGCAGAACAAAAGCCCTATCTATACCAGCAGGGGCTCTCTCCTTTTTGTTCTATTTCCAGCATCCAGAACAGTAACTAGCACATAGTAGGTAATTACTAAGCACATGAGGAATGAATGAATTGTGCTCACTGCAATTATTCCACTGCAGAACTCCTTGTCTATTGAGATTTGTTTATTCCAAATTAATCCTGCTTTACTCTGTCTTTAGGATACTTTGGTTCTCCAAAGACACCCCAGGCAACCTAGGACATTATCCAAAGTCCTTTAGAAAAAAGCATCTCATTCATACTTTTTTTTTCATTGCTGAAATGATATCATAGTTTTAGCATTTATTCCAATATGAGCAAGCATGGGACTTCTTCGACCCCAGGACATGACCACAAGAAAACCTCATTAATTACAGTCTACATTAACTGGAAATTTGTGATAATGCCCTAGGATGAAGTTTACATTGGCATTATCTGTATAAGGAAATGGTTTGCTAAGCAACTAAGATTTTAGCAAAAATCTTTAAACTACTCAACAGAATTGTTTTTAAATCCACCAGAAGTATCCATTATCACACAAATTAATCCTCCATATAGGGTACATCCAACATGAGTAAAAGTATTCTTATATATTCCTGCTGGTTTGTCCCTCCTCTCAACTGACTTTCTTTGTGGGTGTTGCTGTCATCAATGGAGTCATATTTTAGGCTTGACTTAAGGGTTAACCTTTGATTCTTCCTTCTGTCCCCCCACCCCCACATTTCTATGAACATCTAATCAGTCACTAATCAAGTCTTCCCTTGATTCTCATTGCCACCATCCTTCATTGGCTGGACTTTTATAATAGCTTCCTAATTTGGCTTCTTATTTCTTGTCTCTTTCTTCTCCATGCCACTAAACACATTCCTACCAGATTATCTTCCTAAAATTACATTAAGAGACTCTCTATATAGCTACCCCCCCACCTAAAAAAAAAAAAGTCCATAAGCTACTCAATGGTAGGGATTGTATCTTCTATTTTTTTTTAACCTGATGAAGTGTCTAGGATAAATTGGACAGGCTATGGGGTTTTAACGTTTGCTGAATAATGAACGATCTTCTACAAGGCAATACTTTGTCTAACTTAAATCGCTCAACAGCCTTGAAAATATAACAGCAGATTCCTTGGGACGTTTTCAGACCTCTCACTGATTCAGAGTGACATTTGCTACAATTAGTCCAAGGAGTAAGCTTTCTCTCTGTGTAGTGCCTGTGCCTTAAAACCTCACACATGATAAAACTTCAAAGTACCTGCCTAACAGGGCCATTATAGTGTTTCCAACTTGAAGCTCCATTTTCCAAGACGTTTCTATCTGTTAAACAAACCAAAGCAAACCGGAACTAGACAACTCTTTCATTTCCTTTTGCTATTTATAGAAATATAAATATAAGCCTTTGCTCCGTTAACAAAGTGCCAACCCTGCCAGGTCCCAACCAGTTGGAAGGCCTGTTGAGTATGTCTGAGGGGCGCTGTGTCTGTCATCTGAAGATCTACCTAGCTACACTCAGGGAGGCTTAGTGCCACTTTAGCCATCGGGCACTAAACTTATTTGGCCAGAGCAATTCACGGACATATCCAAGAGGAGCCACCATCAGTAAGTGGTGCATCCACAATGAAGAATTCATTTGTCCTTTAACTCTAGAATTTAAATTCAGTAATTAAAAAATACATATATTTTGTTGAAAAAAAACACCATGCAAAAGATCCCGAACTAAAGGAGATTTACATTAAAAAACAAACAAAACCTGAACAGACCAAAAAAACAAAATCAGAGTCAGTCTTTCCTCCAGCTCATAGCTCAAGTTCATCCAGTAACCCAGAAAGATGTGGATTCTGTATGCATAGCAACAGAAATCCCGATATCCCACTTGGAGGTCCAGTTTCAATTTAACTAGTAAATGCAATCCACTAAATAGTGCCAAAACAAACACCGATGTAAGCAAAGTAATGTTTGTATGTATATATCATGTGGCCACTGACAGTATGGGTCATGGCACTACTGAGAAACAATTCCTAAGCATTATTTTGACATTAGGAAATCACAATCCATCAGCTTCATAGCAGAGCAATAATCCTGGGGGGTAGGGTGGGGCTGGGGGAGCTGGCCATTCAGAGCTACGTTGTGGGAAGGAGACAGTGGTTCAAACAGCCCCTGTTCGAAAATAAAGGCACAAACTAAGCAAAAATCCTTTTATACTTCTATAACCAGCTATCAGAGAATATATTTTCTCAGTGAGAGAGGCTCATTTGAAGTGTGTGAAATAGGAGCGAATATGAGAAATATCTGAAAAACTAAAATAGCAACCAAGTAAATATCTGTTGGATAGAGGCCTCTTTGGCTTCTAATCCAGACGTCTGGGGAAGTGGAGAGATGGAGCTGGGCATAATGGCTGTGACCCTGGAGACATAGCAGGAACACAGTAGGTGCTTAATAATGGTTTATAGAATTCGACTGAATTAATCAGTAGCCTCTTCTTTGGTGCTGGTGAAAAGCACTTTCAGTGACTTCACTATATATTCTACCCCACTCTGCCATCCCTCCCACCTAACCCTGAACATCTCAGAAGGGGCCACTCTATGCTGTGTTAACTGCAAAATAACCCCCTCCAGTATCTCTATAGTGCCAGGCTATTGAAGCACATGGGAGACTTGGAAATGCTCCCTACAGAGGCTAAAACCTTCGGGAGGGGGGTGATTCAGAATTGTGATTTGATCACAGGCAATAGATTAGCAAACTCCTCTTTAACTTGCAGCCTTAGGAAGCTGCCCAGGATGCTGAGTTTACTGATTTTCCCAGGGTCACACAGCCAGTAGGGCAGCTAGATGGTGCAGTGGAGAGACCACCAGGCCCAGAGTCAGCCTCAGACACTTACTAGCTGTGTGACCCTGGACAAGTCACTTAAACCTGTTTGCCTCAGTTTTCTCATCTGTCATATGAGCTGGAGAAGGAAATAACAAACCACTCCAGTATCTCTGCCAAGAAAACCCCAAATAGGGTCACGAAGAGTTAGACATGACTCAACAACTCAACACAGACAACATGTGCAGTGGCAGGATTTGAACTAAGGTGTTCCTAACTCTAAGCACGGCCCTCCATCCCACTCTGTCACACACATGACACTGCCTCACAGGCCAGGGTCACACAAGCAATGGAGGCTCAGTTAAGGGGGTCTAGTAAAGTCCATTAGCCTGGGAGTCAGGAGCCTTTGATTCTGCTCTTGGCTCTACCATCAACCAGCCGCATGGCCCTGGTCACACTCTCAACCTCTCTGGGCCTCAGGCTTCTTATGAGGAGCTTATCTTAACTGATCTCCCCAAGTCCTTTCTAGTTGCAAGAGTCTCCAGTTCTAAGCGGGTCACTCTCAGAAATGTAGAGGGCTTAGATAAAGTGGGTACTTCAGGAAAACTCAGGGTTTTCTGGAGTCTTCAATGTAATTGGTTAGAGACCTTTAAGTATCCCTTGTTTAGGAAGTGAACCCTAAACTAGAGGCTGGGGGACCCCACATCAGTACCCATACAGTGAAGCTGGTTTGGCCTGCAGGAGGATCTGCCACTTGCTGTCACTTTATACATTCCAAAGTAGTCTCCTCTGGTGTCCCCTGAGTCTCAGTTCCCTCCCCCTTCCCCTGTACCTCACAAGCCTCATAGGGACAACAAAGGCAATAATCACACCTACAGACACATGGAAATGGGGCTTCAACTGTCCCCAACCTCCAGACTGGACTCCTCACTGCTCTCCAAGTACTCAGCATACTCTCTCACTTGAGCCAGGAATATGCTCTCCCACCATCTCCACTTGTGAAATCCTAACCACAGTTACCCCTTCCACATCATGAGGTTTAGACGCAGGTGTTGTCTACAGCTTCTGCAAAACTCCCCCTAAATTCCCACTTAGTTATGCTGACCCACGGTATATGGGGAACCACGATGGGGAAAATTGCAATGTGGAAGGGATAACTGTATTCTTCAAGGACCAGCTCACCAAAGGTTACTTCCTTTGGGAGTGTGATTTCTCTGACTGCTAAATCTAAGCAAAGACCTTTGCCCATACCTCTCTAACAGCACTTGCCACCTTCTGTCTGTGTGGTAGTTATCCATATACAACATGTACTAGATGTCAAGCCTCTTGAATAGAGAGACTCGTTGCTGTGTCCCCTTCCCCAGTAAACTAGTACAGTGACTCAAATAGCAGGTGCCCAAGATATATTGGATAAAAATGAACTGGATCATAAGTCTACTGGAATCCAGTAGATTGAAAGCCCTTTGAGGGTAGAGACTGGTTGGGTTTTGTTTTGATATCTCCAGCACCTAGCACAATGCATGGTTCACAATGAAAGCTGGGATGAGGCAGTAAAGGGGACGGGGCCAGAAAGCAAGTAGATGTCATGGCTGAGAAGGGAGGAAAGTGGCGGTGAGAATGGTGAACAAGAAGGCAACATTCAGTGAGTTACACGCCTACCACCCAACTCTTTTCATCCCTTGGGACCCACCTGCTGAGCAGCACTGAGGAAGCCATCTCCTTTCCCCATTAGCTCAGCAACCCACCCAAACCCATCACAAAGTAAAGCACATTTTTCTCAACTTTGTGGCGAGCTATCTTCAAGGAAAGAGGAATTCATTACAGAGGTGGATCATATGGGGAAAAAAAAAATCACTGGGAATGGAAAAAAAAGGAGAAATGACATTTCCTGAATTTTTCTTCATTAAGCTTTTGTAAGTATTTGTAGCTAGATTGTGTGTGTGTGTGAGCCATCGTGTTTTGTTCTGAATCTGGTTTAAAGAAACAAACCCAAAAAAACCCAGTGGATGAAAGCAGTTGCTAATCCACACACTGCAGTGCAGAAGTCATTTCCCAAACAAACAACAGAAGCAAAGTTAAGACTGTTTCCATACCTGGGGCCGATGTTCTCGTGTGGAGCACAGACTCGCTGGGCAGCAGATCTTTTGAATTGGAGGTGAATGGTGATTGTCTAAATGAATCTTCCGAAAAGAAAGGGCTGGGAGGGGGGAAAAAAAGTAAGCTTTGTAAATGGAGGTTGCTAACAAATAAATGCAAACGTGGCCCCAGACACATACATAAACTTTGGTCAATGGGTTTTGAGGAGATGGCATTCACGAGTACAGCAGAAGAATTGGGTTCTGGGGCAGATCGATGACCGAAGCAAGTTTCATCAGTCAGACACCTTTTGTCTATTTCCTCAAGCAGTGTTCATGATACAGGTAGATATAGTATAAGCCAAGTTCCAAAGACCATTGGTATGGGACTCTCCTCATTGGTGGAGATTAATGCCCTATACTTGCATGAGGGTCGGGACAGAGTTTTATGAGAGTGGGAGAGAGGAGAAGCCCAGTCTTTTCAGTCTCCTCAAGTCTCTTCACTCTCTTCAGGTATCTTTAGTCTTTGGAATATTTTCAGATCTCTTGAGTTTTCTCTGGGCTCGGCAGTCACTTCAGCCACTTCTTGGCTTCTGACTTTGAGAGAGAAGATGGACGATGCCAACCTCATTTCAAGTTGCTGAAGGGAAAATAAAACTCAGGGAAGAAGCTGACGAGACTTGAGGAGACTGAAGAGATTGGATCTCTTCTCTCTCCCCCCCTCACCAGGCAGGGAGCACAGATCTCCATCAATGAGGAGAGAGTCTTATATCAATGGGCTTTGGGACTTGCGTTACAATAGGAACTATCTGCTTTGAAGGGTCTTGTTTAGCATGATTCTCTGAGACACATGCTGGGACTACTTGTTTCTCTTTCGTGCAAAGAATTCCATCTTTCCTTAGGATAAGCAGACAATCCTGTCAAAGGACACACACTTTGTTTTCTCCCTAGTGGTGATGGATTTGTCTTGATTCACCCAGACTGGCACCTGATCCCCCTTGTGAGCAGTAGCGCATACATGAAAGATGGCTGGGTAGGGTCAGGGGTGGAATGTGTGGCCTTGGAGCTGAGAGAAACTAACTGATCCCCATGGAGCCTGAAACCATAGTCGTGGAAACTCGAAACAGCTGAACCAACTGGTCACAACTAACAGAAAAGAGTGAGATCCTCTTTAATGAGAGGATTTTTTATACAATTCCACCTTAAACCTTATTTGAGCCAATGCAGCCTCAAGCTCGTTTTGGGGCTCAGAAGATATTATTTTTGAACATGTCACATCATTTCTAGCTAGCACAAGAAGATAGCAAAGGTGGAACTAGGAGGTAAGAGGTCACATTCAAACTGATTTTAAAAACGGGTGGTAGGGGCAGGGGAGAAGAGGCAGCAATGATTTCATCAATATAGGAAACTTCCAGAAAATAAAACTGCTTTCTATATGGACCAACAACTCATCTGTAACTTATGCTCTTTGAGAGTTACCTGGGGTGACTGAGAGTGTAAGTGATTTGTTCTCAATCCACATGGACACTGAGTCAGGGCTGTAGAAGAGAGTTCTTCCAAAGCTGGCCAATTCTCTTCCTTCCCCACTCCCCTAATGCTGCTTTTCAGTGCGTGCAGTCATTTGATCATGAAATTTGAGTATTACTAATACATAAAATATAAAATGCTACTTTTAAAAGTTTGAGCTAAAAGATTGGATATCAGCATATTTTAAAATGCTGATTAGCTGGAGGATTCATTTCTGAGTGTATTTATGGGGAAGAGGACTTCCTTATATCAAGTAGATCCTTAACAATTATGTGGCTGTCTTTTCCTGTAGGTGGTAAAACATATCATTTCATCTGAGACAGTGTGGAAAGAAGAATTCTCTGAAATCAGAAAGGAGCAATTTTTCTCCCCAGATGTGATAAATACACATTTGGTATAGAAAAAAAAATAAACCCAAAACTATGTGGCTTTCAAAGGGCCATGAGACTCTAAGCTATGATAGTCTTCTTTTTACTTATACGGAATGAGAGAATTTTCAGCCTAGAAGGCACCATGCAGACAATGTGGCACAGACCCATCATTTCACAGATGAGGATGCCATGGCCCAGGGGATTAAGTAACCTCCCTGAGGCCACCTATCTAGCTGGTGGTTCTTTCCCCAATTCCACACTCCCTCCTTTGAGAGAGATCAGTAGAGATCTACATCTGCAGACTCTGTAAGTACAGAGTAATAAAGTGTCCCCCTAAGCTTCTGGATGAGCAGTTACCATGAGGATTACAAATTGTTAGCCCTCATGCATGGCTGACCACTCACCAGGTAATAGACAGATGCTAACTATTAGTTCTGCCAGCATTCCCTGGTGGGAAGAATTAAGTCTCATCCTGACAGAGGGAGGAGAGAATGGAACTCGTGCCTACAATATGTGGTGGCGTCTTCCCTTTTGAACCAGCACAGGTCTCACCATGGGTCAGATTAGAAGTGCAACATTTCTTACCTTGCCTCATTCCTATAGGAAATAGTGGAGGCATAATAGATGCTAAAATGCAGTACTCAAAAACAAGAATTAGAGAAGAATTCAGAAATAAGGGCTACCTATGACTAAAAGGAGGAAGTAAACGAATACTTAAAGATAATGTCTGAGAGTGGATTTTTAATTTTTAAATCAAGGCTTAAAATAAAGTATGAAGGGGTCTTAGCTAAGTGATTAGCCTAACAATGTCTGGTAAAAAACAAAAAAATTCTAGACTACTGTAAATATAATCAAAAGTGCCCTACCTGTCAAGGAAGGCAGAAGGTGAAATCTACCAAGCTAGGTATAGATAGCAGTCATAATGTAGTATGACACGCAGTAGCAGTAGAGATACTCAGAGATTCTTGGGAGACAAGAGAGGAAGTGGCAACAAATCCCGTGGCCCAACATATCTATACAAAAATACATAAAGATTGGAAAACAGATACTAATGCAAAGAGGCAAATTTGAGCTCATGGGAATTTTATAAACTTGGTACATTGGGACCCACAGCTTCTAGAACAGAAGGGTGTGTGTGCATGGAAGCATGAATACACATACCCCTACATACCTTGTTAACATAACAGGATAGCTAAAGGGAACAAAGATATGTATACAGAGCAGCACTACATAACAAGAGCATATTCTCATGTAAGGACTTTTAGGAAACACAGAAACATGGGGGAGAGCATTTAAGTGAGGATCAATGGAGACAGAAGTAGAAACCATAGTCACTGGGGCTATACTACAGACCATCTGGCCAGAAGGAAGCCATAAATGAAGAGTTGTGCAAACAGAGCATGAAGCCCAGCACAGAGACATGCTATATATAGTAGATGAAGAACTCTAATTTTTCCAGACATCCACTGGAGCACGTTTGGCTCAAAGCAGAGGAGCTAATATCTCTCAACTTGCGTTAATGATATTTTGAACCTTTAAAAGGTGGAAGAGCCAGTGAAGAAGGGGAAATGATATTATGAAATTGTTTCTCAGCCAAAGGAAGAACTGTTTGCTGAAACTTGTGATAAAAGTGAGAAAAATCAGGCATAATCTGACCAATAGTCTCCCCCACAACCATCACCAAAAAAGTCAGCCCAAGAGAGATGAGAAGCTCTCAAGAATCAAATTCTGAAGACACAAACAATTCTGATAAGAAGGAAAAGGGGAACTTGTCTCTAAAGAGAATGACATGAAAAAACATGAAGATCATGGAGGCAATGTGGTACAGCGGAAAGCAATTGAATCTGGAGCCAGGGGGACTGAGGTTTGCATCTTACAGATAATACATACTTTGTGTGGGTGACCTTGGACATGGTACTTGAAACTATCTAGGCCTCAATTTCCTCATATGTAAAATGAAGAGGTTAGGCTAGAATGACCTCTGATGTCCTTTACGACTCTAGATCTATGATTATCAACCAATTTATATTTTAAAAGGACAGGTACGGAAGCCGGGGGCCAGCCCGGGCAACAGGACTGAAGGCCACAGGCCCTAGAATGAGGGTGGTCGTACTTCACTTACACATTACTCTGCTAAGATCACATTTGGAATTCTGCGTTCGGTTCTGGACGCCACATTTTTTGGAGGGCAACCAATCAGTATGTCAAAAGACTTTAAGGATTATACTCTGTGAATCAGTTAAGTGAAATGGGGGTGTTTAGCTTTAGAAAAAGACTTCTGAGGTACATGATAGCCATTTTTGCATGTTTGTCAGGCTGTCACCCGGAAGAAAGATTAAACTTGTTCTACCTGGCCCCAGAAGGTGTAATATGGAGAAATATGAAGGTCCAAGAGGCTAATTTAGGCTCAATGTAAGGCAAATATCCCCCAAAGAACCAGCCCTGTGTTCGCTTGGGGTAGGGTGGAGGGTTCCCTTTCACTGGAGGTCTCAAGTCTATATATAATGCACGTTCTACATCATACACAGTGACAGCAAAATTGTAATGATAATCAGTAGTGAAAGACTCCGCTACTCTGATGAATACAATGATCCATGACAATTTCAAAGGACTCATGAAGAAAAATGCTATCCATCTCCAGAAAGAGAAGTGATGAACTCTTGAGTGCAGATTGAGGGCACATTTTTTGTACTTTATTTTTCTTGCTTCCCCCCTTGCAACATGGCTAATATTGAAATATTTTGCATGACTTTATATGTATAATGAGTATCATATTGCTTGCCTTCTCAATGGGTGAGGGAAGGAGCAAATTTGGAACTCAAAAAAAAAAATAGTGTTCTGGTGCAGCTACAGGTTGGACTAGATTACTACTCAAGGTAGCAATCTTAAAGTTAACTCTAAAGTCACTAGAAGAGAACGTTCATGATACACATTGGGAATACTTCAATACGTTAATGACTAGTGATTTCATCACTACTGGTAGTCCTTCTAACAACACAGACAAAGACTTTTTTATGACTTAATAGACGGACCTTTGAGAGTCATTGTGACAGAGAAATTGCTCACCCTGTGACCAACGTAGTGATCAACCTCTTTGAGTTTATCATGGCTTGTTCTCAGATAACAGGCCATCCCTGAGCCCATTCTTGAAGTGGTTTCAGCTTGATAGAACCTGCCAGCACCTCTGCTCTACTTGCATAGCCTGTGTAAACCTGAGGTAAGCCCCACCTTGTGATGGGATAGTAGAGTCGGTCTTGAGAGGAGAACATACTAGGAATCGTTCCTGGAAATGGCTATTTTTATTTTATTTAACTGGCAAACAGGAAGAGAATAGCATTGCATTCTCTAATGATTTATTTAAACCCAATATCCTCCATCCTTGAACTCAGATCCATATCCTTGGCTGCCCACAGGGTATCTTCACTATGATGATCTGCTGATGCCACAAACCAAACAAGTCCAAAATCCAATCAGATGATCTTTTCCCCAACATCTGCTCCTTTTTCTGACCACACTGTTCATTAGTGGCACTCTCTACCCAACTGCCCATGCTCGGAGTCATCTTTTCCCTTCTCCTCTTGGATCTTTCACAGTCTAGCAACTGCTGAGTCCAGTCCATTCTACCTGGGCAGTTTCTCTTTTATCCTTCCCTTTCTCTCATTGCCTTAGTGTAAGCTCTCATTCCAGGCTAACGGAACCTATTAAGAGCTGGATCCTGCCTTCACTCTCCCTGTCTTTCACACCAGTCTAATCTTCCTTATGGATGTATCTGGACACATCACTCCTTCGTAAAAAAAAAAAAAAAAAAATTGATGCATATTCTTAGCTAAACAAAGTTCTGATTGTGAAAAATGGCATTCAAGGACCCATCTATATCAAAAGATTTTCCATCTCTGTGCCTTTGTCCAAACTATTCCTTATGATTGGGATACTACTCTCGATTCAGAATGAAAAATACTTTTTTGGACATGGCTAATGTAGGAATTTGTTTTGCCCAACTATGAATATTTGTTATATAGGTTTTGTTTTTCTTTTTCCTAATTGGGGGTGGTAAGAGAGAAAATAAACGTTTGTTCATTTTAAAAAGGTAAAAAAAAAAGTTCCTGCTCATTCCTTAAAACTCAACTTAAACAGCACCTTTTCTCCACAAATCTTCCCTGATCTCTCCCTCGTTCAGTAATAACCTTTCCCTCCTTCCTTTCAGACCTGATTTCTTGCACATATCCATTATAGTAGTTGGATGTTAAGGTCCATGAGCACAGGGACTATGTCTTATCCCCTCCAGTACTGACACAGTGCTATGTACAAGGTAAGCAGGGGAAAATGCCTATTGAATTACATGCAGATATTCTTTTTTTTTTATCAGATGTAAGAATAAGCCCTTGTTTTCTCTGCAATGATCAGAATGGATACTGTTTAAAAGGAAAAAGTAATACTGTTCCAAATAATTTCCCAGCCTGGATATTAGGCTAGAATTTTGAAGAACAGAAATAAGATTTAAAAGGAGATATATTTTATTCTAAAGATGCGCCATGACAAAAGGACCACTGATGTTTTATGGGGCTGAGAGGCAACAGAGAAAATTCCAGAAGCCTAGGAAGGCTTGAGTCTGACGTAGGGAAGCCCGGCACATCAGGGAGTGATTAACAGAGCACCAGACAAAGCAAACCACTATATTCCTTCTTGTCAGGGCCCTTCTCCATCTGCTTTGAGTCTTTTACTACTGATGAAATCATCGGCTTTATAGCATGCAGAGTACTTCAGAGTTGTTTGGTATCTGAAATAAATGCACCAAGGGAAGCAGTAAATGTAGCTACAAAAATCCTGAGTGCGCTATCATCTAGAAGCCAGTCTGGATCCCTAACTGTTAGTGGTATTTTCTCCCCCTGTAATTATCACATGTATCCCGAGCTGTGGACGTGTTGTTTCACCTAAGAAGAATATCTACTCCTTGAGGGTAGGGTTCCCCCACCATTGGTCTTTGTAGCCCTACTGTCCAGGAGACTGTAGCCATTAAACAAATGCTCACTGGGACAGACTAACTTGAAATTTTGCCTCTTCAGAAATTTCAGATACATCCCTCGCAAATAATTCCTGGGATCTGGGCATTCTAGAGTAGTATATTTCTAGACCTAGACCTAATGATACGCAGTCATTGATTTCATGGGCAGAGAAAATACTACCCAAGGCACTGAGTCCAAGGGAAGACAAACACACAAGAGTGATGATGTCACAAGATGTATTTAATCCTGTCATTCAACATGGATGCCAAATCATTCTCATAGCATCAAAAGTAGGTAGGCACTGAAATATTAAGACATAGACCCTTGAGGAAATTGAGGGGATTGGGACAGAAAGTGGTTAATTGTGGGAACTGAGTGAAATTGATTGATGCAAGGAGTTTTCTCACAATTGTACATCTCAAGCAACCCATACGTCTTCTCTGAAAACTAGTCTTGTATTGATCAAACAGTTATCGTTTCCATGTTCCTTTGATTGTTTACAGATACTTGGAAGGAATGGGACTCTTTTTTTCTGAATTCAGAGAATTGTACCTATTTGCTCTCCCCCTCCCAACTTGGAAAGTCCCTTCCATCCAATTACAAATTAGATCACCTAATGCTGTATTGTATCCTTTTAGTTAATTGGCCTTATTTGATTAATTGTTTTTAATGTATAAAAAGTCTGTCTCCCCCTGTATTCAGGGTCCAGGCCTAAGCTGAGGAGGTCTGGTCTCTGTTTGCTGAGCAATTGGCATACGTTGCTTAATAAATCGGTATGCTCAGAAGATTGAACTTTTGTTTTCTTGGTCATTTCATCTTTCACCCACCACACCCTCCGTGCTAGAACTATAGCTCTGGGGAGACAAGTGGGTAGAGAAAACATTTCCCTCTCCCCACCACCACACACATATTTCTGAGCATGCTATGCCTATACTCATTTGATGACTACATGCTAGGGTTAAATCCAAAGGAGCTTTGGCTATCCTGAGTTGTGTTCATGTTTTGAAAGATCAGAAGGGCCTAACTTACAATTCTGTTATTAGATTAGCAATACTAAGCCATTTAATTTTTAGGATGATGTAGCAACATTTCTTAAGCCTTTTTCCTTTTCACCTTATAAGTTATTTTGTCTGATTTATGAGGAAGCACTATCCAGTCTGGCCCATCCTTCAGAAATACACTACATTCCGTTTTCTGGAAGCAGGGTTATAACTAGAATTTTTGTACCTGGAGCAAGTAGCACAAACTGCACCCAGGACAAGAGGCATAGGAAAGGCTGGCACACAGGAGACAGATTCCAGCAGGGTGGGATGGTGTTACTGCTGGGACAGCCACTGAGGGGGTGATGGTGGGGGATCTCACCCCAGTCCTCCTCCTGAGTGCTTCCTATTTCAACTAATTATTCTTGTTAACCAGGTGACAAGTTCAATTGTTTCTATGATGTTGAAGGACTGTGAATGCTGTTAGCATCCTCTAAACAATCAGGTCAAATCAGTTTGCAAATAACAAGTGGGGGGAAGAATCAATGACATAACTCGGTACATGTACACCAACACACACATAGACCATGTTGTTAAAAAGCTGTAGGATTCCCCTGAAGGACTCAACTGATTCTACCAACAGGCAAATTCAACTTTAAATTTTTTAAAAATTATTTTTCCCCCTTTTTTTATGATCTCTTTGGGATACAGAGGTTTAAGGGTGCTGGCACCCCAAAATCACAACACACAGGCCCTGCCCTAATGAATTCCACCCAAGCCTTCTTTCAGCCAAAGACAAGGTTTATTAAAGGTCCACCATATTGGTCAGACTCTAAAGGAATCTGAACATTTGTGAGCTATTGGCTAGATTATAAGAATCTGAGCCAACTTTAAATTATTAAAGGGAAGATTATCCATTGTCCTTGCTCTTTTACCCTTTACCTTCCTGCTTGCTGGTTCATTTCCAGGAACTGCTTCCTGAATGTGAGTAAAAGAAAATAAAAAAGGCAATGAGTAAATCTGTCTATTGGGCTGCTCATTAATAGCTTTGGAAAGAAGTTTGGAGGGTAGGGAGACAATGCTTGTGCTAATGTTTATAACCAGGAGTTTTCACACTTATTCTAGCAATAGGTCCTTGTAAATAAAATCAACACTCAACATCACAGGTTCATCTTGACCCTGGACTGTGGCTACCTGTAAGACTGAGTTAATTGGCATAAACACTATTCAATTCAATAATAAATAGTCTCTTCAAACTGCAGGGCTGCACCTAGGGCTCTTGACGGACCTCACCTCATCTCACCTCTCTCTCTCTCTCTCTCTCTCTCTCTCTCTCTCTCTCTCTCTCTCTCTCTCTCTCTCTCTCTCCCCCCTGCCTTCCCCTCCCTTCTCTCTTTTCATCAATGTCAGTCTTACACAACATAGATTTAGCCATCTTCTGTTCCTAACAAAGATGGAGATGCTTCTTGATGGGCGCATTTTACTTTTCTTTTGTAGAAGAAAGGCCTAAAATATTGATGGGAAATCCTTGTACATTTGCCTGGAAAATTCTTGGTCACTATACAATGCTGACTACCGGGTCAACAGATCTCAGTGATACGAATGGAAAGGATTTACTACACTAAATAATAAAATGATCATATAAATATATGATATATCATATCACACCAAAAATATCAAATAAAATAGATCATAGCAAAATGAATCACTATTTAGTGCAAAGTAGGGCACAAAAATCATTCTTTACCATGTAAGTGCCAATATAAGATGTCAGCCTCTTGTAGGGCAGCACAACCACTTCTCTAAGAAGCCCTCTCCCCCCAAATGAAATCATCCCATTCAACAAACATGCCTTAAATACCTATAGTCTGCACACCACTCCATTTGGTGATGGGGGGAGTATGGGGGGGCCAGGGTGGAGGGAAGGCAGTGTAAAACTAAGATGAGATCTGATGCCCGCTCTCCTAAAAGTTATGACCTCGTTGGGGGATATGACGCAGGTGTAAAGAAAAGGGTTAAAAATGACAAACATCAAGAACAGCCTGTACTATATTCTCTACCACATATTATAGTCTAAATTCTACATGTACTATACATAGCCCAGTTCCATCATTTTTTAAGGGACAAATCTGAACAAAATAGATTTTTTTTTTCCTTTCTAAAGATGAAACCTTCTGCAAAGTCCTAGTTTGATGGACTGGATGGATGATGGACAAAAGCATTTATTTTTTATATTTTTCTATTTATTTCCTGACATAACAGTTCAGGTTTAAGGAGCAGGAGAAGCCAAAGGCTTGTTTAGTACTTAGAAACAACACAACTGTATACGATGAAACCCTACTTAAGGAAGAAGGTTAGAAGGCTTCTTTCAACATGTTAAACACCAGACACAACAAAATATGAAATTGAATATAACTTAATGGATAGAAAATGCTGTTATCAATGTGACATACATAGAAGAATCCATTGTTTAGGGGTAGTTAGACCATTAAATAGAGCCAAGGTCAAAGTCAATATAAAATTGGAAGACAGGATAGACTAGAAGAAGACACCGTGGATAACTGCGACTGTGTCACCCGACCAGCTGTGGATGTTGAAAAATAGGAAAAAGAAAAAGGTGTTGATCTTGATCATCACCATTTCCTACAAAAGTTCAACTGACATAAATTAGCATCCTGACAACTGATGCTCATGCCAAGCAGAGGCACAGTGGCAGTCAGAGGTAACAATGATTTAGACTATAAATTCATTTATAAAACATCAAAGAGGATGATGGAAGAAAATTATAAGCAACACCACCCTCATTAAAACAATGAAAAATAGTAGAGGAAAAAACAAGCTTACAGTAAGCTTGGCATGAGCTCCAGTAAGATAATTTTAACCCACGAGCATTCATAAATGAAAATGAAATGATAGCAAGCAAGTTGTTGCACCAACCCAATGATGACTATATGCAAGAATTTGTATAAGGACATCCAGGAAATGCGATCACAAAAGGAATTGAGCAGTTACATGGCAAAAACTAGGGATAATGACAGACAGCCCAAAGTGTCCTGGGACCCATGGCATGTTAAAGACCTAGAGGAAGATCTCTGGCATGTTGCATAGGAGTGGAGGATCTATGAGACAGCATGAACAAGAATCACACAAAAGGTATGGCAAACTGCAGAGGTGGAAGGACTGGCCCCATGGAGGAGATCACAGGTCTCTTGAGGTATTTAAGTATAAAGAAGACAATTATAACTCAAATGGCTACTCCAGGGCTGGGATACAATAGAGACACAGGTTACAAACAGCAAAGCAGGATAAAAACTGGGGGTGGGGAGGGGGAAGCAAAATTAAACTTGCATTATAATAAATTTTTCTTTAGTTCCATCATGTTTTTGTTTAGGTCTGCTGCAGTTCAGAATGCAGTGTAAGTCTACTGCAAGTAAGAGCTCAAGATGAGTGATTTCTACTATCTTTTAAGGCAAATCATCTAGAAGTAATACACTGGTTTCTGACTGTTTTATCTATCAACAAAGCCCCCTTTCTCCTTTTCCATAGTAAGTGGAAAATTGGAAAATGACCTCTCTCATCTGGTGGAAGTAGCAGATATCTGTCCATTCTAAACATATATACCAAATTATATACCTCAACGGGGCCTCTCATCTGTTTCAAATAGCCAGAGGAAATACAGGGACAGGCAGGGTAGCTTTATAGTATTGATTTAGGGAAGGTTGTGGCTTCTTTTTTAAGGGGGAAAAAAAAGCTGATGTAGCTACGTCTATTTTTCCAAATAGGAACTGGAAGGCCCAAGTTGGTGGTAGGACCGTTTTGTGATGGCTGCCCATTCCTTCTTAACAATAGCTTCTTCCCCTCTAATTTCTGTTAACCTTTAATCCAAATAGTAGCTCAGGTCAGGTGAGAGATGATAATTTCAGTTCCTGAGTGAAATAAGAGGAAAGAGGCTACTATGGTGGCTTTATCTTCCAACACTGAGAAGATTTCTCCACTTTACTTTTGGAAGATAAAGGAGCTGTCGGTGCTCTTGTGTAAGAGTGCAGGTCACAGAACAAGGGCAACTTCGAACTCAGAAAAGGATCCCTAGGAATTGGCCCAGCTGGACAATGCAGCGCAGGAATAAGAAGTGCCTTATAAAGAAGGGAATGGTGCACTACATATACGATGCCTTGGTGATGACAAAGCATTCTCCCACAGGTTCTCAGGTGAGCCTTCTGATGATCTCCTGAGGTTGGGAAGGTAAGAGGGGGAGAGGGCCTGGGATTTCATCAGTCAGGAACTTCCAGTGTAGAAACTCCCTCCTATGTAGACGAGCATCTGCTCTGCACTTTACAGTCTAGAAGCGTCACCCAGAACACAGAGAGATTACATTGCCTATCCAGGGTCACACGGCCATTACGTGTCAGAAGCATTACTTCAAGTCTTCCAAACTTCAATTCTGACTGTATAGTCACAAGTCCATTCTACAAAAATGGAAACTGAGTCTCAGAAAATTAGGTGAGTTAAGAACACATTTAAAGAAGCTCCCTCTGACCTCTGACCCCACTGGGACTGAAAATCCTATTTTTACCAGCAGTGTTTGGGTTGGAAGCCTTTAAAGAAACAGGAACAGCGTTGACTCAAAAGTTAATTAATCTTGAGTAACTGGGAAATCCTAGGTTGGAGCTTTTATCTCCAGCCTGATCCAGGGCTGGAGCGGGGGGCAGGGAACCCGAGTCACTGGTTTCTCTAAATACCACTTGAGGGCAGACTTCCGTCAACCTGCAGCTCGCCTTGAGCCCATGTTTTTCTTCTTTAACTTTTGGAAGGTATCGAAGAGGAAAGGGGGAAGAAGGAGGTCCTTTTTTTCTCCTCCTCTGATGTGGGTGGACACTCATCTAGTGTGTGCACTTTTGTTTTTAAAGAAAATAAGACATTTAAAAAATAAACTTAATTTGTATTTATGGACAAGAAACACGGAGCCTCCAAGTCGTTCTCAGAAGCCATGGCCCCAGGCATGGCGAGTCAGCGGCACCTCCCACCGCTTCCTGCTTGGGCCCCAGCGCAGACACCTCCAGCCCGAGCCCAGGCAGAGGCAGGGAGGGGCTGCAGGATGCTTGGAGGGAAAGGACAGGTGGAAGCGACTGGGGCCTGGGCAAGGGGCCCTGAGGAAATCAGCTGAAATCTCGGGCTTAAAACCTCACCAACGATTTTCCGTTTCCAAATGCTCTGGGCTGGAAGGGGCACCGGCCCTTTTAGAGCACCCGCTGCCACTGAAAGGGGTTTTATAAAAGGCAGGGTGCAGCCACGGCCGTGCTGAAATCGTGTTATCACTAATGGCCGCTCCAACCTCAGAAGGCAAAAAGCTCAGCCAAGGGAGGGGGGCTGGCTCTTCCCATGGCAAGGTGGGGTGGGGCGCTGAGGAACAGGATATGGCTCTATACATTTTGGCAATCTTTTCCAATTTCTTTTCTGAAAAGCCAGTTCACCTTATACTTGAGGTTTTCTTCTAGTGGGGCCAATACGGTACAGCCTAAAACAAAAACTTTTCAAGAAACAGATACCTCTCCCTACAACTCCAGCATTTGGCCATTGTGGAACCAGGAAACTTTTCAGGACAGGGAACCCAATCCAAAGCTCCCTCAAGCGCAGCATTGTGAGGAGGCCAGGGTGTGTAGGAGGCCGTGCCAACTGCAGGCCCAAGTAAGCGGATCCAGCAGGCCCGGATACACCAAAGGTCAGCCTCCTAGACTGGCGGACCTGGATCTCGGACGGAATCGCACTTTCCTGGACAATGAGGCCAGTGAGTTTACTGAGCACGGATCAGCTCCTCCTGCAGCACAGCGAGGCTCGTGGGCATTTGGGAGTTGGCTGAAAATGCCAGGGAACCTGGCCACTGCATCCCTACATCTTCTAACCTTCCCTCTGCCTACCTCCTCTCAGTGCATGGCTATCGTACCTTGCCACAGAGGTCACGGCCTTGAGATTTATTAAATTTTCGGAAGATTAAGAACCCTGGAGACACTTTTTCAGAGAAAACCACTGCTAGGAAAATAGAATCAAAGCGAGTACTTATCTATAATACTTATTTGTAGGCCTGTGAAGGCCTGCAAATTTGCCACCGTCTATCTGTGGGTTAGGTTTAAAGAGAGAGAGAGAGAGAGAGAGAGAGAGAGAGAGAGAGAGAGAGAGA